>NC_064621.1:512481820-512788120 GCF_023898315.1 Schistocerca nitens
GAGGTAAGTGATTTGTGAGACCTACAGGTTAATGTTAGTCAGGGCCATTCTCTTGTAGAGAATTTTGAAAGTCAGATTGCGTTGCGTTAACAAAATATTGTGTGTGGAAAGTCAGATTGCGTTGCGCTAAAAAATATTGTGTGTCAGGTTAAGCACAGTTATGTAAAATTTTTCAAAAGGGGATGTTTCACTGCCTCAGGCATGGATGTGTGTGATGTCCTTAGGTTAGTTAGGTTTAAGTAGTTCTAAGTTCTAGGGGACTGATGACCTCAGATGTTAAGTCTCATAGTGCTCAGAGCCATTTGAACAATGTTTTGAACAATTTAAACTCATAACATGTGTTCAAAGTGAGGGTCACTAATATCAGATAATCCATTGTCAGAAATGAACCCAGGGTTTAAAATCGTCTCGTCCCAATAACTGCACACGTTGTTTGTAATAAGAGTGTAATTACTGTATCAACAGCAGTCTCCATATCGTCCTTTTCGAAGAGTGCATTATAAGACAAGTTTACTAGTGCTTATTGATAGATCTTCTCACGCGCAATCCAGTATCATCTCCTTCAGTTGTACCTGAAAGTCTACCATCATTTTGCAAAAAGCTACTAAATGTTCAATTAAATTTTTGAAGCAAGTTTCGCTCTGATTTCTGGCTAAATTTTAGGCATGGTTTACACTTATCAAAATCTGACTCTTAAATTCTAACGACCGTTTAACTACTTTCGCAATCGAAACGGAGAATTTATTTGAAATTTTCTGGAATCACTATTCATAGAGTTTGACCAGTAATCCTGTTACGTGAATGCTAGACAATGCATTTTCGATATGGATGTTATGAAATAAAGCACTCAGAATGAGAACTTTCAGCCCCTAAGAAGCAACAACGAGAACTGTATTGAAGGGACTTATACGCCGATGTTTTGCTCCCAACTGCATGTATCAGCAAACCCCGGCTCGACGACTTACTTGATAGCTATAAATACCACAAAAGGCACCAGGATAATGTGTGGCGAAGAGAAGGAGGTGTTTCTCTTAGTGTGAATAAATAAGGAAAAAGGAAGCTGATACCATAAGGAAACACAGCACTCATGAAGGGTTATAAAGCCACATGGGTGCAAATTCGGAAAAAGGAAACCAATTACTGTAATGAAAAGACAAACGCCAAATTGTGCTACAAAGACAGTCTAATGTTTTCAAATACTACACACGATATAAAACTCCATATGGGTCATTACAACTGGTTTCAAAAAAAAAAAAAAAATGGTTCAAATGGCTCTAAGCATTATAGGACTTAACATCTGAGGTCATCAGTCCCCTAGACTTAGAACTACTTAAACCTAACTAACCTAAGGACATCACACACATCCATGCTCGAGGCAGGATTCGAACCTGCGGCAGTAGCAGCAGCGCGGTTCCGGACTGAAGCGCCTAGAACAGCTCGGCCACAGCGGCCGACCAACTGGTTTCAAATATGACGCAAAAATCTTAAATAATTCCTGTATGTCAGATGAACCAAAAATATTACTATAAAATCGTTCCTCATGTTTTTAGACGAAAGACAGAGAGTATATACCACTAATGTTCACGGATGTGACAGTCAATAATGGATATCACCATCTACTTCGTCACGTGGTTGCGGTCTCATCACAAAGAAAAGTCGGTTTTCGTCATCATTTGAACAAAGTCACATCAGGAGAATTAATTCTGTATAAACATGATTCAAAAGCCACATAATCTGCAAGAAGCGAAAGTGATTGTGTGAGACGCATTGATTAACCCAAAAGCATGCGGCGGCATCACAAAAGTGGGTGAAACAGCATGCTGAAGCCCCCGTTCTGTAGTGTTCGTCTGAGCACGTCCACACCACACAAAGGCTAGCACAAGAGTACTTTCCTGTTCAAATACGTTGCTCAACTCGAATTTTTGCGGTGTGGTCTCTGATTGTCTCTCGCAGTGCAAAGACTTTTAGCTACCTGAGACACCACGCGAGACTGCCCAGCGATACAGCGAGAGCCGGCCAGAGAAATGCTGCTTGGGAGACTACAGTACTTTGGCACGAAAACAAGTGACAAGCGCGCAGCAAGATTGCGTAGGTGCTCAATAGAAAAAATCAGGCAGAACCTTGGACAGCTCTCTGCGTCTTGGCCAACCGAATTTCTCTTATCCTTCCACACAATAAATTTCTTCCAGTTAGGACAATACCTGCTTCAAACTTTGTATGTTCATTCAGTTCCCCAGCACTGCAAATTGTACATTGCATGAATATCTGCAAATTCCTGTTACTGTTGTTGTTGTTGTTGTTGTTGTGTTCTTCAGTCCAAAGACTGGTTTGGTGTAGCT
This sequence comes from Schistocerca nitens, assembly GCF_023898315.1. Taxonomy (NCBI): domain Eukaryota; kingdom Metazoa; phylum Arthropoda; class Insecta; order Orthoptera; family Acrididae; genus Schistocerca; species Schistocerca nitens. Next base: position 512,484,160 of record NC_064621.1, read on the forward strand.
CTCCACACTATTCTATCCTATGTAAGGCAGTTCATCTCCAAATAATTACTGTAACCTACTTTCATTGAACCTGCTTACTGTATTCATCTCTTGGACTCCTTTACAATTTTCACCCCCTACCTCCCCTCAGCTTCCCCTCCACTATCACACTGACAGTTCCTTCATGTCTCGGGATGCTCCCTATCAACAGATCCCTTCTTCTAGCCAAGTTGTGCCATAAATGTATTTTTCCCAAATTCCATTCGGTACCTTCTCATTAGTTACTCGATCTACCCATCTAATCTTCAGTATTCTTCGTAAACTATGGGCAAATGATTTATTGGCGTGGAGCTGGCATCCGTCGGGTTTAGATCAGGGGATTTGGTGGGCAAGAAGTCAACGTGATTTCATTATCACTCTCTTCACACCACTATAGCACGGTTCTCGCCTTGTGTCACGGACAGGTATCCTGCTCGAATATGCCACCGCCATCAGGTAAAGAGATCAAGCGTGAAGTGATGCAGGTGGCTCACAATAATGTTCATGTAGTTTACAGCTGTTCGATTACTGCCCCAGATTCCATTGAAGTGCAGGTGAATGTCCCAGTTACTACAATACTGCTCCCAGGGCCTGAGTCCGTGGCATGGTGACTGATACAAGCAGCCATTCGCATCGATGACGGCGTATCCGGAAACGACCATTGGTCTGATGTAGCAAGAAACGTCATTCCTCTGAGCAAGCGAGATGTTCCCAAAGATCCAAGGTACAATCTCGATAATTCCGTGCCCACTGCAGTCGTAACTGACGGTGTCGTTGGGTTAACGAGGGGATACGTTAGAGTCACCTACTGCGGAGTCCTATGTTCAAAATGTGCACTCTATGTGTAGTCCGAAACACTTGTGCCTGAACCAGCAATGTACTCTGTTGTCAGATCTGCCAAAGACCGCAACATATCATGCGCTACAGAGAGAGCAAGCCTCCGACTTCCACATTCTGTGACGACGCGTGGAGGTCCAAGACCTTGTCGCCTTCTAGTGGTTTCACAGCCCTTCAACGGTTCTCAGCAGACGCTCACGACAGTGGCATGGGAACAGTTGACAAGCTTCGCCGTTTCCGAAATACCAGTTTCCAGGTGCCGCGCCGTAAGTATCAGCCCTTTGTCAAAGTCGCTTATGTCAGCGGATTTCATAATATGCAACCCGTATCGTCACTGGAATGATTCTCCATTCATCTCAGCTCCGCTTAAGTACTGTTCTTACCGCGTCACGTGCCGACAACGGTAGCAGGCTGCATCTACATCTACATCTACATCTACACTCCTGGAAATTGAAATAAGAACACCGTGAATTCATTGTCCCAGGAAGGGGAAACTTTATTGACACATTCTTGGGGTCAGATACATCACATGATCACACTGACAGAACCACAGGCACATAGACACAGGCAACAGAGCATGCACAATGTCGGCACTAGTACAGTGTATATCCACCTTTCGCAGCAATGCAGGCTGCTATTCTCCCATGGAGACGATCGTAGAGATGCTGGATGTAGTCCTGTGGAACGGCTTGCCATGCCATTTCCACCTGGCGCCTCAGTTGGACCAGCGTTCGTGCTGGACGTGCAGACCGCGTGAGACGACGCTTCATCCAGTCCCAAACATGCTCAATGGGGGACAGATCCGGAGATCTTGCTGGCCAGGGTAGTTGACTTACACCTTCTAGAGCACGTTGGGTGGCACGGGATACATGCGGACGTGCATTGTCCTGTTGGAACAGCAAGTTCCCTTGCCGGTCTAGGAATGGTAGAACGATGGGTTCGATGACGGTTTGGATGTACCGTACACTATTCAGTGTCCCCTCGACGATCACCAGTGGTGTACGGCCAGTGTAGGAGATCGCTCCCCACACCATGATGCCGGGTGTTGGCCCTGTGTGCCTCGGTCGTATGCAGTCCTGATTGTGGCGCTCACCTGCACGGCGCCAAACACGCATACGACCATCATTGGCACCAAGGCAGAAGCGACTCTCATCGCTGAAGACGACACGTCTCCATTCGTCCCTCCATTCACGCCTGTCGCGACACCACTGGAGGCGGGCTGCACGATGTTGGGGCGTGAGCGGAAGACGGCCTAACGGTGTGCGGGACCGTAGCCCAGCTTCATGGAGACGGTTGCGAATGGTCCTCGCCGATACCCCAGGAGCAACAGTGTCCCTAATGTGCTGGGAAGTGGCGGTGCGGTCCCCTACGGCACTGCGTAGGATCCTACGGTCTTGGCGTGCATCCGTGCGTCGCTGCGGTCCGGTCCCAGGTCGACGGGCACGTGCACCTTCCGCCGACCACTGGCGACAACATCGATGTACTGTGGAGACCTCACGCCCCACGTGTTGAGCAATTCGGCGGTACGTCCACCCGGCCTCCCGCATGCCCACTATACGCCCTCGCTCAAAGTCCGTCAACTGCACATACGGTTCACGTCCACGCTGTCGCGGCATGCTACCAGTGTTAAAGACTGCGATGGAGCTCCGTATGCCACGGCAAACTGGTTGACACTGACGGCGGCGGTGCACAAATGCTGCGCAGCTAGCGCCATTCGACGGCCAACACCGCGGTTCCTGGTGTGTCCGCTGTGCCGTGCGTGTGATCATTGCTTGTACAGCCCTCTCGCAGTGTCCGGAGCAAGTATGGTGGGTCTGACACACCGGTGTCAATGTGTTCTTTTTTCCATTTCCAGGAGTGTACATCGATACTTTGCAAATCACATTTAAGTGCCTGGAAGAGGGTTCATCGAACCACCTTCACAATTCTCTATTATTCCAATCTCGTATAGCGCGCGGAAACAATGAGCACCTATATCTTTCCGTGCGAGCTCTGATTTCCCTTATTTTGTCGTGGTGATCGTTCCTCCCTATGTAGATCGGTGCCAACAAAATATTTTCGCATTCGGAGGAGAAAGTTGGTGATTGGAATTTCGTGAGAAGATTCTGTCGCAACGAGAAACGCCTTTCTTGTAATTATTTCCAGCCCAAATCCTGTATCATTTCTGTGACACTCTCTCCAATATTTCGCGATAATACAAAACGTGCTACCTTTCTTTGAGCATTCTCGATGTACTCCGTCAGTCCTATCTATTAAGGATCCCACACCGCGCAGCAGTATTCTAAAAGAGGACTGACAAGCGTAGTGTAGGCAGTCTCTTTAGTAGGTCTGTTATATTTTCTAAGTGTCCTGCCAATAAAATGAAGTCTTTGGTTAGCTTTCCCCACAATACTTTCTATGTGCTCCTTCAAATTTAAGCTGTTCGTAATTGTAATACCTAGGTATTTAGTTGAATTTACGGCTTTTGGTTTAGACTGATTTATCGTGTAACCGTAGTTTAACGAGTTCCTTTTAGCACTCATGTGGATGACCTCACACTTTTCGTCATTTAGGGTCAACTGCCACTTTTCGCGCCATTCAGATATCTTTTCTAAATCGTTTTGCAGTTTGTTTTGATCTTCTGACGTCTTTATTAGTCGATAAACGACAACGTCATCTGCAGACAACCGAAGACGGCTGCTCAAATTGTCTCCAAAATTGTTTATATAGATAAGGAACAGCTGAGAGCCTATGACACTACCTTAGGGAACGCCAGAAATCACTTCTGTTTCACTCGATGACTTCCCGTCAGTTACTACGAACTGTGACCTCTCTGAAAGGAAATCACAAATCCAGTCACATAACTGAGACGATATTCCATAAGCACGCAATTTCACTATGAGCCGCATGTGTGGTACAGTGTCAAAAGCCTTCCGGAAATCCAAAAATACGGAATCGAACTGAAATCCCTTGTCAATAGCACTCAACACTTCATGTGAATAAAGAGATAATTGTGTATCACAGGAATGATGTTTTCTAAACCCACGTTGACTGTGTGTCAATAGACCGTTTTGTTCGAGGTAATTCACAGTGTTCGAACACAATTTATGTTCTAAAATCCTGCTGCATATCGACGTTAACGAAATGGGCCTGTAATTTAGTGGATTACTCCTACTACCTTTCTTGAATATTGGTGTGACCTGTGCAACTTTCCAGTCTTTGAGTACGGATCTTCCGTCGAGCGAACGGTTGTATATGATTGTTAAGTATGGAGCTAATGCATCAGCATACTCCGAAAGGAAGCATTCAATATCGCAGGCGGACAGTGGTCAAAATATTTTGGTTTATCAGTGTATTTACTACTCATCTTATCTGACTTAAAGAGTTTCTCTCATAACACAAGTATAGAAATTGAAGCACGCTCCGACAAACCAGTTGAGATGATCACGTAGTAGCTACGAGAAAATTTCGGTAATATAATGGTCAAACCGTAAAATGAGTCTCCACGTTGTGGCTGATATTGTTGGCATCTCAACTGAAGCAGTACGCTAGGATATTCTGCTCCGGAAACATGGCATGAAAAACCTCAAGGTACTGCAGAGCGTTTCAGCACAGAAACTGTTAATGCTTAATAGACATCCTCAGGAATGTCTGCGAACGTTTGGGACCTTGAATGTAACTTGAGTGCATCACCACACTTCTGAATCCCAAAAAACAATTAAAACTGTGGAGGAAGACTGGTTGTGAGTTCGTCAAAGATTCGGAAACCATTTTTGTCTGACGAGAAGGCGATGGCTATTCTTATTCGTTTTCCAACCCGTAAAGCTGATAGACTGCTCGAGCAAAGGTAGGACCGGAAGTGACCCATACTGCTCTACATTATTGGACCGTCTGAAACAGGAGCTGACAGAAAAGCGACAAAATCTATCACGAGGGCAGTGCCTCAGTCAGCTCAGTTGCAGCCACAGAGACTACGGGGAATCAGTTCGTGTTCGAAGTGGTTCCTTAATAGAAGATTTTACTGACTTAGCAACTGTTGGTACAGAGTCGCTGAGCAGTCTCTGGCGCCTATCCTGCGAAGGTGACTGTGCAGTCCGTGAACCATGATCTCCTGTGGAGGCAAGTCTGCAGACTGCAGAACTCGCGACATCTGTGGCTTTGTCATTCTTCTCACTCTTCGCTGCATGCGTTATTTGCGTCGCCTTTAAGTTCAGGGATGTGATCGAAAGCCGTGAGACCAGCAGATGAGTGAGTGCCCATTCTGCATGGTATCGTCTTTGAAGAGGCCCACGTACTCGTCTTGTCCAATACCATTTGTTGAAAAACACAGACATCTTACTTACCACAAAATGTAAGTATAAACGATGAACAGATAAAGCTAACGAAATCCATCAGTAAGGCTAGGAGTGTTTTTGTCCTCGAAAGAGCAGATAAGCGGTTGTTAGCATCCTACTTAGACGATGAATGGAGATCAGTTAGTTCCAGTATGATGGAAGTAGGGAAATTATGGGCAACGTTTAAACTGATCTGAAGAATTATGTGCCAAGTAGGTGGATTACGGAAGGAAAAGACTCACCGTGGTTTAATACCACAATCTGGAAAATGCTGAGGAAACAGAGTCTGTTGCACTCTCGGTTCAAAAAAGAACGTGGAAATATCGACAAGCGAAAGCTAGTAGAAGTTGATGCGTCTATGAGAAGATTTATGCGCGAAGCATCCAACTTTCACCGTCATGTGTCAGCGAATAATCCTTAACGAAAACCCTAGAAACTTCAGGTTCTACGTAAAATCACTGATCGGGGCAAAGGCCTCTATTCAGTTACTCGCCGACCAGTCTGTTGGGACAATAGAAACCAAATGAAAGCTGAAGTTTTAAAACTCGAGTTTTAAAAAATCGTTCAAGTACGATGACTGTACAAAGGTACCCTTAACAAGTTTGTTTGTGTGGCCATCCTCCGCAGCAGGCATATAAATACTTGTTTCATAAATAAAACCGCCTTTTCCTGCTGCTAGTTACTTTATTTATCCCAGACGCGTTTCGCCTTCTCCTGTTCTAAGGCATCATCAGTGGGATCTATAACGATACAGTTTTGTCATTTTTAGATTAGTAAACAGTTCACTTCCGGATTTTTTTGTAAAGAAATAATTAGTTACGATTTGCTGATCTGCGTTTCCTCACATCTGGTCTGGAGGTCGCACAACCACTTTTATCATAGCCATATAATCATACACACACACGGTATAAACATCACAAATAGAAGTTAGTCTCGAACATATACTTCGTTAGGTTGGCAACAAATAGGTAAAAATACCAAAGAAGATGAAACACGTAATGGAGTCGCAATATTTACGTTGTGCAAAATAGTGTACGACGAAATAGTTGTATAGAGTGACAAAAGAACAATAGTCCACCACAAAGAAGAGTGAGAAACATGGTGAACAGTGTCGCATAAACGACGTAAAAATGGGTATCACCGACGTTGAGAAGCAAGGAAAAGAGTTGAAAACAAAGAATTCGCCGGGTCCGAATGGAATCCCAAATTCGGCATTGGCCCTTACTTATCTCACATTTATTGCGAATCAAACGCACAGTACAAAGCCCCAAGAGTCTGGAAAACAGCGCAGGTGACTCCCGTATATAAGAAGAGTAAAAGAGCAGACCCTCAGAATTACAGGTGAGTATCCTTAACATCGGCTTGCTACAGAATTCTTGAGCATATTCTGAATTTGAGTTTAAAAGATTTCGTTGAGACAGAAAAGTTACTGTCCACAAATCAGCACGAATTTAGAAAGTATCGCTCGTGCGAAACTCTTCCTGCCCTTTTGTAGTACGGTATGCTGCAAACCGTGGACAAAGAACAACAGACAGAGTTCATATTCCTAGAGTCCCAGAAAGCGTTTGACACAGTGCCGCATTGCAGTCTGTTAACGGACGTCCGATCACACGGAATAGATTCTCAGATACGCGAGTGGCTCAAAGAGTTGTTACGTAATGGAACCCACTACGTTGTCGTCGATGGTGAGCGTCCATCAGACACAACAGTATCGTCAGGAGTGCCGCATAGAAGTGTGTGGAGACGATTATTGTTCTGTGTATATATATAAATAATCAGACGGATAGAGTGAGCAGCAGTCTGCGACTGTATGCTGAGGACGTTGTGGTGTGCGGGGAAGAAGAGTTGTTGAATGACTGTAAGACATTAAAGGATGACTTAGAGATAATTTCTAGTTGCTATAAATGTGAAAAACTGTAAGTTAAAGCAGATAAAGTAAATGTCGTGTGACTAGGGCCTCCCGTCGGGTAGACCGTTCGTCGGGTGCAAATCTTTCGAGTTGACGCCACATCGGCGACTTGCGCGTCGGTGGGGAGAAGATGATGATGATTAGGACAACACAACACCCTGTCCCGGAGAGGAGAAAATCTCCGACCCAGCAGGGAATCGAACCCGGGCCCTTAGGATTGACATTCTGTCGCGCTGACCACTCAGCTACCGGGGGCGGACAGTTAAAGCAGATGAGTAGAATAAACAAGCCTCGAATGTTTGAATATAGCGTTAGTGGTATGCTGCTTTACACACCCACGTCGACTAAAAAGCTAGGAATAACATTTTAAAGCGATGTGGCATAGAACTAGTACTAAGTTCGGTAGTAGGGAAGGCTCATGATCGACTTCGGTTTATTGGAAGAATTCTAGGAAAGTGTAGCTCATCTGTCGGTGAGACTGTGTTTAGAATCCTAGAGCGACCTATTCTTCAGTACTGCTCAGCTGTTTGTGACCTCCACCATAGCGGATTAAAGGAAGGCAGCGAAGCATTCAAAAACGAGCTCACAGATTTCTTAAATGTTCAAATGTGTGTAAATACCTATGGGACCAAACTACTGAGGTCATCGGTCCCTAGACTTACACACTACTTAAACTAATTTAAGCCAGCTTACGCTAAGAACAACACACACCCTCATGCCCGAGGTAGGACTTGAACCTCCGCTGGGAGGGGCCGCGCAATCCGTCACATGGCGCCTAAACCGCGGGGCCACTCAGCGCGGCACACAGATTTATTACGGTAGGTTCGGTCAATAAGTGAATATTACGGAAATGCTCTGTGAACTCAAAGGGGAATCTCTGAAGGGAAGACGACGCTCTTTTTGCAAAACACTATTGAGAAAATTTAAAGAACCGACATTTGCAGCTGAATGTATTGGAAGAAGTGAAAGGATTTATCTCAGTATCAGCATTATATAGAAAGGCCGGAGCAATGGAAGTATCACAAATAGGTTCGCATACGGGATGACAGCTTTCTTCAGTAAGACAGCTTTACTGTTATCAGGTATTGATACGGAACCTGACACAATTTCCTCAAATTGTACTTCTGGAGCACAACATTGTGTGGAAATGAAACTTGGAGCATTGGGAATGAGCAGAACAAGAAACTGAAAGCAGCTCTACACATTGACGGAATTTGCGACACCAAGGAGGAGTTTTGCGACATAAACGAAAGTTGGTAGGCGTGTTTTTACATCTGAAAGGTAACGTCTATTCATATATCGCGCAAGTCGCGTAAGAGCTGCCGCGCCTGTATTCCCACGTCCCACCCGGTCTCCATCTCTCAACCCTCCTTACCCTCTCCCAAGGTGGCTTCCGCCAGCTCCCCCTCCCTGATGATGTCCTGCTTCCCTGCATCTACCCCTCCTATCAACTTTGATCCCCCCCCACCTCCTGTGTCCTATCCTTTAGGCACCCTCCCTCCCTCCCTTCCCTTCTCTTTCCTTTCCCCCCTCCCTCCTTCCCTCTCCCCTGGGCTTCCCCTCCCCCTTCCTCCCTCCCCCTCTCTCCTTTGCCCATGGCATCTCTGCTCTCCCCTCTCCCACTCCCCTTCCCCTTCCTCCTCCTCCACCTCCTCTCTTGGCAGGTCCCCGGACTCGTACACGCTCAGTGAACATTCGCGCGCCGGAGATCATCGCCGTCAGTGTTTCGTGTGTGTGCCGTCGTGTGTGTGTTGTGTTGTTCGCCGTCACGCCACCACCGTTCACGTGCCGTCGCCATCATCCATGTTCTGTGCATCGTGTCGCCCAGTGTTAGTGATGTTTCTCGACCAGCGTGAACGGCTCCATGTTTTTTCGATTTTTAGTGTCGACATTTTTTGCCCACCGTTTTTACTGTCTACTCTGTGCCACCTTTATGTACTACTTGTTGTCCAACTCGAGGCTGAAGAGCGGCGTATTGTGCTGCTGCCAGCCCGCCTTTGTATAAGGTGTTAAAATCACAATTAAGAAAAAAAAAAGACGCGTAAGAGTGGCGTTAGTAACGTCACTATGAGGATGCAAAGCAAGTTTGCTTTAAATACACTCTGTAACGATCGTGAACTTTAGTTCTTTGAGATTAGACGTGGTGAGTTGACATTAGTCAATAATGCCTTTAAGACGCCAAAGACGCCATTACCAACACCTCACTGGGCTTGAAAGAGGTCGTGTAATTGGGCAACGAGAAGCTGGATGGTCCTTCTGCGATATTACCGAAAGACTTGGCAGGAATGTAGCCACTGATCATGATTGTTTGCAGCTGTGGTCTCGAGAATGTACGGTCGCAATAAGACTGGGCTGCGACGGCCACGTGTTCTGCGTATAGCTCTGGCGCATCGTACTGCAGCTCGAGCGTTTGTGCAGCAGTTGGGTTGGCGCCACACTGACACTTACTTCAAGGACAGCTGTGATCCAGACGGTTTGTAGCGCGCTTTCGACTGACTCCAGACCACCGCCGCTTGCGACTTCAGTGGTGTCAAGCGAGAGCTCACTGGAGGGCACGGTGGAGGATTGCTGTGTTTTCTGAAGAAAGACGGTTCTGCCTCGTTGCCAGTAATGGCCGTGTGTTGGATTTTTCGAAATTCCACCACTATAGAGTTGAAATAGTGGGCGAAAGGTTTTTGAAAATATGTCGCTATTAAGGCAGTTCTGAAGATAGACCTAAGGCAGAATTAACAAGGACCTCCGACTCAAGCTACCGTAATCGCCTTTTGGTCAGTAGCTACCAGAATCGCCTTTTGGTCAGAGGTCCATTTGGAAAAGGGCATGCTTCTATGTCTTTAATTAGCGTGAAAAGTTTAGATGTTGCACTTTGTAAAAAACATGAAAATTTGATTAAAGAAAACAAAACTCGGTGCCGACCATATAGTCTACACGAGAGAAGCAGTGGGCGCTAAGTCAGTTTGAAATATGGCGTTATCTAACGATCTTAATATTAAGTTGACAGATAATGCATGGAGTTAAGACGTACTAAGACGAATAGCATAAAACAGAAGTTGTGGAGAAAACTTACTAGAAGATGGGATAAGTTAGTGGGACATGTTCTACGATATTCAGTCTGGAACCGCGCGACCGCTACGGTCGTAGGTTCGAATCCTGCTTCGGGCATGGATGTGTGTGACGTCCTTAGGTTAGTTAGGTCTAAGTAGTTCTAAGTTCTAGGAGACTGATGACCTCAGAGCCATTTGTTCTACGATATCCAGAAATGCCGGAAGGAGCAATAGATAGGAAAAACAGAAGAGGCAAAGACTAGAATGCGCGAGATGTGTTATAGAGGCCGTTGGGTGTAGTAGGTACGTGGTAGATGAATAGATTAGCATAAGAAAGAATTATGACTTTAAAAATGAGTGGTAACAAGATCTCGATTAGTGCTAACAGTCTGATGAGGTATCAGACTTGCATGATGTATAAATAATGTCACCGGCCAAAATATTTGTCACACCTCTAAAAGAGCGCACTGGTCGCTTTGGACCAGAGTATATGACGCAGAACTGCTACCTCGACGTCACGTGCTCCAAGTTACCAACGTGGGTGAAGGCAGTAGTGTGACGGGCATGAGCAATCGGTTGTGCGGAATAGGCGCCGTCAGATGCGTCTACGTGCAGACGTGACAAAATGGCAGAAAGGAGCTATTTTAACAATTGGCAACCAATGCTGTACTGTCGCAATAACGTTGAGAGATGTTCAATTGACTCTTTTATTAGAACATGTTACGTGTTTCGGGATTACACCCATCTTCAGACATCTCTTCCAAAAAAGAAGTACAAAACATAAGTGGACAGCACACTCTACATGTCTCAACGTTACAGATATGAAATCGGGTCACATGAGTTGTTGTTGTTGTTGTGGTCTTCAGTCCTGAGACTGGTTTGATGCAGCTGTCCATGCTACTCTATCCTGTGCAAGCTTCTTCATCTCCCAGTACCTACTGCAACCTACATCCTTCTGAATCTGCTTAGTGTGTTCATCTCTTGGTCTCCCCCTACGATTTTTACCCTCCACGCTGCTCTCCAATACTAAATTGGTGATCCCTTGATACCTCAGAACATGTCCTACCAACCGATCCCTTCTTCTGGTCAAGTTGTGCCACAAACTCCTCTTCTCCCCAATCCTATTCAGTACCTCCTCATTAGTTATGTGATCTACCCATCTAATCTTCAGCATTCTTCTGTAGCACCACATTTCGAAAGCTTCTATTCTCTTCTTGTCCAAACTATTTACCGCCCATGTTTCACTTCCATACATGGCTACACTCCATACAAATACTTTCAGAAAAGACTTCCTGACACTTAAATCTATACTCGATGTTAACAAATTTCTCTTCTTCAGAAACGCTTTCCTTGCCATTGCCAGTCTACATTTTATATCCTCTCTACTTCGACCATCATCAGTTATTTTGCTCCCCAAATAGCAAAACTCCTTTACTACTTTAAGCGTCTCATTTCCTAATCTAATACCCTCAACATCACCCGACTTAATTCGACTACATTCCATTATCCTCGTTTTGCTTTTGTTGATGTTCATCTTATATCCTCCCTTCAAGACACCATCTATTCCGTTCAACTTCTCTTCCAAGTCCTTTGCTGTCTCTGACAGAATTACAATGTCATCGGCGAACCTCAAAGTTTTTATTTCTTCTCCATGGATTTTAATACCTACTCCGAATTTTTCTTTTGTTTCCTTTACTCCTTGCTCATTATACAGATTGAATAACATCGGGGAGAGGCTACAACCCTGTCTTACTCCCTTCCCAACCACTGCTTCCCTTTCATGTCTCTCGACTCTTATAACTGCCATCTGATTTCTGTACAAATTGTAAATAGCCTTTCGCTCCCTGTATTTTACCCCTGCCACCTCCAGAATATGAAAGAGAATATTCCAATCAACATTGTCAAAACCTTGGTCTAAGTCTACAAATGCTAGAAACGTAGGTTTGCCTTTCCTTAATCTTTCTTATAAGATAAGTCGTAAAGTCAGTATTGCCTCACGTGTTCCAGTATTTCTACGGAATCCAAACTGATCTTCCCCGAGGTCGGCATCTACTAGTTTTTCCATTCGTCTGTAAAGAATTCATGTTAGTGTTTTGCAGCTGTGGCTTATTAAACTGATTGTTCGGTAATTTTCACATCTGTCAACACCTGCTTTCTTTGGGATTGGAATTATTATATTCTTCTTGAAGTCTGAGGGTATTTCGCCTGTTTCAAACATCTTGCTCACCAGATGGTAGGGTTTTGTCAGGACTGGCTCTCCCAAGGCCGTCAGTAGTTCCAATGGAATGTTGTCTACTCCGGGGGCCTTGTTTCGACTCAGGTCTTTCAGTGCTCTGTCAAACTCTTCACGCAGTATCTTATCTCCCATTTCATCTTCATTTACATCCTCTTCCATTTCCATAATATTGTCCTCAAGTACATCGCCCTTGTATAGACCCTCTATATACTCCTTCCACCTTTCTGCTTTCCCTTCTTTGCTTAGAACTGGGTTTCCATCTGAGTTCTTGATGTTCATACAAGTGGTTCTCTTATCTCCAAAGGTCTCCTTAATTTTCCTCTAGGCAGTATCTATCTTACCCCTAGTGAGATAAGCCTCAACATCCTTACATTTGTCCTCTAGCCATCCCTGCTTAGCCATTTTGCACTTCCTGTCGATCTCATTTTTGAGACGTTTGTATTCCTTTTCGCCTGCTTCATTTACTGCATTTTTATATTTTCTCCTTTCATCAATTAAATTCAATATTTCTTCTGTTACCCAAGGATTTCTACTAGCCCTCGTCTTTTTCCTACCTGATCCTCTGCTGCCTTCACTACTTCATCCCTCAAAGCTACCCATTCTTCTTCTACTGTATTTCTTTCCCCCATTCCTGTCAATTGTTCCCTTATGCTCTCCCTGAAACACTGTACAACCTCTGGTTCTTTCAGTTTATCCAGGTCCCATCTCCTTAAATTCCCACCTTTTTGCAGTTTCTTCAGTTTTAATCTACAGTTTGTAACCAATAGATTGTGGTCAGAGTCCACATCTGCCCCTGGAAATGTCTTACAATTTAAAACCTGGTTCCTAAATCTCTGTCTTACCATTATACAATCTATCTGAAACCTGTCAGTATCTCCAGGCTTCTTCTATGTATACATCCTTCTTTTATGATTCTTGAAGTAAGTATTAGCTATGATTAAGTTATGCTCTGTGCTAAATTCTACTAGGTGGCTTCGTCTTTCATTTCTTAGCCCCAATCCATATTCACCTACTACGTTTCATTCTCTCCCTTTTCCTACACTCGAGTTACATACCACAAACTTCAACTCCTTCCTAACCAACCAGGCGTACACCCTTGACAGCTCAAAGAAAGTGTCGAAAACATATGATTGTGACGCAAGCGCTCTTGAAGCAGAGCGTATACTGACTCAACTAGCAGCGAAGCGCCCTCGGTAACTGGCGCTGCATGGTCATGTGCTCCATGCGTTCACATGTAACTTAATAATTATATACTCAGCATATAACATCTAATAGGCTGTAATTACGACTACAACCGGAATGGTACTTACGTTCACGTTAACACTAAAGGAATTTTTAAAAAAATTTTAAAAACTCCAAAATTTTTACTTTGCCCTACTATACCTATAGCCAGTAGTGGCACTAACAAGGGAACCTCCCCGTCGCACCCCCCTCAGATTTAGATATAAGTTGGCACAGTGGATAGGCCTTGAAAAACTGAACACAGATCAATCGAGAAAACAGGAAGAAGTTGTGTGGAACTATATAAAAAATAAGCAAAATATACAAACTGAGTAGTCCATGCGCAACATCAAGGATAATACGAGGTCTGGAGCGCCGTGGTCCCGTGGTTAGCGTGAGTAGCTGCGGAACGAGAGGTCCTTGCTTCGAGTCTTCCCTCGAGTGAGAAGTTTACTTTTTTATTTTCGCAAAGTTATGATCTGTCCGTTCGTTCATTGGCGTCTCTGTTCACTGTAATAAGTTTAGTGTTTGTGTTTTGCGACCGCACAGCAAAACCGTGCGATTAGTAGACGAAAGGACGTGCCTCTCCAATGGGAACCGAAAACATTTGATCGCAAGGTCACAGGTCAACCGATTCCTCCACAGAAAAACACGTCTGATATATTCTATACGACACTGGTGACGGCATGTGCGTCACATGACAGGAATATGTTGTCGACCCACCTAACTTGTACACTTGTAGAATGGGTAAAAAGATTCTTCTTCCTTGCCCGATTTAGGTTTTCTTGTGGATGTGATAATCACTCCCAAAAAAGTGATGAAAACATAAGAGTTTGTCACATAAACTGCAACAAATGAATGCAACAGTTTCACAGTTGCACCGTTTTCCCTGTGCTCTGTCGAAACATATGTTTTGTTTCGATGTTTGTTTAGGTGTAGCGTCCGCATACTACTGCGCAGTTACCTCGCATCGGACGGACAGATAATACTTCTATTTCGTCTAAAACTGACAATTGTGTGAAAATAAAAAATTAAACTTTTCACTGTAGGGAAGACTTGAACCAAAGACCTCTCATTCCGCAACTGCTCACGCTAAGCACGGGACCACGGCGCTCCTGAGCTCACACTCTCCTTGATGTTGCGTATCTTACGCATGGACTACTCAGTTTGTATATTTTGCTTATTTTTTCGTAGTTCCACATAACTTCTTCCTGTTTTCTCGATTGATATGTGTTCAGTTTTTCAAGGCCTATCCACTGTGCCAACTTATAACTAAATCTGAGGGGGGTGCGATGGGGAGCTTCCCTTGTAAGCACAACTCAAACCATAAGTCAATATAAATTAAATAATAGGGGGGGGGAGGGGAGTTCCTTCGTGAATAAACCTTTCAACCTCCCCAATCTCTAAAAGAATACCACTAAATTAAATGTAACCAACAGTACCCGTCTTTAACTAAAACCATGTGATCAGCTCGCGTACGCAAACGTCTTAAGTTACGTTGTGCAAGACGCGACAGTTGGCTGCGACTGCGACGCTGCTCCCTCCTCTTTTCCCAGCCTGGCAGACGGCGACACGGCCGCAACACGACTGGAGTCGTCGCCGTTTCCCAAGCTCCGGTCGGCGGCGGCGGATTCAAATACATAAGAAAAATAAGAATTCCGATTTTCTTGCTGTAAAAAATACTGTATGTTAATGCAACAAAGTTACATCGGCTCCCAGAGTTACTTTTTCGATACAGATTCTCCCTTTACTTTAAAAAATTGAAAAGTATCTCTTCCGGTTTTGCGTGTTTTTTCGCTGTATATTACTTCTCTATCAATTGTGAGGAAAGTAAAAGGCACAAAAAATTGATGTTTGCGTATCTTACAGTTTCACATCACAGCTTGATAATGAGGTGCCCATTTTTCCGATATTCGTCACAGTTATTCCGATACTTAATTTACAAGTAACCTAATGCATAAAATTTGAATTGTGTACAGTGAAAAATGTGGTCGCTGGCTACTTTACGTATGGTTCACGTTAGGTCATACATCGTTGCCGATGAAAAGAAGCTAACATATCGAAATTATTTTTAAAGTTGAGATCAGAATGATATCGATCTCCGTTTCCGAGATTTGGGCTCATATATCTCCGGGAGCGTCGCGACTAGCCGCCAGTTCTGTCGACGCGCAACGAGAATCGTGTGGTCATCACACGCTAGAGAATGCATTTGTTTTGTTTCGCTGACACATTTGGACCTAATGAAACCATTTTATGTCATCTATTTCTCCGGTATGAGTTACTAATATTTCTCCATATGCTCTTGACAATTTCATTTAAAATGCCACGAAATGTAGGTTTCTTAAAGCCAAGTGATCAAGCAGAACCCATTTTCTTGGTTTTGCTGAGGCATCTGAACCTGTTCCAAACTTTCTTTCTCGTTTATTTCTCTGATACGAGTCCCGAATATTCCTCCATGTGTTTTTGCACATTTCACCTAAAATTCCAATGAAAGATAAGTTTATTAACAATAAGCGCACGCTAGCGTCATTGCATTGTTTCAAGTTCTTGACAACAAGATAGGGTTTCACCTTAAACATCTCTAGAATTTTCATTCTGAACGTCTACAGTATACACTAGCAGAAATGTGGAAGAAATAATGTCCGTGCTTGTTTACAAAATTTCCCCAAATTATACTTGTCAGTTTCTCCCATGCAGAAACTTTTGGAACAAGCTAAGGCAACTTTCATAGCCGACTGACTCTTTATTCCCATCCAAATGAACTTCCATATTCTTATATTCTGACAGCATACATCGTTATGGATGACATGAACATTTAATCTTGCCAAGCTGCACTCAAAAGATGACTCCAGGATTTACAAAAGACGAATTTCAATTGTGAACTGTGTCAGATCAGAAGGGCCTTGTAAAACAGTAGTGCACTTTTGGCACAAGTTTTTTGAGCACCACCTTCTACCAATGAATTGAAGTGAATGTGACAAATTACTTATTGCAGCAAACTGTTTGCGCAATCTGTTGAGAAACGCCTTCCTCAAAAACGAACATCTATTGATTACAGAAAGCTGTACAACAATCTGGTGGTGGTTTTTCACAACTAGAAGGTATCATCAAGACACCAATCTACCGTTTACTTTCGAAGTGAAGGTATTGTAAAATGTAACTTTCTCGTTATACTTTAGATTGTTCATTTTATAATGTACTTGCCGTTTTCAATTTTTATCGTCACAAAAAAGAGTAATGCGAAAATTGACCTTCAAGTTCATTTTCATCATTCTAATTCTACATCTGCATGGATTATATGATTTTCATAACAGGCCTGAAAAATTTGCATTAATGGGAAAATATTATATATTTCACTCACCTGCCAGTTTTGCCAGCAGGCAACTTCTGACGTCACGTAGCGACCCGTCGCAGTCGCTAGTGTGCGTCGCGTCTTGGACAACGTACCTTAGGCGCCATCTGCTGAAGCCAACGGCAACCGCGTCGGCGGTAGCCATCCGCTTATCGAATTACAGCCAAGTCATATTCAAGGGCCATGATTGCCCAAATAGAAGCATTCAAACAACAACTTACACCTCTCCACCACATGGAAAAAAGTTTAATGCTGACAGGAAGAGCATTTTCATAAAATCCCAAAACACATACGTGGGTTATACCTTATAAAATAAATAAATAAAATAAAGTATTAGTTATTGTATATTTATGATAGGGATTGGTTGTAATTAATATTTGCTTATCTGGAACGTGGACGTTTAATTATTTGGTATCAGGCGCTTGACAATAGCTTTTTCGTAAATGCAATGTTATTCGTAGTTGACCGTGAAATAAGACTCAAATAATCGGACTTCGTATTTAAATCGTTTCCAAAGACTGCTGCGGTAGGTGCGGACTCAAAATCTAAATCTCAATATTAGAATAATTTGCCAGCCATGTCAATACGTCGTACAGAGGTGACTGTCTACTAAACATAAAAAAGTTTACACAGTTAGTTAAATCAGATATATTCAACGAATAAGCCTACAGTTAAATAATTCTACTTATTTTCATAAATATAAATTCTTTACAGAATCGAGTGCCTAGTAGGATTGCAACTCGCAGTGTTCTTATCTAACACCAAATATGGCGGTGTGCCAGTTAATAAAATATACGTGCTTCCCGCACCAGCTATTCTCCAGACCTCCTTCTTCTAAATGAAACATAAGAGTGTCCTAATTGTATTTTGTTTTATCAGCGGCATAGCGCTGCAGTTCTGTGCCATAGGCTTTATTTATTTGTCAGAGATTAATTATTTAATTAAGATTTCGCGTTTCCGAGGAAACTCACGCACGGCATGCAAATGTGCCTTTATAACCTCACACATTCCTTATATACACTAGTGGCACGACAATTGCCCGAATCCTATCTATGCTATCCGGATACTGGAGAGCGCTAGATTTTTAAAAAACAAAAAACAAAAACATCAAAAGTGTTAAAACTTTGAAGTCCAAAATCAATAAAATAAACCATTGTGTCACCAAGGACCACCCAAAGGGTACCGTGGTGAAAAAATGCGTATGTGCCAACCTATCTACCCATCTAACTTTCCCTGTATGACGTTAAACTAGCCAACCACTCTGCAAAAACCTAGCGTATCATAACGGCACATGAACAGAACACCGCCAGCTCCTATAAAATACAATGTCATAACTTCATATGAGGGGCTAACAGACACCAAACTCAAAATAGCATCCGTTCAAAAAAGCCAAAAAACCAGTTGTTCCCACCGGAATCCTGTTCATTAAAGACTGGGTGGGCAGCGTGCTGCATACGCGCATAGATCTCCTGATCTTCAAGGTTATCTAAAATCTTCTCTTTTGGTTCTAATGCAGAATCCTTAGGCTATCTTCTATCGGGGGCAGCTTATGCCCAGTCTCCCTCATATGGCACCCCAGCCCACTATTATTACTATAGTTACGTTCTCTAAACCTTGTGGCAACATCCCTACCCATCTGGCCAATGTATGTCCCAGCACAGCCGCCACATTTAATTTCGAATACACCGCATTGCTTAACCTTATCTGTTTTTCCTTCTTCCTTATGTCGTAATATTCCCCCCCCCCCCCCCCCCCAACTTCTTCCTTTTATGGAAGCCTACGCGAACGCCAGCCTTCCTGAAGGCTCTAGTTATTTTTTGGCAACATGGTCCAAAATATTCCATTGACACAAATTTACTATTTAATTTTTGGCTGCCCGGCTGCCGCGTCTTGCTAAGAATTATGGCTCCAAACTCTCGTATAAATTTTTCCTTACAATCATTTCAATCTCCCTATCAGTGGCTTCTTTGCTCAAATTAAATCTGTATAACCTGTTAAACATTGACGAAATAAAACGCCCTTTTAAGTGCGGGGGGGGGGGGGGGGGCATGAATCCGCCGCAATTATTATGTCTGTTGTCGCTGGCTTCCGAAATATGCCTATTTTCAACCCATTCCTATTCTTAGTAATTTGTAGATCGAGATAGCTGAGGGAATTTTCGACTTCTACCTCTACTGTGAACTTAATTTTCTCATGCATGCTATTAAACTGAGTGGCTATCTGAAGTACCATTCCGGTTGCTAGTCATAATTACACCCTGTTAAATGTTATGTGCTGAGTATATTATCATTAAATTACATGTGAACGCCCTACCGAGGGCGCTTCGCTGCTACTTGACTTGTTTAGCGTCAGTATACGCTCTGCTTCAAGACTGCTTGTGTCGCAGTTATAGTCATGAGTTATTGGACACTTTCTTTGAGTTGTAACGGCTGTACGCCTGGTTGGTTAGGAAGGAGTTGATGTTTATGGTATGTAACTCATATGACCCGATCTCATTTCTGTAACGTTGAGACTTGTTGAGTGTGCTGTTCACTTATGTTTTGTACTTTTTTTGTAATAGGTGTCTGGAGATGGGTGTAATCCAGAAACGCGTAACATGTTCTAATAAAAGAGTCAATTGAACATCTCGTGACTTTATTGCGATTTACAGCATTGGTTGCCAATTATTAACATAAAAATGATCGCAGGCATCAGACGGGATTTTATGTTCTGTATATAAGCAGCTATCTTGTCTGGACGTACCCATGACCACCCGATCTGCTGGTCTGCAAACGTGTGTGCACCACTCGCAGCCATGTAACACGTCGTAAGGAGAGTGGTAGTAAAAGAATCTTTGCCGAAAGGGGTCGGAAACGAGTTTCGTTTCTTATCAGTGACTACCGGTTTCAAACTACACAGGAACTGCTGTCTACAGTGAATGCAGGTCCATCTCAGACAGTTTCTGGACGCACATTGCGAAGAGAACTATGTGTAACAGATACTTCCAGTCGGGTACCTCGTGAAAGGCCGTTGTTCACAGCAGCACATAAAGCTGCACGTCATAAATGGGCTAAACGGCATAGAAACTGAACAGCAGCTGAATGGAGGCGTACGGTGCGGTTCTGCGAGTCCGTTTTGCCTCTTTGCCAGTGATACAATTGGCGCCCAGTAAGTAATGCAACACTTTTTTTCTGAAAGCCGGTTGATTTTATTCAGGATTCCAATACAACATGTTATTCCGCAGTCTTTGGGCTAAAGAACCCTATTCTTCGACATAATCTCCGTTCAATGCGATGGCATTACGGCACCTGTATGCCAGCGTGGTAGCACTCTACTGGTCCATGTCGGAGCTAACGACTTGCTGCATCAGCAACCTCCCCATCATCCACGCACTGCTTCCCGCTTGAGCATCCTTCATTGGGCGAAGCAGATGGAATTCGGAAGGTGTGAGGTCCGGGCTGTAGAGTGGAAGAGGAAGAAAGTCTAGTCATGTTTTGTGAGTTCGCCGCGGGTGTGCAGACGTATGAGAAGCCTTGTGTTGTCATGGAGAAGGAAAAGTTCGTTTTCATTTCTCTTATAACGAACACGCTGAAGTGCAACATTGCAAGAGTCACTTCTGTGTGCGGCCCGCAGGCACACGGGAGATCGAACAGGTCTGCGTGGACCCTACTGCGGTGATAGCAGACGTCTCGCCCAACGACTCACCGTGTTTTTCTTCATTTCCAGATCCTCGTAAACATTCTGCAAGCACCTATGAATATCTGCGATGCACCGGTTTTCCGTCAAAAGAAACTCAATGATGGCTCTCTGCTTGGAACGTACCTCCATTTCCCGCGTCCAGACATCCTGATTTAGCTTTTCCGTGATTTCCCTAAATCGCTCCAGGCAAAT
The DNA here is from genome assembly GCF_023898315.1 of Schistocerca nitens. NCBI lineage: Eukaryota > Metazoa > Arthropoda > Insecta > Orthoptera > Acrididae > Schistocerca > Schistocerca nitens. Next base: position 512,504,960 of record NC_064621.1, read on the forward strand.
GCTGGGATGGTTCCTTTCAAAGGGTACGGCCGACTTCCTTCCCCGTCCTTCCCTAATCCGATGAGACCGATGACCTCGCTGTCTGGTCTCCTTCCCCAAAACAACCAACCAACCGTACCTCCATTACAGACGCCATTTTGAAAGCTATGTGTAGCATCGCCAGTTCTCAGAACTTTATGAAACTACAGAGGCTGAAGCGGGAATGTTCCACGATGTCCCAAAAAAATGTCGCGTTTTCTCAACAGAAACTGACCGAGAAAAACTGTTGCATTACTTATTGAACGGCCCTTGTGTCGAGTGCATAGAAGTTCGAAAAAGGAGTTTAATCAGCACTATACAGGGGGAAAGTTCAGGCTGAAGGCATTTCTGTGATGCTTTGGTGGTATTTTTCGTACCGTGACGGCCACGTTATTTCAGGTTGCTCTGAATATGAACCAAGATATTAATGGGTGCAGACATTTTGAGACTCAAAATCATGAAAAACACCGGAATTTATCACCCTAAAATTTCTGCTGTCTTGATGACGTATGTGAATGAATAAAGCCGGCCGGTGTGGCCGTGCGGTTCTAGGCGCTTCAGTCTGGAACCGCGTGACCGCTACGGTCGCAGGTTCGAATCCTGCCTCGGGCATGGATGTGTGTGATGTCCTTAGGTTAGTTAGGTTTCAGTAATTCTAAGTTCTAGGGGACTGATGACCACAGATGCTAAGTCCCATAGTGCTCAGAGCCATTTGAACCATTTTTTTTTTTAAATGAATAAACGTGTAGAGTTATAGCGTTATACTGGGTCATGTTATATGAACTCATGTTTCACTTACGTGTGTAGACATTTGTCTCTGTATGGTTTTGTGTACATTCTGTTTGAGGTACTCGTTCGGCTACGGACGGCGTTGTGGCACAGCAGCCGATGTTGGGACATCAGAGTGAAGGCAGAGAGTGCTCACCGTCAAAGTAGCTGCAAGGAATACGCCAGACAGAAGATTCCTTGAAACCTGGCGAACAATGCTGTAGAAGAGAACATTGAGCTGGATGTATATCTTAAGCAGTCTCCTGTATTAAGTCTCTAGATGGACCTCTCTTATAATAGCATGGCAAGTTGTGTGACTGAAACTGAAAATAAAGTAACTTGTTAACGAGAACTCCATTTACCGATTTAAATAGGATAAGTAAATAACTGTTTTGTGTGGTGTACTACCGTTCGAGAACCGTAAGGGAGTACTCCACGATCGTCATGGTCACAATTTAGCGCAGTATCGCTAACAAATTCCTGCGGCGCTCCCGCAAGTTTTATTTCAACATCCTGGGTTGCCATGCTATTTACATGTTCCATAGATCGTTTGAACGATTCTTTTATCGAAATGATGTGGTAATAGTCAGTTTACAGTATATGTGTACGCGATTGGAGTCAACACTAACTAACATATGATTCTTAAACCTGCTCATACTACTACACTTACCTAGGTTTCTTTTCCTTTCTTTTTCTTTCTTTTTTTTAACACGCTACCAGTTTTTAAATAAAAATTCGTCCGTGAAATGGAGGAAGATGTCCAGGAGAACCGACTTTAGGTTTTAAAATTTGCTTTGCCACTTATCAGACATTTTACATTATTGGATAAATCAAAAATGTTTGTTGCTGAATGCTGAACTTCTTTCTGGGCCACTGACTGCTTTAATAATGGATAACAAAGGTAATTTTTTCTTCTAGTGTTATAGATAGACATCATTATTCTTCTGAAAATGTGATGGGCTATTTATGGCGAATTTCATTAACGTATGTATGTATTGTGATGGTGCAATGAAAATTCCTAACTCCTTGAAGAGACGCCGATATGACGAGGCGCGTTAACAACGCATATTATTCTTACTGCTTGTTTTCGTGTAATTGATACTGCCTTTCTAAGCACTGAATTATCCCAGAGAAGTGTTCCATAATATATTATTGAGTGGAAATATGCAAACTGTGTCACAGGTTGATTCCTGTGTTTCCATTCGAAGAGCAGAAGTAGCCGAACTTAATTGTATGAGCAGGTCTGTAATACGCTTCTTCCATTCAAATTTTCATCAATATGTAAAGCCAATGAACTGGAGAATTCTACCTTGTTTACTGACTTCTGTTCATGTGCTATATGAACATGTTGTATGACTCTATTTGTTGCATAGAAATCCAGATGGGGTTTCCTCAAAATTTAGGAAGAGTCCATTTTGAGGGAACCACTTATTAATTCTTTGAAAAATATCATTAACAATCTCTTCTTTCTTTCTCTCTGATGCGCTTTATTATAAAAAGTGTTGCCTATTTTGTACTTCTTTATCAATAATGTTATGTGGACACTCCTCTCTTCCAGGATGACAAGAGCCGTGTTCTCAGGGCTACAAACATACGTTCCTTGTTTGACAAACACTCGGGCACCCTATCGTACCACGTCTGGCCCACTGTATCAGCTGGTCTAATCCCTTAGACAATGTCTGGGACTGTTTGGAACAGCAGGTGAAACACAACACTCATCATCCTCGCAATTTGGTAGCTCTGTGGTACCTAATACGAATGAGTCGCTTCAGCTGGGTAGAACGCTGCTGAAGAAATTATAGACCTTCTTCCTCCTGAAGTGAGGCTAGAGGAAGTGTTACATGGTACTAGCCTGATGTCTCGTGGAGGTAAGTAAGTTTTTGTTCAGTCAGCTTCCTTCCATTACATAAACGACGTTTTCGGGGAGGTTGGTTGGTTGGTTGTTTGGGGGAAGAGACCAAACAGCGAGGTTATCGGTCTCATGGGGTTAGGGAAGGATGGGGAAGGAAGTCGGCCGTGCCCTTTCAAAGGAACCATCCCGGCATTTGCCTGGAGCGATTTAGGGAAATCACTTTCGGGGAGAGGGATCAGGGCGAAAGAAGACGTAAGCCGTATGTGGTATATTTTAGTACCATCTAGATAGCGCATTTGTCCAGCTGTTGTGAATGTGTTTTCAATGTTTGTGGTGTTTGATGTTTTGTGTTTGGGGAAGTGATAGATGTTTTGAATAAAGATACATTGAACAGTCGTGGAGATGAGAAGTATTGCTCAAATGGCTCTGAGCACTATGGGACTTAACATCAGAGGTCATCAGTCCCCTAGAACTTAGAACCACTTAAACCTCACAAACCTGAGGACATCACATACATCCATACCTGAGGCAGGATTCGAACCTGCGACTGTAGCGGTCGTGCGGTTCCAGACTTAAGCACCTAGAACCGCTCAGCCACACTGGCCAGAAGTATTGTTAGTACGGGGTGCGTGTAGAGCTCGGGCACTATAACACAAGCTTTCTGACCTGACCGCTGGGTGAGTGAACCCCGTTGTTCTGAAGGTGGTGGTGGTGGTGGTGGTTAGTGTTTAACGTCCCATCGACAACGAGGTCATTAGATACGGAGCGCAAGCTCGGGTTAGGGAAGGATTGGGAAGGAAATCGGCCGTGCCCTTTCAAAGGAACCATCCCGGCATTTGCCTGAAACGATTGAGGGAAATCACGGAAAACCTAAATCAGGATGGCTGGAGACGGGATTTAACCGTCGTCCTCCCGAATGCGAGTCCAGTGTGCTAACCACTGCGCCACCTCGCTCGGTGTTCTGAAGGAGCGGCCACCTTAGTTGTCTGACACTGCGAGCGTTCTCACTGTTATCCCTTTACTACACAGCGTAGCCCCGCAGTCTTGACGCACCATAGCTCCACGGTATATTTTTCATGACCAGACACACGTGATTATATGCATCATTGTGTCCAGTTTTGGTTAAGGCATCCTTGTCTGTTCCAATTTCAAGTGGACTTCAACTGATCTTCCCAGCTTTTCTCAGGACGCCCAACATTTACTTTCCCTTGAGATGTATAGTTGTGTATTAATGTAGGTATTAGTTCATCTGACATCCTGGCCACCTCCGTAGCTGCGTGGTCAGCAAGTGTAGCGGCACCACCGTTTAGGATAGGGAAGTTAGTTTTGTGCGATATTCAGAGCACGAGTTACAGCAAGGTGTGGGCCGGATTGCAGTAAGTTACGCATACCAGCTGATGCAAAGACAAATAGAGGCCACGGGGGTGTAGAACTGCCGGAGAGGGCGCACACAGCAGTTTTCATGCCGCAAGTCACAGGCAGAAGGGGGCCACGGGCCAGCCTAAGTGTTATGCATACGTGACTCGGAGCGGTGCGTTAACAAAACAGAGGCGCGCAACAGAGTATAAATAGGTGCCGTTTTCTAACGAGAGTCATTCAAGTGTAGCAGCTCTCCTGGACGGTGAGACGTGTAACACCGCCGGGCTACACGCAGCAACAGATGGGGCGACAGCGTCCCAGTCCACGGCGGGTCGTCGGTTCGACACGCTGAGGCCGACACGGGGTCTGCAGCCAGCCAGGGTGGGCCACTCCTCAGCTCTCTGCCGCGGGCAGTTGTCTCGGCTCCCGACACGCGCCGGAGTCTTCCGAGGCGAGCGCTGCAGACTCGGACGCCGGATCTCGGGCGGACGTTGCCGCCGCATTCTCAGCCACACCAGCGAGGAAGAAGCGGCAGTGGGGCCGGCCTAAGGCTCTCGGCGGAGCAACGCGGCTCACACCGAGCAGCGCTGAGTTGGCTGCTGGCGCAGCCATCCTGACGTAATCGGAACTCTGCAGCTGGCGTACAAGGCCGGCTGGACACAGTGCGTTGCACTGGGTCGCTGGGGCGGTGACCTCAGCATTGCTGGGCCCTGTGACACGGACCGAGGTGAACGGAGCATTGTAGTGGAAACAAATAAATCACTTGGAAAGTTCTCGTCGAGTTTCAATACGGCAACTCCTGGCACCCATCCACTACATGTGCTGTCAATATGCCACATTTGGCGTCTGATACCACTACACAAGGCACAGTGCCAAGCAAAGGGCCTGGGTTGGATTTTCGGCTGGGTCAGAGATTTCTGCTCGGTGACTGTCAAACTGATTCCATATTTTTAGGTTTCCAGAAGGCTTTTGATACCGTTCCTCACAAGCGTCTTCTAACCAAACTGCGAGCCTATGGTATATCGCCCAGTCGTGCGACTGGATTCGTGATTTCCAGTCAGAAAGGTCACAGTTCGAAGTAATAGACGGAAAATCATCGAGCAAAACAGAAGTAATATCCGGCGTTCCCCAAGGAAGTGTTATAGACCTCCTATTGTTCCTGATCTACATTAACGACATAGGAGACAATCTGAGTAGCCCCTATTAGTTTGTTTCCAGATGACGCTGTCATTTACCGTCTTCTAAAGTCGTCAGATGACCAAAACGAATTGCAAAATGATTTAGATAAGATATCTGTATGGTGCGAAAAGTGGCAGTTGACCCCGAATAAAGAAAAGTGTGAAGTTATTCACATGACTTCTAAAAGAAATCTGCTAAATTTCGATTACGCGGTAAGTCACACAAATCTGAAGGCTGTAAATTCAACTAAATACTTGAGGATTACAAGTACAAATAACCTAAATTGGAACGATCACATAGATAATGTTGTGGGTAGAGAAAAACTGCGATTCATTGACAGAACACTTAGAAAATGCAACAGATCTACTAAAGAGACTGCTTACACCACACTTGTCTGCCCTATTCTGGAGTATTGCTGTGTGATGTGGGATCCGCATCAGATGGGAATAACGGATGACATCGAAAAAGTTCAAAGAAGGGCTGCTCGTTTTATATTATAGCGAAATAGGGGAGATAGCGTCACAGACATGATACGTGAATTGGAGTGGCAATCATTAAAACGAAGGCGTTTTTCGTTGCGACGGGATCTTCTCATAAAATTTCAATCACCAATTTGCTCCTCCTACATAAGGAGAAATGATCATCACGGTAAAATAAGGGAAATTAGGGCTCGCACATAAAAATTTAAGTGCTCGTTTTTCCCGCGCGCCGTTCGAGAGTGTAACGGTAGAGAGACAGCTTGAAGGTGGTTCATTGACCCCTCTGCCAGGCGCTTTATTGTGAATAGCAGAGTAATCACGTAGATGTAGATGTAGATGTAGACTCAATCTATTTTAATGTTTGTTCGTAGTAGGATGTGATCAAGAACTTTATCGAAATAGAGATGCCATAATTAAATTGGGTCTTTTGAATCTCCTTTAGTCAACTTAGTGGATAGAAACGTAAGGATCACGTTATGACGAGGAGTTTGAACAGTTCGGATCGGACGTTCTGTGGTTCATTTGTACTGATTCTTCCGTAGAAGAAATTTCTTCTGCGTTGGTCGTCACATGGGTCACTACATTCATCAGCGTCATTTTGTGTCCCACTTTGTTCTGAAAAAGATTCATGCTCAGTCAGAGTACTTTCAGTTTCTTCAAGATTATCGTCACAGTCTGATTCCTCTAACCAACTGGTCACAGTTTCCTCAAATTCAGGGTCTGGAGCGTTCACAAAAAATGGTTCAAATGGTTCTGAGCACTATGGAACTTAACATGTGAGGTCATCAGTCCCCTAGAACTTAGAACTACTTAAACCTAACTAACCTAATGACATCACACACATCCATGCCCGAGGCAGGATTCGAACCTACGACCGTAGCGGTCGCGCGGTTCCAGACTGAAGCGCCTAGAACCGCTCGGCCTCTGCAGCCGGCGAAGCGTTCACATTGTATTCTTTCTGAATCGAGTCCTTTAACTACGGAACTACTATGTTTCTCCATATTTCATATGCTACGAATTAGAAAATATCAAGAATGGGCAACGAAAACAAAAGCAGAAAAAATTACAGAAAAGAACTCAAGCTAATGAACTGATGGAAGGGGAACTAGCCAAATCACCACAGTTGATAAAAGCGAGCGGGCAACAACACCTCACCGCGTTAATGAAACGCTTAAATTATTTATTTGTTGTAACAGTTTATCACCAATTACCTTGTAAGCGACAAACGAGGAACAATAAATATGATTAAAAAGTGTGCTTTAAAGTGTTGCAGAAACCGCTAGCTGTTGCAGTTGCACAATCAAAACAATAAAGAAAGGGGTGAAGGGGCTAGCTACAAATACTTCCCAACGCTTCACTGCTTCCAAAAGACGCGGAAGAAGGAGAAGAAAATTTCATTTTTAGGTAACATTACCTTACAGGTTGTCAGGAGACTGATACATAATTTTCATGTGACACGTCTTCTTCGTTTTACAATATTTAACGTAGAAACCGGCGTTTTCCGCTGCGCTACATTTTACAGTCCTATTTTGTTTCATGAAGTTTCCCTCTGGTATGGTCGGACTTCCTTTGCTCTGCTTGGGCGACTATTTCTTCCTCGGTACTCTAGTGAGAAAGTGCTGATTATGAGCGTTCTATATTTGTGCAGTTATTGCTCCTACTAACAAAACGTATCAATATGGGAGTTCGCAAACTCTCTAGCAATATGTAAGCCTGCAGGCTTTCGTGGCCGTTGTCACTGAAGTTAAAATCTTCAGTGTTATTAGGCCGCGTCATGTTTCTTCTAATATGTTCGATGTTTCGACCCCTCCGCTTGGATCCTCCTCAGGATCTTTTGATGTCCAGAGGAAGATCCCAGCAGAGGGGTCGAAACGTCGAACATTTTAGAAGAAACATGACGCGGCCTAATAACCCAGAAGATTTTTAACTTCTCTAGCAGTAGCTTACAAATTATATGAGCTATACTCTACGTTTGTGACTATGCTTCAGCTGTCGAACTGCACCTCCCGCAGGTTGTGGTGGTCATTCAGACAGGGGAACCCACCACAACCGATGCCCCCTTCCCTATTTCGCAATCTGTGTAGACGCAGGCCGGCTTGCTTCTTACGCGCTGTACTCACGTGTAGCGCCTGCCGTGCTCAGCAGACAGCGCGTCCAGCTGGTGCTGGTGTAGGGGTGTGAAGCCCAGCACGTGCGGCGCCCAGGGCGGCGGCGGCCCAGGGGGCTGCTGGCTGACGCACACCAGAGGCACCATGCTCACTCCCAGCTCCGGAGCCTCCGGCCGCCGCCACAGCGACACCAGGTGCCGGTACGTCTCCACGGCCCAGCGTCTGCCAAAACAGTACACACCCTACCGTTACTCCTAAGGACATTTTGTTTGTTTTACGAAAGATGAGGCGTGTGATGTTGTGGAGGTTGTTGTTGTGGTCTTCAGTCCAGTCAACGCTTGTCCCTTCTGTGCAAGCCTCTTCATCTCCGAATAGCTACTGCAGTCCCCATTCATTTGAGCCTGCTCCCTGTATTCTTGCCTAGGTCTCCCGATACAAGTTTTACAACCCCTCTCCACCGAGCGAGGTGGCGCAGTGGTTAGCACACTGGGCTCGCATTGGGGAGGACGACGGTCCAATCCCGCGTCCGGCCACCCTGATTTAGGTTTTCTGTGGTTTCCCTAAATCGCTCCAGACAAATGCCAGGATGGTTCCTTTGAAAGGGCATGGCCGACTTCCTTCCCCAATCCTATGAGACCGATGACCTCAGTGTGAAAGGTATGTGCAAAGGTCTGATCAGGGTAGATCCAGAAAATAAAGTCGATAGTTGTAAACCGCAATGTGGAATTAGTATAATATGTTTGAGTAGGAAGATCTTTGATGCTTAAGAGAGCCGGGCGCGCGCAGTAAAAAACTCGGGAGTCACAGGTAGGTGACCGGAGGAAGCGGACGTGTGGTGACAGCTGTAAGGTAGGAGTCACGCTCGCTGTGCAGTTACCCTGAGCAAACTTTAGCACGTAAATGAGAGAAGATATATAATGATTTCAAAATGGTTTTTGTTAGATAATGTTCAGAGTTAGGATTTGTATGTCCAAGGTTTGACACAGTAAGCGTTTTGTAAATTATTGTTTGAGAGTGATTCGTGCTACAAAGATGTTGGAAATGGTAGTTTTTGTGTATGACATAAAATTTTAATAAAGCATATATATATATATATATATATATATATATATATATATATATATATATATATATATTGACATCAACATTGTGTTTAAATCTAACAACCTGAATCATAATCCACATTCTTTGCTTGTATTGAACATGAAAATGAGTAGGAAAGTAAAGTTACCCACCAATGAAAGAACGTAAAGAAAATGAGGCATCTATGCAATACATATGTGGAGTTCATGGTTTGAAATCGATTTTGGTATAACTGAAGTTATCAGAGCAAAGTTATTTCAAATAACTAATTTTATGCCATTGCACAACTGGCATTATTTAAGTCAAGATATAATTTCATTAAGTAAACATCAGGGCCAAAAGTTAACTTTTAAGTACAATCTTAATGCCATTGCACAGACGGCATTATTCTCTTAAACTTGATTGCTGAGTCAAATGCATGTTGCATTTCTGGCGAAATGGAGGAGTGGAAGAAACAAGTTCACAGACGCAGTCAGATGCAGGTTTGTTGAATAATTAATTTGGAACAATTTATTCTTTGATACTTTCACTAATTAAAAAGGAAACAATTTTGGTTAGATACTTTCAACTGTATGGTCTCCTTCCCCAAACACTCCAACCCCAACCCCCTACCCCCATCCCCGCCCCATACTTCCCTCCATCACCAAATTAACTATCCCTAAATACATCGTGATGTGTTCTAGCAACAGATCCCTTCTTTGAGCCATATTGTCCCATAAATTTCTTTTTCTCCCCAATTCGATTTAGTACCACCTTCTTATCCGATCTACCAATAAAATCTTTATCATTCTTCTACAGCACCACGTTCCAAAAGCTACTGTTCTCTTCTACTCTGAACTGCTTATGTCCACATTTCACTTTCATATAAGCAACGGTGTTCGCTTATCACTTGCTAATGTTCTACAGCACGTAGTAAATATCGCACAAAAATTATGCCATTTCGCTTTGAATGCGAGACTGAAATCACACAAAAATTACGCTATTTCTCTTCGAATGCATGCCCGTATTAAAACAAAACTATTTGGTGTGCTATTCAGCGTGCAAAACCATGTTTCGTAGTGCTCTTTCCACAATAGCTAGAAAAGCGTCGAGTGCTGGAATGAAGGTCAGCCACGCTATGATTAACTCAAAGAACCGACACAGCCGTCTGTTTTCTACTGTGGATGCTCTGCTGTGACGTCATCCCTTCTAGCACCACGTGCACTACGTTACTCACTGCACTAGGTCAGGTCCGGATCTACGGAGGGGGGAGGGGGCAAGCAGGGGTATCTGCCACGGGCAACAATTTCATCTGTCAGGGGGCGCGAAATACATGTTCTTGAAGAAAAAAACCTTGTTTGACAAAGAGCTTAGCATCCAGCGGACGATGGTCCATCGATCGTTCATATGATTTTAAAACGCATCCCAGTTGGGTTTTGAACAATTTTGAATACATTCTAAGTTGATTTCTGAACGAATCATAAGTTGATTTTTGAATGCGTGCATAGTGTACGTGATGTCTCTGCCAGGAATTCCACGTCACATCTAGAAATAACATGTCTCACATTTCGTCGAACATTCATGTTTTACATATCAAACTCTTCAGAAAGATGGGCTCTACAAAATAAACACATTTTTGAAAAATTGAAGTTTTTCAAATTTTTGACGACCTATCTCAAACACTCGAGGGTTGACGGGGTGGGGGGCGTGGACGCCAATATCAAGCTTTTGCCCTGGTTCGGAAATATCGCAGATCCGGAGCTGCACCAGGTCAGTAGTTTTCTTTGAAATTGCGTGTAATGTATTGTGCAAGCATATAGTATGATGACTTTTTTTAAGAAAGCATTTTCGTGATGACACTGTGTCAAAGTGGCATAAAGCACAGACTGGTAGTTTGTGGACCCAGGTTTGCTTCACACTGATACCAACTTTTTCCCTTCTTTTTCATTACTCACAATGTTAAATCATTAATTACAAAATTTAAAAAAAATTAACATATTCGATTTATTTATGATTACTACTCTTGTAAGTCAAATTGCTATAGACTAGATAGCGCTAAAACAAACGCGTGTAGCTATGAGTAAATTTAGTAAGTGTTTTCTGTAGATGATCTGCTAAAGAGGCCCTTCTCCAATAGATCTTTGGAGAAGAAAGTGAAATTTAAAGAGTTAGGAGCTGTACTTCAAATGCAAATCTAACAACAGAGGGGTGTGGGTCGAGGCTCACCGATTTCCCTTACAAAACACTGAAAATTTTGAAATCTTGCAAAATATTTTGAACAGCGTCTTAATTGTCCAGTGCAAATTCATAACCTCGAATACTCAAACAGTCACGAAAATCTTAAAGAAGACTTATCCCAGCTATCAAAGAAATTGAAGAAGTTATTAAAACCTTATAAAGCTAGAGGAGATGACAATTACAGCAGAACGTCCGAAATGATCTCTACCAAAAATAAAAATAAAATGAGTTAAAATTAACCTTTGCGAAAACCTGGAAAATAGAAAGTATCCCAGGAGAGTGGAAGGTGGCTTTGATACATACATCATATAACAAAGGCAATAAACAAGAAGTTAAAAAACAACAGTTACATTTTCCAATATTATACTAAACAGATTAGAAATAGCACTGGAGAGTAATTAAGGCGAATATCAAGATGTTTTTAGGAAGAGCACATCATTCAACCATTTGACACAGATTATTGAATTCAAACGGACAGTATTTTCTTAATTGTATCTAGTGTATTGTGCAAGTAAAGAATATGATGGATTTTTACAAAGCTATTGTTATGATGGCACGATGGGTCAGTGGTATGAAGCATAGACTGGTAATTTTCGGACCTGGGGTCGGTTCCTGCAGGTATCAAAACTTTTTTTTTCATTTCATTTTATTCTTCATAATGTTAAACTATTGATTATAAAATGTAAATGTATTAAAACATTTCAATTTATATGCGTAAAATTGATATATTCCGTTTAGCTATGGTTACTACCGTTGCAAGTCAAAAGGCTAAGGGTCACCACACTGTAGAACATTGGTAAAATTTTGCACCAGACGTCATTGTGTTTAAGGTTCCTTCCATACAGATACCTTCAGAAAAGGTTTCTTAACATACAATTTATATTCGTTGTTAACAGATTCATCTTTTTCAGAAATGCTTTTTTATGCTGTCTACTACGGCCGTCGTCAATTATTTTGCTGCACAAATAGCAAAACTCTTCTACTATTTCCACATAAACTGTTAAGAATTTTTTTATTTTTAATCAGTGACGTTATGACCCACGTCATCAACAGCCTTTTGCTACATAGTGTGCAAATTTTCAAAGCCGAGTTGATGAAAATCAATTAGTTTTTGAGCAAAATATCTGGAGAGAGCATTTCTCACACCGCCCACATTTTCAAATTTTTTCCACTTAGAAAATGTTGTGGTGATCGGAATAAATGGAAATCCAATGACGCAATGCCGGGCTAGTTTGGTGGCTGAGGCAGTTCCTCCCACCCCAATTCATTGATTTTTTCCACGGTTCTTTTTGCGCAGTCCGGCCTTGCATTATCGAGTTACAGAATAACGTCTTTTCTGTCGACAACCGCTGGGCACTTTTCAATTAGAGACTGATTTACTCGATCCAGTTTTCACAGTAAAGGTCTGCATCCACAGTTTGTCCAAGTTTCAGCACTTAAAAATGAACGACCCCGCGACTGCTCCACTAAACACACAAAGACGGCTTGTTGGAGTGTAAACCTGGCTTAGCTGTACTTCGTGGTGATTCACTCTGAGAGATCCGTGCCTTTTGCGTTTTGAATTATCATAGAAGACTCATTTTTCATTTCCAGTGAACGAGTCATCAGAAAAAGATTCGGTGTTCTGCATGCGGTGGGTCTGTTAGCTTTGTTTGTATTTCCCAGTCTGTTGCAAATGTTCTTGGATAGTCGAGCAGGATAGGGTAAGAATGCCTGACAGTTCCTCGATTGTCTGACACGGATTTGCTTCCAGCTCTGCCCTTAACACAACATTGTCTAAAGCTGATGGTCGTCCTGATCGATACGAGCCGGAACCATCAAAATTACCACATCTGAACTTAGAAAACAACTTCTGTCATTTACGAACGTCTAATGCACTTTAATAAACATGGTTTTGTTAGCAACTTTTGGGTTGTAACTACCCTTGTGAAACTGAAAAAGTATGCAATGTCGGATGTGTGGCGCTTCTGGTATTTGGATGGATATTTCACAACAGATCTTTTTTTTTTTAAAAATTAATTATTTACGAGCAAAAAAGTCACGCTAACCTTAAAATATCTTTGACACAACTTTGAAGTACACAATGCGTTGATAAAAGACAAACGAATATCGACATGCTCAGAAACGACGTTACTTTCCGGTTTACGAACAGTAGTAGTTTTGTGCATACGTAGATCACTTTTGCATGGATATTGATCATGTCTTGGTATTACAATTTAATAACAACAAAAATAAAGTAATTAAAACAGACTACATACTTACAGGTCTCTTATGCCGGGGGTGGAACAGGAAGTCGGCCGTGGCCTTATAATTCGAATCGTCCCGGCATTTGCCTGAAGTAACTTAGGGAAACCACGGAAAAATCTAAATAAGGATGACTGGATGAAGACTAGAGCATCCATCCTCCAAATACAAGGTCACGCTGTCTAAAACAGTGCTACCTCATTCGGCTTATCCTTAGCGTACAAAACTTTTGCAAATAACTTATTTAACAGTGCCTCATTTAAAGTGTCTCATATTTAATAGCATCTCATTTCCTAATCTAAGTCCCTCAGCATCGCCTGATTTAATTCTCCTACATTCCATTATCTTGTTAAATTCATATTTCAATCACTTTTCAAGACACTGTCCACTCCTTTCAGCTGCTCTTCTAAGTCCTTTGCCGTCTCTTACAGAATTAAAATGTCCTCAGCAAAACTGAAAGTTTTTATATCTCCTCCCTGTACTTTAATTTCTCCTGCAAATTTATCCTTGGTTTCGTTTACTGCATGCTTAGTGTATAGACTGAACAATATGTGCGATTGGATACAACATTGTTTCACTCCCTACTAAATTACTGCGTCCCCTTTCATGTCCTTCGACTAACTGCAGTCTGGTTTCCGTACAAGCTATAAATGACCTTTCGATCCCTGTAAGTTATTCCTGCTACCTTCAAAATTTCAAAGAGTGTAGTCCAGCTAAAACTTCAGCAGCTTTCTCTAAATCTACAAATGCTATAAATGTAGGTTTGCCTTTCTTTGATGTATCGACTAAGATAAGATTTGCGTCTTCCTTTCTCTGGAACCCAAAATCATCTTCCCCAAGGTCGGTTACTACAAGTTTTTCCATTCTTCTGTAAATAATTCGTATTAGTATTTTCAGCCATGGCGTGACGTACAGGCAACGTTTTGGTTTCAGAGCCAAGCGATGAAATATATATTGCAAGAATAGAATGAATGCTACTACATCTGGAAGCTCCAAGAAATATCCCGTGTGGTTAATCCTCGTTGTACTACAGCACGTGTTTTTTAAGCAGGCTCGATTTTACAGCAATATTTTTGCACCAACTAAACAGCTAATTTACGTTTATGAATGAAAAGATATAACCTTTATGGTAATAAATTAGTTAAAATTTTGAACTGTTAGTGATAGGGTTTAAATGAAGAGATTTAAATGATAAATTGATGCTCATTGCTGCTTTCCATTAGTTTCTATACCACACAGCAGCCACATTACGAAAAAAATCATTATTTGGCAAAAAGAAAGAGATGTTGTAAAACTCATGATGTTAGAGAAGGGAATGAAGATTGAAACCGACAGAAATGCGTACCATAAAATGAAGTTACTTGAAACATTGTGGGAACTTAAAACGTTTTTTCGGGATTTAGTATTTTTGAGCTCGAGAAAGACTGTGATGTTGTTTATATAGTGAATGCGCATTGAAAATCTGTTTAGTCATCAAAGAACTGGAAATGCTTGGAAGATTATTAATTTGTCATAGATAAGTTGATTTACAAAATTATTGAAAGAACGGAAAACGAAGCCGTGAAAAAAATAGCTTGGAAACTTCTTTTTTAGGGCTTAAAGTACGGCATGCGTATAACTGAACCAAAATATCAAGTATACTTCCGTTCATGATGAAACAGATGATTGCTATCATACTTTATTATCTGTATATGTTTATTTTACGTAATAACCTTATTAAAATGTGTCCAATGTAGGGTAATTGATAGAAAACTCTCAAGTCTACACAAGGATATGACTTTATATTTGCACCTGAAGACGAAGTAACTTCGCTAAATGTTGACGATATTGGTCACGACTTGAAACCATTTTTTGTAGAAGGGGAAGATAATCCTTTCCAGTTGAACTGTACTGAACTTTTGGGAAAGTGTAATCCTTTTAATGTTCATTTTTGAAGTTTATATGTAATAGCTATGTTGCGACTATGTATGATTTCATTATGCTATACCTCGGTCACATTCGTTTCTCATTTATATCCCAGAATGATCTGTTTAAAAAATCTTTGTTTGAAGTATCACCCTTCCACAGGGAAACTTGAAACAAGCAAAAAAAGGAAACTTTTTGGAGTGAAATGATTTAAAAGTTCTTTTAGGGAACATAACATTATAAAATAAATGTCACATGATAGTTAGGCACACTACGTTCCATCTAGTAATAACTGTAGCAACTGGAGGTTAAAGTAAAAACGTTACCTCTTTATACTGTATCCAGATTGAGTGTCGTTGTTGTTGCTGTTGTAAGAATGGTGTACTTGAGAAGAATATATAGCTTTATAATTACTCAGGAGTCAAAGAGGTAAATCAGATGACTTGTAGTCATGTCTTCTGATCGTAACTAATCTCTACAGATTTCTACAGCAAAAGATAATGTGATTGTACAGTGGCATACGCATCACATTGGAATGAAGGATAGTGTCAAAGTTTTCAGTACTTGAACTTTCAGTTGTTTTCTTCATAAATGGGCCCACTGTCATCAGATACCAGGTAAATGAAAACAGGTTTTCAGTGAGGCTGTAACTTTAGGTAATACCTCCATTTGCTATTGGCCAAAGTCAGCCTCATGACGACTACCAAGTATTTGCATAATACATTGGTCTGCAAACTTGAGAACGACAGTAACTTGAGAGATTGCAGCGCACTCTCACTTCGGATTCGGTGTTATGCCACTTCATGTTCTTAGGGATTATGATCTTCATTGCAGTTTGACTTCATACATCACGATGAAAAGGTTGGCAGTAATTAATGCTTTTGCTTGCGTGCTCTAGAGAAGGAATAATGGTAAGCTTTACCTGCGTTCAAAGGAATAGGGTGCCGATTTAAACGACTGCAGTAAAAGCACGGCGACGTGGGCCGAGGCAAGAGCGTTTTTTTCTGCTGAACCTGGATGGAAACATTTTCGGATGGCCGAGTTCTGCATTCTCATTGTGCAGACACGTTGGTTGGCACCAGTCGGTTGGCATCCGTGTCCAGGTAGACTGACTAGTGGCGAGAAGTAGCCGCTGCAATGGCCAGCGCATTGTAGACCGGCAATAAAGCAGAGGATGGGGCCTTGTGAGGCAGGAAGCTGATGGGACATCTGTGTGCATTCTGCGAATTTCCGTGGGACAGGCCACTGGCGCTCAGGCGACCAGACTCTGTTACAAAACATATTAGTGAAAGCACGAGTCTTTTAGCGAGTTTATTGCCATTCTTTGGAAACTTTGAAATGGGCACAACAAGAGAGACAACAAGCTTTTTATGGAGGGCTATGGTTCCATCCTGGTCATGTTGTTAGCAAAAGACATGGCGTAAACGTATGGGAAAGAGGCTGCGAAACTTAATCTTTTTTCCTTTTCTCCCAATTAACTTTAAAGTCTCTGATTGGTCAAATCGGTGTATGCAGAGCAACGGGCGCCCTCCCAGCTTCACATGCCACGCTCCAGCTCGTGATTGGCTTGTGCTAAAATGGGGGAAGTGTCAGATGTAAATGGGCTTTTGCTACTGAGCTGAGGAGGAAACCGGACAGAAAGAGAAGATTACTCTTGCACTGGCTCTTGGCTAGTAAAGAACTGTAGGTCTCTACCTAACCAGTGAGACTTGTGTCCTTTGCTAGTGTGCCACATAGAGCCTGTGCCAGTCACCTTCTGAACTGTCAGAGGTACTGCTTCTAGCATCACGCACACAACGACTGATGCGTGGGTGTGCTTGAGTCGGCTGTCTAAACATTTGACATATTCCGTCACGCATAGTCATGGGACGGAGTGTAATTGGTTTGGCAGAGCAACAAACGGACCCACCTGCACACTGGAATCCACCTGCAGGGTTTCAGAGGCTCATAGGGAATTACCTGCATTCCGAATTAACCGAACGCGAGACCACGTACTTGCATTTTTCGGGCGCGCGCCATTAATAACAGATTGCGGCCGTCCATGATTTCAGTCGCCGAACGCATCGAGGTGTGCCGCCCTGACCAGCAGGAGGGTAAAGTATTCGCTGCTACGGCGTAGGGCTCCAATATATGTTTCTCAGCACCCTGTTCTTTCAAACCATATTTTTCTTTTTTTGAATAGTAGAGTATAGATGCTTTGATGGTGGCGTAATTTTTGTGCCATAAGCCGGATTCACGTGTATGAAGTCAGATAAAGGGATTAGTGTTCCGGTTAGTGTCGTGTGTCGATTCCCATATGATCACTTTGTCCACCATAGACCCCATGTTAGTCAAATGAAAATGTTTGTGTGAGGGTTCTTTAGTCTTTTTTTTGTCTTGTGATGTTAAGAATGAATAAATCTATTGTCATTTAGATCACAACTTATCCCCGCGTTCTGATTAACAGTACCTTGCCATTTTTATTTAAGTCCAGGCTCTAAAAGAAAGTAGTAAGCTTGCAAACTTTCGCATGATGTGTCATTGCCAAGTAACATACTACGTCGATTAAACGTGGACTATAAGTTACATAGAAAGAACTGCTGCAATGCAGAAGATAACTGAAATAAATACCCAGTCGGACGCCTTTATTCAGAGACAGTAATTACACTGAACTCTCCGCGACACATGATGGTCCCCTGGACATTTTAAAATACGAGACATGGTTCTTAATAGAGAATGTGATCACCACGGACGGCAGCGCAAGCTGTGCAACGTAAGCCTATGGAGGCCATGAGGTTGGTAAGTCGTTCTTGTGGTAGGGCGCGGTTGACAACTGCTGGATGGTCTGTTGCATGTGGTCGTTATGAGATACGTCTCCGTATGCGATGCATACCACAAGTACTCGACGACATTTAAGTCGGGAGAACGGACAGACCAGTCCATTTGCAGAATATCCTCTTGTTCCAAGAGCACCTCCACCTGCTCTTTTCGATGCAGTCGCACACTGTCATCTAAAAGAAAGGAAGTCAGGGCTGAATGTACCCCTGAAAAGATGCACCCGGGGAAGGACTACAATGTCGCAATGTCGTCCACCTGCCCAAAGATTTGGAGTTTAGTACACTCACGCAACGAAAAAAAATGGTTCAAATGGCTCTGAGCACTATGGGACTTAACTTCTGAGGTCATCAGTCCCCTAGAACTTAGAACTACTTAACCTAACTAACCTAAGGACATCACACACATCCATGCCCGAGGCAGGATTCGAACCTGCGACCGTAGCGGTCGCTCGGCTCCAGACTGTAGCGCCTAGAACCGCACGGCCACTACGGCCGGCACTCACGCAACGCGCTGCCTCTCCACACCATAACACATGGCGCACCAAAACGTACATGTCCGACAATATTGCAGGGTGGATTACAAGTTCTCACCTCTTGCCATATGAGGGTACATCCAGAGTCACTACTCAGACCGAGTCTGCTCTCATCCGAGACAAGCATGCGATCCCACTCCTCCTTGGTCCATTCTCCATGCTCTTGGCACCATCGCAATCGGTGCCGCCGACATGCAGGTGTCAGCAGAAGACAACATACTTATCATTGGGCAAAGGGGCCATTCCCATGCAGTCGTCACGCCTCTGTTGAGCGTGCGATTGCGGGCCTTGCTGTCACGTTGTAATTCCAACCGCTGTGTGACCTAGGCCCCTCTTGCTGTTGCACAATGTAGCAGTCGTCTGCTGTTGGAGTTGACCGTCGTCGAACACCACCTCTTCTTCGGCCAGCAGGACCTGTGGTTCAGGCTGCTCCCCATGCATGTGAGACAACGCTGTGAGCAGTGCCAAACTTCCCGGGCTACACTCGTCAGACTTCTTCCTTCTTCAATTTTTCCGACGATTCTTCCCCCTGTGATGCATATGTTGTCTCTGGACCATGTCGTGAAGAAAAATAACACCAGTGTACTGCAACTGCTCGCTGGTTGACACACATTGTGTTTTCCAGTTCCTTCAGTTGCCTCATGTTCTGGAACCAGCACCATTTGGCGCTGTAAACAGGCTCACTTCAAGCCATGTGATGTCCAATATTCTGAGCGCGACTGGGAAACCTCTGAAAACACACTCCCACATTTTCATTCATTTTCACTTCGTTGATATGTTACGTTACTTTATCTATCTCGTCCTTGAGTTATGCAGAGCAATGGGTTCAGAAAGGGGCCTGGGCAACGCAGGCAGCTGCAAAAAACTGATGATTTCTCAAACTGGGGAACAATCAAGAATGGGGTGCCGCAAGGTTCGGTCTTGGGTCCTCTGCTGTTCTTAATATATATTAATGACTTGCCATTCTATATTCACGAAGATGCAAAGCTGGTACTTTTTGCCGATGATACAAGTATAGCTATCACACCCGACACACAAGAATTAACTGGTGAAATGGTAAATGATGTTTTTCAGAAAATCATTAAGTGGTTCTCTGCAAATTGCCTCTCATTAAACTTTGACAAAACACAGTATATACAGTTCCACACAGTAAATGGAATGACCCCATTAATAAATATAGACTTCGATCAGAAATCGGTAGCTAAGGTAGTATATTCAAAATTTTTAGGTGTCTGCATTGATAAGGGGTTGAACTGGAAAAAACACACTGAGGATCTGCTGAAACGTTTGAGTTCAGCTACTTATGCTATTAGGATCATTGCAAATTTTGGCGATATACATCTGAGTAAATTAGCTTACCACGCCTATTTTCATTCTCTGCTTTCGTATGGCATCATATTCTGGGGTAACTCATCATTGAGTAAAAGAGTGTTCATTGCACAAAAGCGTGCAATCAGAATAATTGCTGGAGCTCATCCAAGATCATCCTGCAGACACTTATTTAAAGAGCTAGAAATATTCACTGTAGCATCACAATATATATATTCACTTATGAAATTTCTTATTAACAATCCGAACGAATTCAAAAGTAATAGCAGTGTACATGGCTACAACACTAGGAGAAAGGATGATCTTCACTACTCAAGGTTAAATCTAACTTTGGCTCAGAAGGGGGTAAATTATGCTGCCACAAAAGTCTTTGTTCACTTACCTAATAGCAACAAAAGTCTGACAGATAGCCATATGGCATTTAAAAGGAAATTAAAAGAATTTCTTAATGGCAACTCCTTCTACTCATAGATGAATTATTGGATACAGTAAGTGGGTAATTTCCCAACTTCCACCAAAAAACATAAAAAAACAAGTACTAATCTAATCTCTAATCTAATCTAATCTGGAGTCATCTGGCGGCTGTTACTGACTGCACCAGCGCGGGCGGCGTGTCGGCCAGCAGGTAAGGCTCCCAGAGGCCGGCCGACCCGTCCCCCGTCGTGTGCGGCGTCACCTGCTCCGCCAGCAGCGTCACCTCCGCCCCCGCCAGCCGCCGCTGCGCGCGCACCGCCGTCGTCACCCCCACCACGCCGGCGCCCACCACCGCGATGCGCTTACCCTGGGGAATCCACGACATCCACTACGTTTTACACATAGCCGTTAAGCAATCTTAAGCCATACGATAATTACAGACCATATTGTACCTCCGTGAGTTCGCGGAGCTTTAATTATAAACATCCGGTACTTGCCTATTAAGTGCTACTTGTGACTAATCACAGTGTAAAATCAACGGTGATAAATCGCAGTAATCGCATTTAGTTTAAACTGTGACTTTCCGGTATCAGTGATTTCTGTGAATACTACACTACTGGCCATTAAAATTGCTACACCACTGAGATAACGTGCTATGGACGCGAAATTTAACCGATAGGAAGAAGATGCTGTGATATGCAAATGATTAGCTTTTCACAGCATTCACGCAGGTTTGGCGCCGGTGGCGACACCTACAACGTGCTGACATGAGGAAAGTTTACAACCGATTTCTCATACACAAACAGCAGGTGACCGGCGATGCCTGGTGAAACGCTGTTGTGATGCCTCGTGTAAGGAGGAGAAATGCGTACCATCACGTTTCCGACTTTGATAAAGGTCGGATTGTAGCCTATCGCGATTGCGGTTTATCGTATCGCGACATTGCTGCTCGCGTTGGTCGAGATCCAATGACTGTTAGCAGAATATGGTGGGTTCAGGAGGGTAATACAGAACGCCGTGCTGGATCCCAACGGCCTCCTATCACTGGCAGTCGAGATGACAGGCATCTCATCCGCATGGCTGTAACGGATCGTGCAGCCACGTCTCGATCCCCGAGTCAACAAATGGGGGCGTTTGCAAGACAACAACCATCTGCACGAACAGTTCGACGACGTTTGCAGCTGCATGGACTATTAGCCTGGAGACCGTGGCTGCGGTTACCCTTGACGCTGCATCACATACAGGAGCGCCTGCGGTGGTGTACTCAACGACGAACCTGGGTGCACGAATGGCAAAACGTTATTTTCTCGGATGAATCCAGGTTCTGTTTACAGCATCGTGATGGTCGCATCTGTGTTTGGCGACATCGCGGTGAACGCACCTTGGAAGCATGTTATCAGTCATCGCCATACTGGCGTATCACCCGCCCTGATGGTATGGGGAGGCTTTGTTACACGTCTCGGTCACCTCTTGTTCGCATTGACGGCACTTTGAACAGTGGACGTTACATTTCAGGTGTGCTACGACCCGTGGCTCTACCCTTCAATCGATCCCTGCGAAACCCTACATTTCAGCAGGATAATGCACTACCGCATGTTGTAGGTCCTGTACGGGCCTTTCTGGATACAGAAAATGTTCGACTGCTGCCCTGGCCAGCACATTTTCCAGGCCTCTCACCAATTGAAAACGTCTGGTCAATGGTGGCCGAGCAGTTGGCTCGTCACAACACGCCAGTCACTACTCTTGATGAACTGTGATATCGTGTTGAAGCTGCATGGGCAGCTGTACCTGTACACGCCATCCATGCTCTGTTTGACTCAATGCCCAGGCGTATCAAGGCCGTTATTACGGCCAGAGGTGGTTGTTCTGGGTACTGATTTCTTAGAATCTATGCACCCAAATTGCGTGAAAATGTAATCACATGTCAGTTCTAGTATAATATATTTGTCCAATGAATACCCGTTTATCATTTGCATTTCTTCTTGGTGTAGCAATTTTAATGGGCAGTAGGGTACTTATTGGTAACTGACGTTTTTAGTTTTCATTTGCCACAGTTTAAAATCGCATTTTCCGAACTCACAACTTCTATCCCTCCGCAACGTTAAAATCTGATTTCTACGCTTTGCCACCGTAGATGTATCGCTGCGAATAGTCACAGTTAGTAACCAATAGGCAAGTACCGAATGTTTATAATTAAAGTGAAGCTGCTCACGAAGGTCCAATACAGGGTGTAATTATCGTATGGCAGCGAAACTTGGTAGATATGCAAATGTGTTAATGCGGATCCAATTTACGCTGACAAACAAATTACAACCAACCGTGGCTGCCAGGTGCAAATATGGCGCTGTACATTGTTTGTATGAGGATATGGTATCCTCGCTGTCATAACGCGAGTGAACGTTACGGCTGTCGAGAAGAAAGACCGTGTGCTGCTAGTGAAACTGTTTTATGTGAACGGCTGCAATTATAATGCTGCATTGGGACAGTGGGAAAGGTCTTAGGAGGGCCCAATATCAGGAAATGGTTTAAAGAAGGTGATAATGGAATTTGAAAACACAGGTGAGCCTGGTGTGGCACCTGGAAGAGGAAGGTGTCCCATCCCACTGGAAGTTATTGAAAAGGATGCTGTTAATGTAACTGACCGTGCACCATGTGCCCCAGGCAGTGCTTGTGCTCGCTCAGTGTCACGAGAGCTGTCCATCCGATGATCAACAGTACTGAAAGTCTTACAGTCTATTTTACACTGGTACCCGTACGAGATCCAGACGGTGCACCAACTGAAACCTCATGATCTGCAACAACGTTCTGAATTTGCTCTTCGGTTTTTGGCACGGATCGAAGTGGATGACACTTGGCTGGGCATTATTCTATGGAGTAACGAGGCACATGTAAATGTAAAGTGACTGAAATGCAGTTATACCTGTATATCTTTAATACACAGTTTGTACACAATCACCAGTTACTTTTCAACACACAATGTATTCATAGGTTGACTAGCGCCCTATCATGACTATTTCCATCAGGAGAGTGGCAATGTGGAAATACTCTCTTTCAAGAACTTTATGGAGCTATTTACAGGTGCAAACATTACTTACCTGTGCAGCCTGCATGGTTGTCAGATGTCATTTGTTCTACGTTTAGAACTCAAGATGAGGCCTTGTCAAATCCGCAATGGAAGGACTGAAGATCTCAAACTGTATCGGTATCATATTTCCGATGATGTCACTGACAACATCAGATCAAAAATGGCGACCTCAGATTACAGACCCTGGGAGACAGCAGAACTCGCAATGTTGCTAGTCGAAAATATTTCTTCCAATTTACAGGTTCACTCTTACCGAGAAAAAGCAGTAACCGAACACTTTTAATAATACTGTTAATTCACATAAATAATGGCAATACCAGCTTCGAACAGACAGGTTCATCAACAGATGATTGTTCACAGTCCGCAGCTCGTGGTCGTGCGGTAGCGTTTTCGCTTCCCGCGCCTGGGTTCCCGGGTTCGATTCCCGGCGGGGTCAGGGATTTTCTCTGCCTCGTGATGACTGGGTGTTGTGTGATGTCCTTAGGTTGGTTAGGTTTAAGTAGTTCTAAGTTCTAGGGGACTGATGACCATAGATGTTAAGTCCCATAGTGCTCAGCCATATGAACCATTTTTTTTATTGTTCACACTGACGTAAACATTTGTTGTTGTTTACATTATTTCTTACTTTTCATTCCCCCATGTGATGAAAATTTGCCGCGCGGGATTAGCCGAGAGGTCTACGCGCTGCAGTCATGGACTGTGCGGCTGATCCCGGCGGAGGTTCGAGTCCTCCCTCGGGCATGGGTGTGTGTGTGTTTGTCCTTAGGATAATTTAGGTTAAGTAGTGTGTAAGCTTAGGGACTAATGACCTTAGCAGTTAAGTCCCATAAGATTTCACACACATTTGAAAATTTTTTTGGTGAAAATTTCTTAGGGCAGTGATGTTCTACAACCAAAACACAGTGTGAAAAACGGCTCATTTAATTGAAAATAATGTTAACAAATCATTTAAGTCAAACTGTTTTAGTTTTAGGATACTTACATCGAAAATGTCACGTCATTATCTCACTATTACGTTTCAATGATAATTGTGTAAGTAGGCTGTTTAGGTTTTTATGTTGGTAACGCCACGTAGTGCTCCGTACGAAAATCGCTGACTGCGCTTTGTGCAATCTGTGGCTGGTTGGACTCACTGTTGAAATATTCGCTAGTGTAGTGTTGGGCAGTTGGATGTGAACAGCGCGGAGAACTGGGCTGTTGGAGGTGAGCCGCCAGCAGTGTTGGATGTGGGGAGAGAGATGCCAGAGTTTTGAGAGGTTACTATGAGCGGACGATCTGGACGTGTGTCCGTCAGAAAAAGGAAATTTGTAAGACTGGATGTCACGAACTGATATATATTATGACTTTTGAACACCATTAAGGTAAATACATTGTTCTCTATCAAAATCTTTCATTTGCTAACTATATGCCTATCAGTAGTTAGTGCCTTAAGTAGTTAGAATCTTTTATTTAGCTGGCAGTATTGGTGCTCTCTGTATTGCAGTAGTTCGAGTAACGAGGAGTTTTGTGAGATAAGTGATTCATGAAGGGTATAGGTTATTGTTAGTCAGGGCTATTCTTTTGTAGGGATTACTGAAAGTCAGATTACGTTGCGCTAAAATATTGTGTGTCAGTTTAGAAATGATCAGAATAAGTGAAGAGAAAACAGTATCAGTAAATTTAGTTTTGCTCAGCTCTTTGAAAATCAAATAATTTAAGAGTTTTTCCAGCACTGTCATTCTTAATTTTCAAAGGGGAAGTTTCAACTGCTAACGTACAAAATACAGTTTGATTCTTGCAGAGAAGAAAATAGCAACCGACATTTTTAATAACGTTATTTATCACACAAATACCGCTGTTACATGTTTGGAACCGACAGGTTCTTCATCGGATGGCTGTTTACGTTAACAAACACATTTATTGTTGTTTATATTAGTTTTCGCCTTTTATTCCCCCTAGTGGCCAAAATTCCTTGGTCAGCATTGCAGCGTAATGATGGAGGGGGGGGGGGGGGCAGGCTTTTCATGTAAGTAATCTAAAACTAAATTAGTTTCACTTCAGTGCCGGCCGAAGTGGCCGTGCGGTTAAAGGCGCTGCAGTCTGGAACCGCAAGACCGCTACGGTCGCAGGTTCGAATCCTGCCTCGGGCATGGATGTTTGTAATGTCCTTAGGTTAGTTAGGTTTAACTAGTTCTAAGTTCTAGGGGACTAATGACCTCAGCAGTTGAGTCCCATAGTGCTCAGAGCCATTTGCACCATTTCACTTCAGTGATTTGTTTACATATTTTTCCAATCGCTATTAGGTACAATTACAGGTATGCAGGCTATTTCTCACTCTTGGGTTTGGTTGCAGACTATCACAACCCCAAGGAACTTCAGTACAAGGGGGAATAAAAGGTAAAAATTAATGTAAACAACAAGAAATGTGTATCGTTACTTGAACAGCCTTCTGATGCTGAACCTGTTGCCTCGAAACCGGTATTGACGCTTTTTATATCAGTAAACGGCATTATTAAAAGTGGCTGGATGTTTTTCTTCTGTGCAAGAATAAACATGTATTTTGTTCACAACCATGGTTTCAAAATGTAGTTTTCGACTAAATAGGACATAGTTCTTCCAGTGTCCATAATGCTGCTGTCACTCACTCCTTCCCAACACTGCCTCACCTCAGAACTGTTTTTAATATGCTTTAAATTCAGCTTGTATTACGTTCTAACCAATTGGATCACTAATAGACTTAGATATGCCATCCATAAAATCTGCGTGTATGGAATGTCTATTTATACGAGTAATATGGTAGGTATGATGAAGAGGAGGAGGTCCCATACTCGTAGAAGCGCAGGGGACGATGCGGGAGACCCGCACCGCCTACTGGGCAAGGTCCTAGCGGATGTGGTTTCCCATTGCCTTCCTCCGACCGTAATGGGGATGAATGATGATGATGAAGACGACACAACAGCCAGTCATCTCGAGGCAGGAAAAATCCCTGACCCCGTGCGCGGGAAGCGGGAAGCGAGAACGCTACCGCAAGACGACGAGCTGCGGACAGACTTAGATATAACACACATCAATTCAGTTGCACACTTACCTAACTACTCCTCCTCCTTCTCTTCCTACTCATGAGCACATTCTTAACAACATCATCAGAGAGTACTTTATCATGTGCTCCTCTCGACTGAGTTGGCCCACTGTAATTCGTATTGCCGGCCGCTGTGGCCGTGCGGTTCTATGCGCTTCAGTCTGGAACCGCGTGGTCACTACGATCGCAGGTTCGAATCCTGCCTCAGGCATGAATGTGTGCGATGTCCTTAGCTTAGTTAGGTTTAAGTAGTTCTAAGTTCTAGGGGACTGATGACCACAGATGTTAAGTCCCATGGGGCTCAGAGCCATTTGATTTTGTAATTCATATTGCAGCAAACAAGAAGCAGATTCACGGCATTTAGACGCTTTAAATACAGGCACTGTGCTGAGTCTTTCGATGTTACCCTCAATTTATCGCACCCAAACATGCTGATGAATGCACAGATGCTACTGCCGAAAATATGAATGTCCTTAGGAACGAATTGCAATTGGTTGTCATGCAGTCTTCATTGTATTCCAGCTTGCAGCACAGTTGATCCCAATCAACATCAGTGGAGTGCATCACCATATCATCACTTTAGCAGGGAGACAACATAGTGCCACATCACAGGTTCCGGCATTTGTTGTGTTATGACCTTGGTTGTCGGCAGACTGGTTTACTGTGTTCGTCCGACTGTTGTCTTGGACAAGCAGAGAAGAGCAGAGAGGTGTGGTTCATTTTCTGGTGGCTGAGAAAGTTGCAGTACGTGAAATTCATCGTCTAATGTCTGTAGCGTATGGTGAACACGGCATACACCTGATATGTGTGCACGAGTGGCAAAAGAGATTCTGGGAAGGACATATTTCACTTCAAGTGATCCATACCCAGGACAGACACATAGAGCCATTGCTCCTAATGTGGTGGAGCGGACTGATGGTCTTCTAGAGAGAGACTGGCGACTATGGAGGATGAAATTCGTTTTCAGGCCTGCATTAACCATTGCTCTGTACATGCCATCATCAAAGACCTCTTGCATTTCTGCAAAATTTCTGCATAGTGGGTGGCACATCACCTGACACAGGGACAAAAGATGAACTGAATAGCGTCGAGTCTGAGTCATCTGTTGCAGTACCACGAGGGAGTGCATGTGGTTCTGTCCTGTATCATACAAGGGATGAAACGTGGTGCCACCATTTCGAGACCAAGGGCAAACAGCAAAGCCAACAAGACGACTTGCTGTAAGGTCCTGATGATCTTCGTCTTTAACTGCAGGGGCACTCTGCTCATCGTGTTCCAAGAGCATGAAACCACAATCATAGCACAGTGCTATGAAGACAATTTGAAGAAACTGTGATTTGCACGATAATGTCCTCCCCCACACTGCCAGTCGGATGAAAGCTCTGGTTCAACGATTTGATTGGGAAGCACTGAAACTTCCATACAGCTTGGATCTATTACCATGTGATTTTCACATCTTTGACAACATTAAGAAATACAAGCATGGACGTCAGTTTCAATCAGGTGAGGAAGAGCAAGAGTGGGTGCGATTGTGGATTCGTCAGCAGACGACTGTATTCTAAAAAAACAGGGACTGATTGTCTCGTCTGCCAGTGGCGTAAATGTATTAATGTGTGTGTGATTACTTTTGAATGGAGAG
Organism: Schistocerca nitens; assembly: GCF_023898315.1. Classification (NCBI taxonomy): domain Eukaryota; kingdom Metazoa; phylum Arthropoda; class Insecta; order Orthoptera; family Acrididae; genus Schistocerca; species Schistocerca nitens. The sequence continues at coordinate 512,533,046 of NC_064621.1, forward strand.
CTGTCAGATGATAATCGAACACCAGCCACAAAGGGACCATGGAATGGTTCCATTCAAAAGTAAAGCGTTGGTGCTGTGAATGGGTGGGGAGGGGGGAAGGGTAGGTGACTGCTATGCCATGGAAATTTGGAGAAGTATTTTGGATTGACAACATTGTAGGTTGTACCCATAGCCCCTGGTCCACTGTCTTGAATCTCGGATTCTGAGGTCATCATTGACATCTGACAATCGTGTAGACTGTGCCAATATGACGAGACCTGCCATCTTGGATTTGACAAATCGTTATCTTGGATTCTAAACACAGAACACATGAGATCTGAAAATCATATGTGGAGTGAATGCTACTGACTGGTCGTGAGCTACAAATAGTTGTCACAACTATTACGTAGACATCAGACTACTTGGTGGTTGTCCATGAACACTCAAACTGTGGAATAAAGATATATAACAGCATTCCAACCAGTTTACATTTAAATATCTGAGGTATAACATCACATTACCGTACATCCTAAAGTTCGTAAATGACGCCACACATCGTCATGTTACAGAAAAATTGTAACTGAATACCCCATGTCGCAGGGAAACTGGAACAAAAAACTTATATTACTGTAAAACTGAAACAAAATACCTGACATTACTGTGAAACTGGAAAAAAATACCTCATGTAACAGCAAAATTGTAACGAAATACCCCATGTAACAGAAAAATTGTTGCAAATTGTCACATGTTACAGTGAAATTGTAACAACCCATCCCATGTTACACTAGAATTGTAACAAAATGCTCCATGTTACAGGTAAACATGGATCAAAATGGCCCTATTATAGCAAAGTTGTAACGAAATATTCCATATATCGCTATATGGTTTCTTCACTTCCTCTCCTGTCCTCCTACATTTGTTGACAACATTCTCTAGTAGGTGTACAAGGCTATCACCTTCATACCATAGATGTGTGCAGCAATCTTCTTTAACAGTTTCGACATCACACAGTACTGGTCGCTCCAGTGTTGACAGTGAAGTCTCCCTATGAGATACAGATACCTTGAAGGTTATGTGGCATCGATGGCAGTATGGCCCTGTGATTTTTCTTCATTCATTGATTTCGGCACAAACGTCCATGATATCGACACAAAATTCGATGATTTTGAAGCAGAATTTTGCGATTTCGACAAAAAATTCACTGATATAAGTACCAAATTCGTTGATTTTGTTGTCATTCTACACGTAAATGGAATGAAGGGAGAATGACTACGTGCTCCTGTATAAGCCTGGATTCGTCCACTCTTCGTTATCACTACGTGTGATGTCCATTCACAGCAGTAAATCAGATATGATTTAAGATTCCAGTACAAACGATTCCACTTTGCTCACACCATTTCGATAACTGGCTTAGTCGTCTTCTTAATGTGCTCTGACCAGCAGTTTCTCCTAGTACATTAGTTGTGTGTTTTCAGTCTGTGTGAGACTACTCGTGAAAAGCTCTGATGTTTCATGTCCGGCCGGTGTGGCCGAGCGGTTCTAGGCGCTTCAGTCTGGCACCCCACGACCGCTACGGTCGCAGGTTCGAATCCTGCCTCGGGCATGGATGTGTCTGTGATGTCCTTAGGTTAGTTAGGTTTAAGTAGTTCTAAGCTCTAGGGGACTGATGACCTCAGATGTTAAGTCCCATAGTGCTCAGAGCCATTTGAACCATTTTTTTTATGTTTCATGTATTAATAGTGGACAAGATTATGAATGGGAAAGTATTGATACTATTGAAGTGTATTACAGTTCGATCACTATGAGCATATGCTACATTGCTCCCTTCACTTGTGCCACTAACTATACTACCCACCTAGGGGTCTCATCGGATATGAGTAATGATAAATTTTTGTTGTGCCAAGACCTACCAACGGGGAAAAAATCTGTGTTAGTTAAAGAATAATTCTTACACCTATCAAAAATTGTGTGGTCGTTGCAGTACAGCTAGCTGGGAATCTACTCCAGTCTGCGGTATGAACCTACTACTGCTGCTATTACTACTACTACAGCTAGTTGAATCTTTTTTAAATCTACTACTACGTTACTGAATGCACCACAATGAGCACCTGTCTTTATGAAAATTTCTGAGCACGTTTTCCCTATGGGACTACTGCACTGGAGTTTCATCTGACTAAAGTTTCCTCCTCTTCTGGTATCTATGTTGCTCTCCAAGAATCACATATCACTGACGACGCATGATCCAACAATTCAAGATTACTGCGCATTCTGTCGGAATGATTAAGAACATCGAAACTGCTGAACAAGATCTTGACAGAAATTTTGTAAACAATTGGTGCCACATACCTCCGGAAACCTACCAGAGTGTTGGAGAATCGCCATTGTATGTATGCAGAAGAAGCCGTGCATATTTAGGAAAGATACATCTTGATGTCAACTCAAAGTTCCACTCCACACCAATCGCTTGTGAGCATGAAAATCCCTCATAAATCAGAAGCGTTAGACTCCTTTCGTGTCACACGCCACTGCTACCCCTACACGTTAGCCACCGGAGCGTGCATGTCATCCAACCGTGCAGGACCTCTCACCTGCAGTGACACATGCTTTCGCTATGCAGGAGGTGTGCTCTTGTCTGAATTCGGTTATCTGGCTTGTGGCGTCACCGTTAAGCATCCATATAGCATGAAGTGTTAGTACTCCTGTGTCCTCTGCTGCTGATATTTTTCCATCTTGAAATGCTGGACACGACAATGTTAAAGATCATTACTCTCATAACATTCTTTTCGCCGTATGTATTTGTCGCGTTGTTTTCAGTTACAATTCATCCGATCGCTTCGTTTAAATGGGTTTTGTTCTCACTGAGGTGGATACATGGCAGGTGTATACAAGATTCACATGTTTTTCACGGAACTCGCGTTGGCTACGTACAAGGTATACAAGTATACTGCTTGCTTGATAGCTGCCGCCCAGCTCACACATTACTTTTTTTCGGTGAATTTTAAATTTTAAAAGCATAGCACCAGAACCCTCTGTAGCACAGATTCTCATTAGAGGATGAATATGCCTCTGTGATTTTTGTGTTGTCTGTTGGATATTGGTGTGGGATTTTGTACAACTGACATAATTTTAAATTTAGTACAATTTTGCATCTCTCGCCATTTTTTAAATACGGATTAAAGCATAAATGTGATTCTTGCATACTCAAATGCCTCCGCCATTTTCACTTCGATCATCATATCAGTTGGGTTGAGGAGGTGGCTACAGCACTACCACGAACAATATACTAGTGATGGAAGTCGAAACTACTGTCTTGGACTGTTTCCCGCAAGTTTTAGCCCAGGGCAGGTGTGAGTGATCTGCACTTTGCATTATGTACTCGAGTCAGCAGTACGCATTTTCTTGTACGCGACCCTCCGCATGGAGGAGTCACCAGCCGACGGTGGGGCGACATCCGCGAGCTTTGTGGCAGGCAAGGCTGCATGGTCCTTTCCTGTCAGACCCTCTACCTGCTAGCGCAATCGGCACGAAGGGCGCAATGTGGGACTTGGGGAGCAGATGCAGGTGGGCGCAAGGGTGGAGGTGGTGACATTGCATTTGCTAAAATAAAGACTTAAACATTCCCATACAATTCTGCCACAAATGTTTAAGCAGCACACCATTTTAAACTTGGTGTAACTGACATGGCAGAAATTATTTAAACGAGTAAACTGCGTTTTAACGTTAGGGGCAAATGGATATTTTTTTTCAGTTTCCTATCATTCTAAACTTAGAACATGATTCTAAACTTACGACATGAAATCTTGCAACCACGTAGGCTGCACCAGTACTAGCTCCTCCATCTCTAGCACAAATGATGTGGCAACCATACAAACTGTACCAGTATCCCTGGGTCCGGTACCTTGAATTCTGATGTCAGAGGGATGGGGAAAACCCTGGGAAATCTGGCTACCATGCAGGCTCAACCAGTATCCTTAGATCAGCCGTCTTAGCACAGGTGGTCTACTTCCAGCGTCTTGGATTTCCCACGAGCAGGACAAATGACTACCTTGGATTTTTGAATTTCCCACCAGTTTATATTTAGGACAGCTAGGCTGTTAGCACAAGTTAACTATGGCATGAGAGTGGTGGGGTAAAACCTTGCAGCGCAAATGGGTTATTTTAAATTTCCTACAAATTTTTAAATTTTCCACAATTCTATACACTAAAACTGAGTTATGATGTCAAAGCGGAGGGGAGTAGGGGGAAATATGGTAATGTTGCCTGATGACGTTATTGATGACGTCATGGGAAAGCTGTCAACAACTCAAACTGCACCATTATGCCCACAGCTACCCTATTTCCGATTAATTCACCGTATCATTACATTTCAGATGATACTTGGTTTACTCTGTCACGGTAAGTGAATTCATAGAACATGCGTTATTATACATCATAAAATTCCTGTCAGGCCTTTGAAGAGCTGTTGCATAATTTCAAGATTGGCGTTTGCTGAGTAATGTCTGCTGTCTGCATCGTAACGCGATTCTTCACCAAAATCTTAACGCTAATCGGTATGTCCATGAGCTGTTTAATTTACATGTGAATCAATTCACAGAAGCTGAATGACTGTCTGTATATTTTCAACTTGACGGAGAAACAGCACACAGCGCCTCGACAACTACGTCGCGTATGAATGACGTGTTTGTTGAGGAGAGAGCAAATCACCAAAGGGAATGCAATCCTCTCGCTGCCCCGAATGCGTTATATCTCTCCTTACGATTTTTACCTGCGGGGCAAATTAAAGGTTGAGGTGAAGTCAAATAATCCACACACACAGAAAGAGCTACAGCAGAACACTGAAGTCGTTGTTGCTGCTATCCGTCACGGAGAGCTGCTACGCATGCCTCAAAGTTTGAGCACAGCGCTGCGTGGATGTGAACGACAGCCGTTTTCAGTATCTTCTGTGATGTTCATCAGCAGTAGTCTGTCCTGCATCAGTTTTAGTGACAGTATTTTTCGGATAAGTTTTACTTTCTTCAGGCTGTATAAAATAATTCTCTTGCATGTGAACCGTCAAACTAGCAGTTATTAACAGTTATCTAATAATCTATTCAGTAATATTTTGCAGCAACATTTGCTTTTAACGCCAAAAGTGTATGTTTAAAACACCAGTAGTGTATGTGTAATATTTTGAACAATACTAGGAAAATTAAAAATGCATCTCACAGATATCTTGTACACTCCTGGAAATTGAAATAAGAACACCGTGAATTCATTGTCCCAGGAAGGGGAAACTTTATTGACACATTCCTGGGGTCAGATACATCACATGATCACACTGACAGAACCACAGGCACATAGACACAGACAACAGAGCATGCACAATGTCGGCACTAGTACAGTGTATATCCACCTTTCGCAGCAATGCAGGCTGCTATTCTCCCATGGAGACGATCGTAGAGATGCTGGATGTAGTCATGTGGAACGGCTTGCCATGCCATTTCCACCTGGCGCCTCAGTTGGACCAGCGTTCGTGCTGGACGTGCAGACCGCGTGAGACGACACTTCATCCAGTCCCAAACATGCTCAATGGGGGACAGATCCGGAGATCTTGCTGGCCAGGGTAGTTGACTTACACCTTCTAGAGCACGTTGGGTGGCACGAGATACATGCGGACGTGCATTGTCCTGTTGGAACAGCAAGTTCCCTTGCCGGTCTAGGAATGGTAGAACGATGGGTTCGATGACGGTTTGGATGTACCGTGCACTATTCAGTGTCCCCTCGACGATCACCAGTGGTGTACGGCCAGTGTAGAAGATCGCTCCCCACACCATGATGCCGGGTGTTGGCCCTGTGTGCCTCGGTCGTATGCAGTCCTGATTGTGGCGCTCACCTGCACGGCGCCAAACACGCATACCACCATCATTGGCACCAAGGCAGAAGCGACTCTCATCGCTGAAGACAACACGTCTCCATTCGTCCCTCCATTCACGCCTGTCGCGACACCACTGGAGGCGGGCTGCACGATGTTGGGGCGTGAGCGGAAGACGGCCTAACGGTGTGCGGGACCGTAGCCCAGCTTCATGGAGACGGTTGCGAATGGTCCTCGCCGATACCCCAGGAGCAACAGTGTCCCTAATTTGCTGGGAAGTGGCGGTGCGGTCCCCTACGGCACTGCGTAGGATCCTACGGTCTTGGCGTGCATCCGTGCGTCGCTGCGGTCCGGTCCCAGGTCGACGGGCACGTGCACCTTCCGCCGACCACTGGCGACAACATCGATGTACTGTGGAGACCTCACGCCCCACGTGTTGAGCAATTCGGCGGTACGTCCACCCGGCCTCCTGCATGCCCACTATACGCCCTCGCTCAAAGTCCGTCAACTGCACATACGGTTCACGTCCACGCTGTCGCGGCATGCTACCAGTGTTAAAGACTGCGATGGAGCTCCGTATGCCACGGCAAACTCGCTGACACTGACGGCGGCGGTGCACAAATGCTGCGCAGCTAGCGCCATTCGACGGCCAACACCGCGGTTCCTGGTGTGTCCGCTGTGCCGTGCGTGTGATCATTGCTTGTACAGCCCTCTCGCAGTGTCCGGAGCAAGTATGGTGGGTCTGACACACCGGTGTCAATGTGTTCTTTTTTCCGTTTCCAGGAGTGTATTTGAAATATGCTAAGACTGATTTGTTTGAAATGAGCTGCTGGTAGCAACGTCGATTATCGGTTGTACTTGAGTCTAGTAGTGCGGAGAAATTAAATCTGCCTGTCCGATATACATTAAGCGTCCCTCTGAAAACTTGCCCGCATCGCTATCAAGGTGTTATCAGCAGTAGCACAACAGCCTCTCACGTGTCGTTATCGAGCCGCTTCTCACATATCCAGATACCTTCCGTTCCACTTAGCATTCATTTATTTACTGATAACAATTCAAACAACGAAACAGTAAAACGCAATCTTTAGCAGTACGCTTCGGTTCACGAGAATGTTCGATGTCTTCTAATTTTTGTTCGTTGGTTCCTTTAAACTCTCCTCCGAAATCTGACGATACACATTTTTAACTCTATAAACAGTTGTGTCTCTCACCATAGCTTCGAGAATTAGAAAATTAATTAAGCAGTCACCTTCATTTTGTTATTTAAGCTTGTCGTTTCTTATGGCCTTGCTTTTAGGTCCAAAACATTAGATGAAGGGAGAAAGGGAGTTGCGGATTGCTAACAAAAATAAAATGACCCATTAAAATTGCTACACCACGAAATGACGTGCTACAGACGCGAAATTTAACCGACAGGAAGAAGATGCTGTGATATGCAAATGATTAGCTTTTCACAGCATTCACACAAGTATGGCGCCGGTGGCGACACCTACAACGTGTTGACATGAGGATGGCTGGTTCAAATGGCTCTGAGCACTATGGGACTTAACATCTGACGTCATCAGTCCCCTAGAACTTAGAACTACTTAAACTTAACTAACCTAAGGACATCACACACATCCATGCCCGAGGCAGGATTCGAACCTGCGACCGTAGCGGTCGCGCGGTTCCAGACTGAAGCGCCTAGAACCGCTCGGCCACACCTGACATGAGGAAAGTTTACAACCGATTTCTCATACACAAACAGCAGGTGACCGGCGTTGCCTGGTGAAACGTTGTTGTGATGCCTCGTGTAAGGAGTATAATGCATACCATCACGTTTCCGACTTTGATTAAGGTAGGATTGTACCCTACCGCGATTGCGGTTTATCCTATCGCGACATTGCTGCTCGCGTTGGTCGAGATCCAATGACTGTTAGCAGAATATGGAATCGGTGGGTTCAGGAGGGTAATACGGAACGCCGTGCTGAATCCCAACGGCCTCGTATCACTAGCAGTCGAGATGACAGGCATCTTATCTGCATGGCTGTAACGGATCGTGCAGCCACGTCTCGATCCCCGAGTCAACAAATGGGGACGTTTGCAAGACAACAACCGTCTGCACGAACAGTTCGACGACGTTTGCAGCAGCTCGGACTATCAGCTCGGAGACCATGGCTGCGGTTACCCTTGACGTTGCATCACAGACAGGAGTGCCTGCGATGGTGTACTCAACAACGAACCTGGGTGCACGAATGGCGAAACGTTATTTTTTCGGATGAATCCACGTTCTGTTTACAGCATCATGATGGTCGCATCCGTGTTTGGCGACATCGCGGTGAACGCACATTGGAAGCGTGTATTCGTCATCGCCATACTGGCGTATCACCCGGCGTGATGGTATTGGGTGCCATTGGTTACACGTCTCGGTCACCTCTTGTTTGCATTGACGGCACTTTGAACAGTGGACTCTACATTTCAGATGTGATATGACCCGTGGCTCTACCCTTCATTCGATCCCTGCGAGACCCTACATTTCAGCAGGATAATGCATTACCGCATGTTGCAGATCCTGTACGGGCCTTTCTGGATACAGAAAATGTTCGATTGCTGCCCTGACCAGAACATTCTCCAGATGTCTCACCAATTGAAAACGTCTGGTCAATGGTGGCCGAGCAACTGGCTCGTCACAATACGCCAGTCACTACTCTTGATGAACTGTGGTATCGTGTTGAAGCTGCATGGGCAGCTGTACCTGTACACGCCATCCATGCTCTGTTTGACTCAATGCCCAGGCGTATCAAGGCCGATATTACGCCCAGAGGTGGCGTACTGATTTCTCAGGATCTATGCACCCAAATTGCGTGAAAATGTAATCACATGTCAGTTCTAGTATAAGATATTTGTCAAATGAATACCCGTTTATCATTTGCATTTCTTCTTGGTGTAGCAATTTTAATGGCCAGTAGTGTATGATAGAACGGTGTAACGTTTCAATAACCTTTCATTATGAAACTTCCTAACAGCTTAAAAGTCTGTGCCGGACAGCCGGACTGAGATTAGAATGCAGAAACTTGCCTCTCGCAGACAATGCTCGTATCAGTTGTGATGCCCGGACATAACACTTGGGCCGCCGCCACGCTTTCAATTCTGCCGCTACCTCGATTTCCGGCCCGGTGCACAGGATGTTTCAAGAAGCGCACACTCCTTTACAGAGTGAAACATAAAAAGTACAACTCGCAGTTCCCATGTGGAGACTCCTGCTTTGTCCCGGAGGGGTGAGATTTGAATCATTTGTGCGAATACTTGGGCAGTTAATTACTAGTATACTATAATCTTCTCGTTGTCTATGTTTAATATGTGATCCGTTTAATAATTCGTTGCTTGAGCTGTCAGTGCTTCGCCTAGTCAAAAAAAGGAACGGTTACTCCACGTGGAGTCTCCCGCCGGAGTGTTTCATTGCATTGTATCGTGCACGCCTGACATTTCCACGCCAGACCTACACGCCAGCTTTCAGCGAATGTCGAAATTATCTGCAACTGAGTTAGTGTCAGAACCAAAAAGTCTGTGGTTTGGACTTCGACTCGCCTTCAGAGAATCATCCTCATCAGCAGTAGCGGCAGTAGCATTTCTACTGCATCTCCTCATAAACCACCACGCTTTAGCGTCTCTCGACACTGCATAGTTGAGACCGAGTAATTCTGAGTGATGAATGCGATATGGTAACCCGACGGAAGGGCAAGAACTGGCAGATGCTCGGGTAACGTTCGCTGCTACAGCACGTATTGCCGACAATACAGTACGGAGGAGGTGGTGTTATACAGTATGGAGGTGTTATTCGTGTTTAGGATGTGCCCCCCTTTATTGAGCTTAAGAGGACATTAAATGCGAAAGAATAAGAACGTAGTTTACACCATTGCGTATTGCGTGCCGTAGAAGAACAGTCCGGAGACAACGGTGGTTTGTACAATGTTTGCACAAAGCACCCAGTCGTAAAGCAGCATCTCTGTGGCAACGGTTTATAGAAAATAACATCCCTGAAGTTGAATGACCTGCCCAGAGTCCCGATTCGAACCCGTTGAAACACCTTTGGGCTGAGTTACAATGTTGATTTCGCTCCACACCCCAGCGTCCAACTTCGCTATCTTGTCTGGTTTCGGTTTTTGAGGTAGAAACATTGAAGTACAAAAAATGATCCAAAATGTAACCACATCGAAAATCAGTAGTGTTAGTGTCCGCAGGAAATATGATAGTGCGCCCAATATTAAGGCCAAAAATACAGTAATTTAAGTTTCATGCCCGCCTAGGCATGTTATTGTATCTTTGGCCTTCATATTTGGTGCATATAACAATTGGCATATTTGTGCTGAAAGTAACGTTACTGATATTCGATGTGATTACGTTTTATATCACTTTGTGTACCTCAGTGTTTCGGTTGAACTGGACTGCCATAGCTCGTCTCGAGATGAAATTACAGAAGTTCGAAACTGATCCTTCGAATTAAATTCTACCAATATAACAGATGAATGGGCAATCCAGTAAAAGTATGTAAATCTAAATCTACTTACCAAATTCATCTTTAGAGCAGTTCTGTCCTGGTTCAAATTTTCAGTTGTCACTTCAGAAGCGCTACAGAAAAAGATTTACTTACCTGTCTCTCCCATATTATAAAATCATTTTCTTTTCAGTTATTTTATCGTGATTGTATCGTATTCTCATTTGGTAAATAGCGTAGTCTTACCATACTTATATCTCTTCTGCAGTTACACGGCATTTGTTCGCACTTATTTATCCTACTGTTCACAGTTTATAACAGTAAATACTTCTCTGCGCATAAACTTCAGTTTAATCGCAAGATTTTGTTATGTGTAATGCAATTTGTCTCATCTTTATAGTTTTCTCTCTCCTTACTGTTGTACAGTAAAAAAACATTTGAGAGAAGACTTAACACAGACAGTTTAGAGCCACGCAACAAGTTACATAAGAAAATGATAAGCTTTTAAGAGAGGGATGAAAACTGATTAGTGCTTCAGCTTTTGAACTGCAAATCTTGACTAAAGCCCATAATATGAAGGTAACGGCTATGTTGTGATTTTTCATCAAGAAAGATTTTACTTCTGATTGACGACGACATATTACAGAAAATATCTAAAAATTTCCTCACTATCAATATACGTAGCTATAGAAGGAAGATTAGGATTTTACTTCCGGTCGATGACTAAGTGCTTAGCTACCATTGTGGAAGGAAGTTACTCTTTTCTTTTTCAAAGGAACTATCCTGCCATTTGACTTAAGAAGTCAAAGAAAGCTACGAAAAACCAAAAGCTTGATGCCCAGGAGGAAATCTGAACCGCCGTCCTTCTGAATGCGAACCTTAACCACTGTGCCACTTCGCTCTGTAGTGGAACTATAATAGGAGCACATACTCCTGTAAGAGATACTCTTCGCCAAACACTACAGAGTGAATAAGGAGGGCTCCTCTCACGTTACACAAGTGGTTTAAGATATCGGAATGAGATTTCTCAAATGTGTGGTTCAAAATGGTTCAAATGGCTCTGAGCACTATGGGACTTAACATCTGTGGTCATCAGTCCCCTAGAACTTAGAACTACTTAAACCTAACTAACCTAAGGACATCACACACATCCATGCCCGAGGCAGGATTCGAACCTGCGACCGTAGCTGTTGCGCGGTTCCAAACTGACGCGCCTAGAACCGCACGGCCACTCCGGCCGGCTCAAATGTGTGTTCCGTAAGCAAAGTGAAGTGTTAAGCTTGGTACTATTCGATATAACAGTTACAAATGCTAAAACCGTTTCTGTATTGTGTTTGGAGGAGAGGAGGCCCTTCTTTAAGATCGATTCATCGAGCGAGGTGGAACGGTGGTTATCACGTTGGAATCGCATTCGAGAAGACGGACGGTTCAGATTTGCGTCCTGCCATTCACATTTAAGTTTCCCGTGATTTCGCTTAACCGATCCAGTCAAGTGCACGGATGGTTCCTTTGAAAATGGCACAGCCGATTTCCTTCTCCATCCTTTCGTAATCCGAGCTCGTGCTCCGTCTCTAATGATCTCCATTCCTTCCTTCCTTCCTTTGAATTGGATTCATTCAAGAATCAAGAAAGCTATTTAAATTAAGGAATGACGCCTGAAGATGTGCTAGCAGAACCCGAAGCGATAGCGTAAAATACGCATATTCGAAACAGGACGCAGATGACATACTTTTTTCGAATACAGTAATGTGCATGCATGACAATAACAACATGACGTCCAAGGTCAAGTTAAGAGGAATCCTATCAAAGTTCTACAATATCAAAACTATAGTCAGTAAGGATGGTGGACTTTCCCTCTTAAACTGTGCCGTTGGTAAGGAGATTAGTGAATGACGATCAGAAATGAAAGGATTTAGTAGAACACGAATCGTGTGTGAGAGGAAAGGAATACATATCGACTGCTGCCCGCCTTTACAGATGAAAGTAATCTTGTCGAAATCCTTAGTAAAGGTGATTGATCAGAGGACCCATCTTCAGAGTCAGGCAGCTTAAGCAGGATACCGCCAAGAAGACAAACATTTCCCGAATATCGAGCAGCTTTAAATAGACGACATTAGGAGGAGCAATAATTGAAATGGTGGAGAAATCTGTATAGCTAAGAGAATGAATAGAAACGGGTCCTACAGAAAAATGAGCACAAATCAACAAGATTGAATCAGCCTACAAAATCATCACGTATTCCACACCAAAAAGAATCTGAAAAGTATTGAAAATTAGATGTTACTAGTCTATGACCGAATCTGAAGGCTTGTATGCAACAGAAACACTGAACCTTTCAAGAACAGGGTCACATATAGGGCTATAACTTAAAGAATGAAAGATTTTGAAGGCGATTTTAAGGTTTAAAGAACAGTAGACGCTTCATACAGAAGACGAGCGAACGAAAAACTGTATGTACAGATAGAAAGAACATCGAACATCATCAGGTAAAAAGCTTATATTCTTCCAACATATCGGTAGACTAGAACCGTGGAGACAGACAAATCAGATGTAACTGGAAAAAATGGGAACGCAGGAAACAGAGAATGTAACTTTAAAATGAAAACTCGAGGCTCCCATAGGTTTCCAGAAGAAAATTGGACCCATAACGAAAACATCATGGACAAAGGAGCGAAGAAGGCTGCAAATAATTAGAATCAAAAACATATTGGTCGAGTGCAAAGAGAGTAAGAAAGGAAGGATATCCAAATTAACGTGGTCAAAAGACAGACGAAAAGAAAAGAAGATTAGAAAGTATAAAATTAAGTTTGGTAAGTGCTACTAAGCAGAAGGACAAGTACTTTGCTGGATGGTTAATAACTATAAAGTTTATGCACGCCTAGGTCTTGAAACAGCTATGATTTTGTGATGGAGAATCACTATCCACTGAAGATGACGCCTCCTTATACGTACAAAAATCCTCTGTTTCGTGAAATTTCTCTCTTTTTTTATTTGCCACAAATCATCCCACTGACTGGTATATTGATGTTTTGGGTGTACTATCAGACTTTTGCGAATATTTATCTTCTCAAAGGGTTTTTAATACGTTGTAATGTTAAATTAGTTGTTCAATTAGTTTTCTTAAGCAGCGCCGTCTTCTTATTAACTTCTGTTAATAGCCTGTTCAATGGCGTTTCCTTCTAATCAGGACATTTTATCTCACTGTTTTCAAAACTCAAATCTGCAGCAATCGATTTATTTGCTTTTCCCAAGAGTCCATAATTTACGCACCTATACAAACTTAAAAGACTCAGCCCCACACATAAGAATCACATATGAATTGTGAAATTTATTACGCATTAATAAAATCTAGTACATAAACATCTAACTCATAATTGTTGTCGTCCTCCATTCGTAAACAAAATGAAAATGAAACGTCAGTATACGGTACAAGGAAAGTTACCCTCTGCCATGCACGCACCTATTTTGTTTGTAGTAGGCTATATTTCTCGATAGAAACTAAGATACAAGACACAATGTCTTATTCTACCTGCTCCGTCAGTAAAATTTACACATCATTTAAGTTTGATGCTAATACGATAATATTTTAAATTACAGAGATACTCCCATGTCAGCAGAAATACCGTAATTGCTCTGAAGGCCGAAACGCGCAGACTGAGAAAGTCTTCAAATACGTATTATATAGATCTCTTCTTAACTGTCCAGCAAAACACAGATACGAAGTCGGGACATGACAGTGATATGCTTGGTGAAGAGAATGAACACCAACTGTCGGTCGCATTAAGAAACGATAGAACCTAAGCAATCGAATACAGGAGAACTCTGCTACTGTACTGACTTTTCCTTTGAGTGTGATGACCGATACTTTCTCAGACACAAAACAACATGGTGATTTGGCTCAAATGGCTCTGAGCACTATGCCACTTAACTTCTGAGATCATCAGTCGCCTAGAGCTTAGAACTAATTAAACAACATGGTGATTTGTTCAATGATTATATACGAACTCAAGATAACTGTAAATATTTTGTACATTTTTTTACTTTTTTCTTATTTCAGTATAAATTAATTTAATGTATTCCATAAACTTGTTGTAATGTGTCATGTAACTTTACCAACACACATCAAAAAAAGTTTTGCATCACCTCGGTTCCGATAGTTCCGGAACCTGTACAGAAAATTGGAATATAGATCAACATAAACATCATTTCCGCCCTTTTTATTGCTCATGAAAACCACACATTGCATGTTGTACCACCATACAGCGAGACCTTCTGAGGTGGTGGTCCAGACTGCTGTACAAACCGGTACCTCTAATACCCAGTAGCACGTCCTCTTGCACTGACGCATGCCTGTATTCGTCGTGGTATACTATCCACAAGTTCATCTAGGCACTGTTGGTCCAGATTGTCCCACTCCTCAACGACGATTCGGCATAGATCCCTCAGAGTGGTTGGTGGATCACGTCGTCCATAAACAGCCCTTTTCAATCTATCTCAGACATGTCGATAGGATTCATGTCTCGAGAACATGCTGGCCACTCTAGTCGAGCGATGTCGTTAACCTGAAGGAAGTCATTCACGAGATGTGTGCGATGGGGACGCGAATTGTTTGCCATGAAGACGAATGCCTCGCCGATATGTTGCCGATATGGTTGCACTATCTGTCGGAAAATGACATTTACATGTAGTACAGCCGTTACGGCGCCCTCTATGACCACCAGCGGCGTATGTCGGCCCCACATAATGCCACCCCAAAACATCAGGGAACCTCCACCTTACTGTCCTTGCTGGACAGTGTGTCTAAGGCGTTCAGACTGACCAGGTTGCCTCCAAAAACGTCTCCGACGATTGTCTGGTTGAAGGTATATGCGACACTCATCGGTGAAGAAAACGTGGTGCCGATCCTGAGCGGTCCATTCGGCATGTTGTTGGGCCCGTCTGTACCGCGCTGCATGGTGTCGCGATTGCAAAAATGGACCTCACCATGGACGTCGGGAGTGAACTTGAGCATCATGCGTTCTATTGCGCACAGGTTGAGTCGTAACACGATGTCCTGTGGCTGCACGAAAAGCATTATTCAACATGGTGGCGTTACTGTCAGGGTTCCTCCGAGCCATAATCCGTAGGTAGCGGTCATCCACTGCAGTAGTAGCCCTTGGGCGGCCTGAGCGAGGCATGTCGTCGACAGTTTCTGTCTCTCTGTATCTCCTCCATGCCCGAACAACATCGCTTTGGTTCACTCCGAGACGCCTGAACAAATCCCTTGTTGAGAGCCATTCCCTGGCACAAAGTAACAATGCGGACGCGATCGAACCGCGGTATTGACCATCTAGGCATGGTTGAACTACAGAAAACACGAGCCGTGTACCTCCTTCCTGGTGGAATGACTGGAACTGACCTGCTGTCGGGCTCCCTCCCTAATAGGCGCTGCTCATGCATGGTTGTTTACATCTTTGGGCGGGTTTAGTGACATCTCTGAACAGTCAACTAGTACATAGTATAAAAAGAAGATTCTAGAAGAAACAAGACTCTGATACTTTCAACAAAGAAGAGGATTCGCAGGAATGGAAGAGTCCACGAAAAGAAGATGCAGGAGACAATGAGAGGAATGAGGCAAAAGTTCAGAAAGTTTTCGAGACATCGAATATACAGGAATAGCCAACAGTCGTCGTCACAAAACGCGAGACAGTGAACTGAGCAGCTTTAGTTGAGGAGTGCCTGAACTATAGTGGTAATACGAACGGTGTTGCTACTATAGTGACTGTTACGATTATTTGGTATTCGAAAGAGTAAACTATGAACAGATTTTCTATTGTTAATTTGTTTGAAGAGAGGATCAAAATGCACATTATCTGAAAAATGAGTATTGATGCTAGGCTACTAAAATAGATTGTACTGTGGGCGTTCATTGTCATCTGCATGGAGTAGTGTCCATGTTCCAACACCGATACAGCCTAGTCCCATATCCTTTCTCAACATCACCATCTTGCTAGTATTCTACGGCTGGCGCGCTTCCATTTCCTGCGACCGTATCAGTCTCCTTCTTGTAGTGCTCTGGCATCTACCGCATCCCGGCTTCGTGCCGATCCCGCTCGGGAAGCAACGCGTTGGACCGCGCGGCTAGTCAGGCGGGCTATAATTAGGGTAACTATATTCTAGTTTTAACTCAACTTAATTTCTCTCACTGTCAAAGATTGTTGTCACGTTACTTAAGTTGATCATAAAAATATGCATGTCTGACTGTGAAGTAATAAACAGCACATTTTGTGATTTTTCAGCAGTCGATAATATTGTAATTTCGAAACACGTATTGCAAATACTTATATTTTCAATAGTTCAGGACCTTATGCATTTAGCAAAAACAGATTTATCGAAGTTCCACGATAGATACCTCATGTTACCGATCCCTTCTGATTTTTAATTTTACACAAAAGTAGCGCCGTAATTCAATAATTCATAATAATTTATGTACTTACGACTTTATTAAAGAAGGACAACGTTTATTAATACACAATCAGTAGTTCGATAGACAGAAGATGTTGCTAACCTCATTCAGATTGACATATGTCACACGGGTTGTTTAACAAAGGTTAATAAGTAATTTTGTTTTGTACACCCTAGTCCCATACAGTAAAAGACGTGCTAAATCTATTGTACCTGTTTCAAATAAGCGTAGATGTGTCCACGTGTCTGATAGACAAAGGCAGGAATGAGGCTAGCTGCTAGCTGCTAGGTTTAACAAAAACTTTAGTCTCTTACTGGATTATTTTAGTGATGTAACAAGCGAAGAGATAGTATTCCGAAAGTTTGTTATTGGCAGTGACAGCAGGTAGTCATTCTAGCATACAATGGACGTATTTGAGCGTAAGAAAGCAGTGATACATGGTGCTCCGGTAATCAGTAAGAGAACATCATATTATTATATTGTTATCATATTTCAGCAGTTTTGCTTACTATTGACAGTGACACAGGCGGCAAGTGGTCATTTTACCGAGATTGAGTTATGTGTCAATGTCATTTAGTGAGGCTTTCTCCATATTATTTAGCCCTGATGCTCTTTAGGCAGACATCAAAGGGATATAGTTTCAAGTAATTGTTATCAATTTATTCATTATTTTTTAAGCGTTAGAAATGTCCCACGCAATGGCAGGGAATATGCTACACTGCTGCAGCGAGCTGCAAAGCGGTCTCTTCCATTTAGTCCAGAGTACGTAGTCAACTCTTTCTGATATACACACATCAACAAAGGTTTGGTATCACTCTTTTATTTCAATATTCATGGCGCAGAAAACAAAAACAAACGTATATATTCATTTGCTATGTGTTGAAATCACCAAATCAAAAAAAAAATTCTATAACGACAAAACAGTCCGTCTCCTATGAGGGTTTTGGACAGTACTGAACAAAGTCGATACGTGTTGAAACGTTCCCTTGCTTGGGTGCAGGTTTGAATCTGTCGTGTCATACCACCGATAAGATCATCAAACCAGCTCTGGTCCAAATTGTTCCATCATCAATGGCGATTCTACGAAAGTTGTGCAGAACACGTGGTCGTTGTCAACGTTCAAAAACAATTCGTTTCAAACGATACCGCACTTCTTTAATTGGTTTCATGTTCGAGGAACAGGCAGGCCACTCCATTCTGAAGGGACATGTTCGCGAGGACAGCACCGTGAGCACGCGAGTATCATCCATCAAGGTAAAACTGTCACCAAAATGTTCACGATTCGGTCCCACTAATGGTTGCATAATCTCGTCCATGTACCTAAGAGCAGTGAAATTGTCCTCAAGAACCACAATAGGTGAACGGTGGCCCCATGTAATGTAAGCTTAGAACGTCACTCCACCGCCACCTCGTTGCACCAGCGGTACACGGCATTGGAGGCATTCGATATTACCTAGTTGTGACCAAACACGTTGCTGCGATTGTAACGTCATATCGAGACCCGCGTTTCGTCCGCGAACAATATGCGACGCCAATCCTGGGGTGCCCATTCTGCATGATTTACCCATCTGTAATGAAGTACGTGGCGTATAAAGTGGTGCTCACCGTGGTCGTTGGGAACGGAGATTTGCATCGTGTATTCGTCTCCAGACAGTTTGAAGTGATACATGACGTCCTGTAGCCTCTTCGAACGTAGAATTCAGATCTTGAGCACTCTGACCACACGGTTCATTTGACTCAAAAGTCTTACATATCGAACAACATGTGCACCTGTCGAACGTGGACGGCCTGTGTGGTGTAAGTCCTCAACACTACCTGCCAATCGGAACTGATTCCATGTCCGAAATGACATCACTTTGACCTAAGTACACGAGTCGAAAAATTCCCCTGGCTGCAAGACTTCTACGTGTAGCGTCATGATGCGAACCCGATCACTGGTCACGAACGTTCTTCGCCGCATGACGAATGTTCACTCTACTGTTCCACAGACGTCTCTAATGCGCCCCTACCGATGTTTTACTTTCTGCTGGAATGCTGCACTCGATTCGAAGGCCGCGTTCTACCCGTGAGTTGCGCTCGAGGCAAGTGTATATAGACCCTGATTTAAGTCAGAATCATTTCATGCTCTTCCCTGTTTAGTATTGCTATTAGTTTCATGTGTGTTGTTGACTGATTCTATAAATCTGCTGCATCTAGTTCATTTAAGGTACGTGTTGTTGAGAGGCATATGTTACTGTTTGTTATCTCATTGGCCATATGTTTGTCTCTCTTCCAAGTCAGTAGTACATTTATGTGCAAGGTTAGGAGTCTGTGTTGTAGAGTGAACAGATATAAAGAAAGAGTTTAGTGTGTGTGTCAATGAAGATTAGGTTAGCCTTGGCACTGCTTTCTTTTTTATTAGATTGCTTCACACAAGAATGCCTAATTAGGCTGGCGACCGATATTAATACGTAATATTAAACTTGCTTTTGGGCTGGGAGATCGTCTGTACGTGACCTGCCTGTTTACTGTCGGTTATAATCTGCTGGAGTGTTTTGGAAACGAATGCCAGTCTGATTGTTCTGTTCCCATTAGGTTATCTCACGGTCACAACTTTCTCAAAAATTCCGCGCAGAGGTTTAACGTTAGCATCGATTGCCATTTAAGGTGGTCGGTGTTGCCGTCAAGCACGGAGTGAACTGAAGACTTATCGAAAAGAATACCTTAACAGTGTAAGTAAAAACGAAGGGGTATTATGCTTAAGTTAACGAGAAGTAGAGTAGCTAGGCTGATGCGCGCGATAAGAGCTGTTTACCTCGTAGCCAGCGACCGGCGCGTCCTCCATGGCAACAACCACTGGCAGAG
Source organism: Schistocerca nitens (assembly GCF_023898315.1). Classification (NCBI taxonomy): domain Eukaryota; kingdom Metazoa; phylum Arthropoda; class Insecta; order Orthoptera; family Acrididae; genus Schistocerca; species Schistocerca nitens. The sequence continues at coordinate 512,552,639 of NC_064621.1, forward strand.
GCTGCTCTGATGTGCACCTCGGCGCTAACTGGCTGACGCAACGCGTGATCCCGATAAGCTGTGATACACTGTCACAGCAGGAAACAGTCTCCGCTGCGGCAGCTACAAAAATGTACGCAGTGCGGGTTCGCAATTAATTCATCGTTGCTGCAATAGTAACAGGACAGTCATTGTGTTTACCTTCAATCGTATCGCTCTCCGACAGCAAGATTATTTTCTGTAGGTCGGACAACTCCACTTGTAAACTCTTGCACATGCAGCACTGCTAGTCAAGGTTCGGTTGCTAAATCCAGAATAATTTCAATACAGATGGAACCCTGTAGACATACCTTCAGTAACGCTTGGCATTCAACGACTTTTCCTTTACTATACTGCACCGACTCATGGCCAAGATATTCAGATGTTGAGAGATTTCTCTGCTGCGCCTACATCGTAATTTACCAGCGGTCGTCAAAAACACAAGAAGTGAACACTTCTTGAGTGTAAGGATGTGTTTTACAGTACCGAAGATGAAAAAGTGCTCACACCTCTCATGGTATGCGCTTTAGAGCCCATGTTTACTGGGCTTTTTTGCTTCGAGTGATCGTCCCTGTCATATACCTTCATATTGTCCATTTCTCCTGGGACACCCTGCATTTTGAGATAAGTAATTTTATAAGTAAAATCTGTTACTGTTACACAATTTTGAATAGCCCTGGAACCGCGCGACCGCTACGGTCGCAGGTTCGAATCCTGCCTCGGGCATGGATGTGTGTGATGTCCTTAGGTTAGTTAGGTTTAAGTAGTTCTAGGGCACTGATGACCTCAGAAGCTAAGTCCCATAGTGCTCAGAGCCATTTATTTGAATAGCCCTGGCAGCAGGGGCATGCTGAAGAGAAAGGAAGATAAGGATTTAAGGTCCAGTCGATGACGAGGTCATTTGAATTCAAATGTTCAAATGTGTGTGAAATCTTATGGTACTTAACTGCTAAGGTCATCAGTCCCTAAGCTTACACACTACATATCCTAAATTATCCTAACGACAAACACACACACCCATGCCCGAGGGAGGACTCGAACCTCCGCCGGGACCAACCGCACAGTCCATGACTGCAGCGCCTCAGACCGCTCGGCTAATCCCGCGCGGCATTTGAATTCAAGTACACGCTCAGACTGGGGAAGGCCGGGGAAGATAATTGGCCGTGTCCTTTGAAAGCAATCATTCCTGTGATGTCGTCAGTCATACGACCACACCGCCGCCTTAGAGATCGATCCGCCGGATGCGATTCTCTCGACAAACGGAACAGAAGAACGGCTGTGTAGCCAAAGAGTACACAGCGAGTCGCAGTACTCATGCTCGCCGCGAGGCGCCGCTAGGCCACTTCATGTGTAGCAGGAGTGTAGCGCAGTTGTGCCAGTCTATAGCTCGTAGCGGAGCTCAGTTGTCACCCAGCGCCGACGTTAGTCAGTCATCGTCTGCAGCTCCGTCGTGGTTGCCATCAAGTCTTTGTAGCTCAGTTGTAAGGTTCTGTAATAGTACAACAGTAAAGTCAACAGTACTAAGTTGGCAGCTATAAACAATTCTACTTTCTGTCATGTCGACAGCCAAGTTAGTCTTGAAATTAACCGGATTCGACATTCAAGATGACGGGAGATTAATTCGTCACTGCAAGATTTGTGACTTGTAAATTATGTCATTCTACAGACGCTTAGTCTAGGCGCGTCTTCTATAATTGTCAACCAACAGATCATGGACTACAACAAAATTAAGTTATAAATACTTTCTTATTTTGTACTCTTGCTAATTAATTGTGTTTTCCTGATGTAGCTACCAAGCAGTCTTGGCATAGTAGAACCCACGTTTCCACCTCCTTGGCTACCTCAACTTTGCTACCTCATGGTTGTGGACTCGGTTATGGTGGAAGATCAAGAGTCATCAATTCCGAACGGATTAGGGAGATAATAGAAAACGTAAATCTGAACCACGAGGGGGGGGGGGGGGGGGGATCTGAACCGCTGTCCTCGTGGCTACTAGTCCAGTGCCTTACCACCATGCCACTTCGCTCGGTATAAGCGCATGCCAATACGCATACGCGTGTGTGTGGCCAGTGCTGTTCTACACGACTAGTTTTGCGTTCTTTAGTACCACTAAATTACCTACGTGGAATACGTTGCCCAATGTTTCTCCGCCTTAATCTCTTCGGATCTTAATGGGGATGTATTTATAAACACCCATCTTGGCAGTGGTGTCAGCGGAGCCCATTGAGCGAGCCGGCGCCTCTGCGAGTCGCGCAGCTGGTACATTCAACAAATCAAACCTTCGCGAGCTCTTTGGCTGATTTAGCACTGTTAAGCATTATGGTAATGCACTACCTCCTATAAATCAGACAACTGCATCTCATTTAGAGTTCAGTGTCGCGTCGATACGGTGCTTATCACACAGCATCAGCGATGACTTTTTATGTCGTTGGGCATGAAATATCAAATATTGCTTGTCCACAGGAACTTGTGAGAGCATACCAGAAACTGGCGGCAGCGTCTTCCCATCGGCATACTCGTCTATAAACATCGTGAATCCAAGCGAAACCTAGCTTCAATTTCTTCCCGAGTTTGCATTTGACCATAGTCCAATAAACGAAGCCACGTAGACTGGCAAGAATCTGTGAAGTTGCAGATACATGTGTAAGTAGGCTGTTTATGTTTTCTTATTGGCAACGTTACGTAGCGCTCTGTATGAAAATCACTGGCTGTGCTGTGTGCAGTCTGTGGCTAGTTTGCATTGTTGTCTGCCATTGTAGTGTTGGGCAGCGGCAGCTGGATGTTAACAGCGCGTAGCGTTGCGCAGCTGGAGGTGAGCCGCCAGCAGTGGTGGATGTGGGGAGAGAGATGGCGGAGTTTTGAAATTTGTAAGACTGGATGTCATGAACTGCTATATATATTATGACTTTTGAACAATATTAAGGTAAATACATTGTTTGTTCTCTATTAAAATCTTTCATTTGCTAACTATGCCTATCAGTAGTTAGTGCCTCCCGTAGTTTGAATCTTTTTAGTTGGCAGTAGTGGCGCTCGCTGTACTGCAGTAGTTCGTGTAACGAAGATTTTTGTGAGGTAAGTGATTTGTGAAACGTATAGGTTAATATTAGACAGGGCCATTCTTTTGTAGGGATTATTGAAAGTCAGATTGCGTTGCGCTAAAAAATATTGTGTGTCAGTTAAAGCACAGTCTTGTATAATTCTTCAAAAAGGGGACGTTTCACATGAAAACCAGTGTTTCTTGAAACTACCTGGCAGATTAAAACTGTGTGCCCAACCGAGACTCGAACTCAAGACCTTTGCCTTTCCCAGGCAAGTTGATCCGCCAACTAGGACAACCACGCACGACTCACGACCCGTCTTCACAGCTTTAGTTCCGCCAGTACCTCGTCTCCTACCTTCCAAACTTCACAGATGTTCTGTGAAACTTACGGGATTTGCACTTGTGGAAGGAAGGATGTTGTGGAGATATGGATTAGTCACAACCTAGGGGATGTTTCAAGAATGGAATTTTCACTCTGCAACGGAATGTGCACTGACATGAAACTTCCTGGCAGATTAAAACTGTGTGCCGGACTGAGACTCGAACTCGGGACCTTTGCATTTCGGGCCAGTGTAGGAGACGAAGTACTGGCGAAATAAAGCTGTGACAATATGTCGTGAGTCGTGCTTCGATAGCTCAGTTGGTCAGAGCAGTCGCCCGCGAAAGGCAATAGTCCCTAGCTCGAGTCGCGGTCCGGGACACAGTTTCAATCCGCCAGGAAGTTTCATATCGGCACACACTCCGCCGCAGAAGGAAAATTTCATTCTGGAAACTGTTTATTATTTCAAAAGTAACTTTTGTGTTCATGAAACTGTAGTCAAAGCAGGCCAGACAGGCTGAACTTGATTCTACAATTGCTGTAACCAGCATTAAAAAGATGAGTGGTATATTTTACTGTTCACTATTCAGGATTACCTTCATTATTTTTGTAGTGCTGTAGAACCTGCGCATCCGTCCTACCAGGTCACTTTTATTAGTCTTTTTCAGCGGCATCGAGATTTTCGTCAAGGTGGACGCCCCCAATTCCACAACACTCGCAATGCTATTCCTACATTTTTGGAGCTCTGAAGGCAGACATTAGTGGCCATCAATTTGCTTCAGACGAAAAGAATTACACGCCTGCGTACAATCATGGTTCACAGAGCGAGGTGGCGCAGTGGTTAGCACTCGGGAGGACGACAGTTCAATCCCGCGTCCGGACAGTTCAATCCCGCGTCCGGCCAACCTGATTTAGGTTTTCCGTGATTTCCCTAAATCGCTTCAGGCAAATGTCGGGATGGTTCCTTTGACAGGGCACGGCTGACTCCTGTCCCCATCCTTCCCTAATCTGGTGAGGCCGATGACTTCGCTGTTTGGTCTCTCTCCCCAAATCAACCCAACCCAATCATGGTTCCGTAGGCAAACATTTTTCCATGAAGGCATTGGCTGCCTTACCTCACAGTGGGATAAATGTATTGACAGTTATGGCGATAGTAAACAATTTACTTACTTTTAGGGCTCCGTACCTCACTCAGGGTCACTTTTTCTCAGGAACAGATAGAGTTTGAGGTTGAAATTTATGTCACGTACTGAGGTCCACGGTGCCTTGACAGAATCAAGAATTTAAGCCTCTACGTCAAAACATTCACAAGATACACGATTTATGTCACATATTTCGATGCAAACTTACTCATAAAAGCCTATAAGGTACCTCCCGTTGATCTTGAATCATGAAATTCGACAATAACCGAGGTTTCACAGTACAAGTAAAGGAAAAATCTGAAAAATGGTAATTTGTATTTACATCACATTTAAAAAAATTTTGCCATTTTTTTGTCCGTCAGTCTGTCCATCTGTTAAGATCTCTTTCTTGCCAGAAATTTTGCAAAATATTTAGGTCTACTGTCCCTTGGCGGTGTAAATAATTTAAGCTTCTAAGTTACAACAGTCAGAAGATGCGGCCTTATATGCCACATATTTAGATACTCGCAAACTCACCCATCAATACGTATAGGTGAACTGAGTGTATATGTGGCTGGTTGATGGTTTAGCGATAAAGCCCATCTCTGGAAACTGGGAGGTCGTGGGATCGAATCTCGATCAGGCCATGGATTTTTCTGTCTTCGTTTCACTCTCAACGATGTGAGGAGTAGCCACGGATCCCTCGTTAAACTGTAGATCCGTTTTCCCTGTAGGATAACTGGGGTAGGTTAAGCAAACGCAAGTAACGGAAGTGTCGTCCAATAGAAAGACTGGCATCAGGCCGGTGGCCGAACCGTACAATAACCCTGAAAGAGTGGCTCGGCGTGGGGCGGTGGAGGGGTGAAGTGGACTGCGGCAGTCGTCGTGGGGTTGTGGACCACTGCGGCTGCGGCGGGGACGGAGCCTCTCCGTCGTTTCTAGGCTCCCTGTTAACATACAATACAATGCAATACATACAAGCCTCTGTATTGGCTCTAATTTCACAATTTTTCTATTCGTGGTCATTAAGAGAGATATATATGGGAGGAAGTAATATGTTGTCCGACTCTTGTTGGAATGTGCTCTCTCGAAATTTCAATAGTAAACGCCATCCGTGACGCACACCACCTCTCAAGCAGTGACTGTCAGTGGAGTTTGTTGGGCATCTCCGTAAAGCTCTCGCGCCGACTAAACGATCCCGTGACGCAACGCGCCGCTCTTCGTCAGTTCTTCTCCATCTCTTCAATCAGTCCTACCTTGTAAGGTTCCCATATTGATGCACAGTACTGCTTTTCCTGTTGTTTGGTTTACCTGGTGATTCTATTTATGGTCTCCCTGGATAATGACTCCTAGATATTTTACGGTAGATACTGTTTTCAGCAGTTTCTCATCGGCAGAGTAGTTGTATATTAGTGCTTTCCTTTTCATGTGTATGCTCAATATCTTACATTTATTTACGCTCAGGGTCAAATGTCGGACGCTGTACCATTTATCAGTCCTCTGCAGCTTATTCTGCAAATCCATAATGTCTTCTGGCGTTGCTACTTTGTTACAGAGTACAGCATCATCTCCGAACTATCTGAAAGAGCATCCGGCGCCTTCTACTAGATCATTCACATGCATTGCAAACACAACGCACCTGTCACACTTCCTTGGGGTACTCCGGAAATTACCTTTACATCTACCGATTTTGTTTCATTAAGAGCGACGTGATGAGTTCTATCTGCAAGGAAATCTGGTCCGGTACTCGATAAGCTCGTACTTTTTTCACTAAACGGCAGTGCGAGACGGTGTCAAATACCTTCCTGAAGTCAAGGAATACATCAACCTGAGCAGCGTTGTGAATTGGGTTTCGCAAGACCTCTGTTTGCGGAGTCTAAGTTGGTTTTCGTAGAGGAGATTATCCTTCTGCAAAAACGTCATAAATTTTGAGTATAAAACAAGTTCCATAATTCTACAACACATTTTCGTCAATGACATAGGTCTATAATTGTATGCATCCGTGCTGTGGCCCTTCTTGAAAATGGTAATGACCTGCACTTTTGTCCAGTCGCTAGGTACCCTTCGTTGCTCTGGCGATTTACGATAAACTGCTGCTAGAAGGGGAGCAAGTTTTTTCGCATAATCTTTCCAGGATCTTATAGATATCTCATCTGTCTACTGTGTGCGATGGACCTGTCATACCACTGTGACCTGGCAGAACATATGTTATTTGGTCGCTATACACCTGAAAGAATTCGGCCACCAAAGTATCAAACAGATCGACCGCCACTGCTGGGGTTATCAATGGAAGCTAAGTTGTCCCTTAGTTAATAAAGAGTTTGTCCTTCAATTGTGTTAATTGTGTACTATTTCTCTCCTTAGCTCGTACACAACGAAATACAGGGAGTGAAAAGCTGTTGACAACTAATACGGCCATCAGACTTCAGTTATCAGAGATAATGGATTTGAAAGGGAGACAGTAGTTGAGAATGCAGTGAGACGGTGCTGTAAACCATTACCTCTGGTATTCACTTTCTACATAGGATAAGCAGAAATTAAGCAGAATCCGGATAAGGAATTGGAATTATGAGAGAAGAAATAAAAACATTAAGGTTTGCCAGCAATTATGTAACTCTGTCAGAGATGGCAAAGAACGTGGAACAGCATTCGAGTAGAATGGGTACTGTCTTGAAAAGAAGTTATAAGATGAACGTTAACAGAAGTAAAATATTGATAATTGAACGTAGTAGGATGAATTCAGGTGATACTGCGGAAGTTACACTGACGGAAATGGAGAGTGTTACACGCTACCAAACTGATTCACCAGTATTTACATACCTGTGAGATATGTTGACTAAAATTCCATCCTCGTGCGAGCTTGCTTTCGGTACTTTTAGTACAGAAAAAAGCCGTTACTGCTGACGAAAAATGGTGTGAGTACATGATGGCTGTTGTGTATGTATAATGTTACGGGAACTTTTGAGGTGCGGAGCGGGTTAGGTCGAACTGGCATGAGAGGCTTGGGTGCATCAGACCGACACTTCGCACAGACTGTTGGGTGCATTGCAAAGCCTGCACAACGTGTGGTGACGGGATGGATTCAGGATAACAGCGTGACAAGAGTAAGAGGCTCAGATCCATAGAGGGCTACAACGCAGGAGGAGCGAAGGATTGTTCGGCTGGCTCTGATAGACCAACGGTCGACGACAGCTGAAATCTGGGCAGAGCTTACAAGCGGAGTGTCACAGCAAGCTCTTGGGAACAGGTTACTGGAACCTGGGTTGATATCTCGCGTTGCCGGCCGTCGATTACCTTTAACACAATGTCACAAAATGGGACTAGCATGTTGTAGAGCCAGAGTCTACTAAGACATTGAGTAGCATTGTGTGGTGTTCAGCGATGAGTCTCGCTACCGGTTGTGGCGTCCGTAGACGACCTGAAGAAAGATCAAAGTCCCGATTATGGAGACCAATACCTTTGTACCTGCAAAGGACATAATGGGGATAGCTACTGAATATGACTATAGAACTGATATGGCAATTGTTGAAGGGAGCCTCAATGTTTGCCATTATGTGGTAATAACAATAAGCGCTGTTGTCATACCCTTCATGACCAGGGTACCACATGCCGTATTCCGGCAGGATAACGCAACAACCCATACAACAGTTCACACCACAGAGTCTTTGAGGAAGCTATAGTCCCTTGATTTGTCATTCACAGACCTTGTTCATGGTGTGATGGGATGGCGCATAGCTTCATACCAACCTGCAGTCAGCAACTGTCATGAACTTACACTGCATGTATTTTGCATGTATTACAGGTATAGCAATAAATTCCAAGATGACATTCGGAAGCTGTCTGCTTCTATGGAGTCTGTCTGCTTCTATTCCACTACAAACAGAAGAGTTTATTTGTGCCTGTGGGGCATGTCATATTGATGTTGACAACGAACGTCATTTCCTAATACAATGAAAGTGTAATAATTCAATACCTTTCACGCGATGAACATGTCCGCAAGGTTTAATGAACAACAGATTTGTTCTTATGATCTAGCAATTTCTATTCCCATAGGTGTGTATAAGAAAGTGAGACTCTGAGTTTTGCAGTATAGGCAGCAAAGTAACTGACGTTGTCAGAAGTAAAGAAAATATAAAACTCAGCTACCGATAGTGAGAAAAGCTTTTCTGAGAAAACAAAATATTAATTTAAGTAATAGGATGTATTTTCCAAGAGTATTTCTCTCACAAATGGAAATGAAATGTGAACGATTAACACTACAGCCAGAAAGAGAATAGAAGATTTTTGAAATATGTTACACCAGAAGTAAGTACTGGCTTACTAAAGGAATAAAAATATCTTGTAACCACAAAAGGGAACTGTATCTATCAACAAGAAAGAGTAATGACCCAGAAACAGCCAAATATTATAAAAACTATTGTGCTACATTAAGAAAGGTTGTTAAAAAGTCCAGAAGCATGTGCATCATGTCTGAGATTAGTACCTCTGATAACAAAATCAAAACAAATTGGAATATTATTACAAGGGAGACAGGACAACCAAGAGTACAGGATGACGGCATCACCATCAAAGCGAATGGATACTTGATAAACAACAAGCCGGGAGTCGAAAACATTTTGAATAATAATTTTTTAAATGTTGTAGAGAAAATAGGATCTAAATGTTCATTAGAAGAAGCAAGGCAGTTAATGGAAGAGGCCTCACCCACACCATTTGATACAATTGAAATTCCACCCACCTCTCCTTCTGAAATTAGGAAGATAAACTCTCTCAAGAAAAAAAGCTCGCATGGAATTGATGGCATATCCAGCAGGATAATAAAAGCTTTTTCCCAAGAAATAAGTGGGATTCTTAGCCACATATGTAATAGCTCTCTAAAGCAGAGTATGTTCCCAGATAGAATGAAGTATGCCATTGTTAAACTACTGCATAAAAAAGGTGATATGTCTGATGTCAACAACTACCGCCCAATCTCTCTTCTGACTGCCTTATCCAAAATTTTTGAAAACGTAATGTATTGTAGAGTAGCTTCACACCTTTCTAAAAATAAAGTTTTAACAAAATGTCAGTTTGGTTTCCAAAAGGATTTTTCAACGGAAAATGCTATATATACTTTCACTAATGAAATATTAAATGCTCTGAGTAACCGGAAGTCACCCGTTGGGATTTTTTGTGATCTATCAAAGGCTTTTGATTGTGTAAATCATGGAATATTTCTAGATAAGCTCAAGTACTGTGGTATGAATAGGACAGTGCTCCAATGGTTTCAATGATACCTAACTGGAAGGGTGCAGAAAGTTGAAATAAGCAGTTCACATAATATGCAAAAAACTGGTGACTTCTCAAACTGGGGAACAATCAAGAATGGGGTGCCGCAAGTTCGGACTTGGGTCCTCTGCTATTCTTAATATATATTAATGACTTGCCATTCTATATTCACGAAGATGAAAAGCCGGTACTTTTTGCTGATGATACAAGTATAGCTATCACACCCAACAGACAAGAATTAACTGGTGAAATTGTAAACGATGTTTTTGAGAAAATCGTTAAGTGGTTCTCTGCAAATGGGCTCTCATTAAACTTTGACAAAACACAGTATATACAGTTCCACACAGTAAATGGAATGACACCATTGATAAATATAGACTTCGATCAGAAATCGGTAGCTAAGGTAGAATATTCAAAATTTCTAGGTGTATGCATTGATGAAGGGTTGAACTGGAAAAAACACACTGAGGATCTGCTGAAACGTTTGAGTTCAGCTACTTATGCTATTAGGGTCATTGCAAATTTTGGCGATATACATCTAAGTAAATTAGCTTACCATGCCTATTTTCATTCTCTGCTTTCCTAGGGCATCAAAAAAATGGTTCAAATGGCTCTGAGCACTATGCGACTTAACTTCTGAGGTCATCAGTCGCCTAGAACTTAGAACTAATTAAACCTAACTAACCTAAGGACATCACACACATCCATGCCGGAGGCAGGATTGGAACCTGCGACCGTTCCTTCTACTCATTAGATGAATTTTTGGATATAATAATTGGGTAATTTCCCCAACCCCTACCAAAAAAAATTAAAAATATTAAGTGTCATGTAATATTTTGTGTAATGTAATATCTTGTATAGACATCTTTTATTAACCTCACACGTTCCACATCATTATGAAGTGTCGTATTCATGATCTATGGAACAAGTACTAATCTAATATAATCTAATCTACTGAATCGAATAGCGAGGAAGAGAGCTTAATGACACAGTTAGGTTTTAAAAAAAGGCATCTGATAATAGCACACATGCTGAAGTAGATACCGTAGACTGATAGAAAGGCAGCATAAAGCTCTTTCCCTGTGATTCTTTGTAAATCTTTAGTCTGGTGAGCATTGCACTTTGAGAGCACCCATCCTGGTGACTCTATGTTTTTCTACATACAAATGAAAAAAAGACTTAATAAGTGATTGCAATCAAATGTTTGAATAATAATAAAGCACCTTTTAACAGAGGTGTATTTTCATACGGCAAGGTTTCGTTTTCTTTCTGCTCATGTTAAACATAAGTCTCTCTTTTGTACGCACGCGTCTTGTCCTGCAAATAAGCATATTGTCTTTCTTGCGCGAGTGTGAAAAATTATGCAGTCGAGCTATGTTGTTGCATTTGAGTAATTGGGGATTCTTGTCTTTGCTGCTGAGGGCAAAAACCTAACAACGTGCTTTGTTGATCACATACAGAAAAGGAATGTAAAACGGATACTATAGGATATATGGGTAGTGTAGGCTTCCAAATGAAGATAAATTCAGACATTTCTTTGATGGACGAGTCATCTTAAATATACGAGTATTAACAAAGTGGGCATTATTCAAGTGATATCGTACAAATTAAAATGTTGGCACATGTTACATTACAAATAAAGATTAAAATAGACCGATATTCCATGTATGATACTATATATATTCTGTTATCTATATTTGTTGTTGCACAAAAATATATTAATATATAATGATGAAATATGTAATTCTTGTGTAAACAGAAAATCATATATTACACTATTTCTGTTTATTTTTTAGCTATGCAAAACATATTTACCTTCATATCTAGTAGATTTAAGAAATGTGAGGAATTCAACTTTTATATTGAATTCGTATTACAGAAAGAACCCCTGTGTAGTATAATCATTGAGGTAACTGAATAATGTTACATATATTAGTATAGTTGTAGAGCCAGTTACTGACAAAAAGAAATACATCTAAATACATCTCTAAATCTAAAATCCACACATTGGAAGCACTGTTGTGATATTTCTGCAGCTAAAACACTTTTTCAAAAAAGAAGGCTTTCAAGGAATAGAAATGTGTGAAGTGAAACGAAGTAACATGTGTGGTCCTCTATCTTGGGTACGAGGAGCGAGGCACTTGTATGCCTGACATATAGTAACTACAAATTGCAAACTTAGTAAAACATCTCTTTCTAAGAATTCAAACCTATGTATGCAGTGTGGTCAGAAAATGACTGAAACGCTTGTAGGGATGTTGCAGGGCAGGTTGTACTGAGATATGAATGTTACAAAAAAAAAAAAAAAAAATTCGATACGTTGCACCGTTTCCGAGTTATTTAGCATTGAAGTTAGCCAATCACATCGTCGCGTTCGTAAATTCAAGTTTCAGCTAACGAGACAAAGCACTCGCTGGGCAACACCGCCCCGCCCCTGGCAGGCCGCTTGGATGCGAGCGCGCCACGCGGAAACGGAGCAACGTGTCGAATTTCTTTCTTAACATTTCTGTCTCAGCACAACCTGCCCTGTAACATCCCTACAAGCATTTCACACATTTTCTGACCACCCTGTAGAGAATGGCTCTGAGCACTATGGGACTCAACATCTTAGGTCATAAGTCCCCTAGAACTTAGAACTACTTAAACCTAACTAACCTAAGGACATCACACACACCCATGCCCGAGGCAGGATTCGAACCTGCGACCGTAGCAGTCCCGCGGTTCCGGACTGCAGCGCCAGAACCGCTAGACCACCGCGGCCGGCCCACCCTGTAGAGAGTAATTGCTATTTGTACATAATAATGGTAAAATGTAAGAATAGTGACATTTTATCGCTTTAGTTTGAGCCTGTCATTAACATTAAAAATGATGTTGGCAAAGGTAACTGTTAAATCCAAAGATGGCAAAAACTGCTGTCACTGCCGCTGATACGTAAGCAGAGAACACTCCAGAATGAAATTTCACTCTGTAGCAGAGTGTGTGCTGATTTGAAATTTCCTGGAAAATTAAGACTGTGTGCCAGACTGGAACTCGAAGCTGGGACCTTTGCAAGTGCTCTACTAATTAAGCAATCCAAGCATGATTCATGAACCTGCCCTCGTAGCTTTGCATCCGCCAGTGGCCTTCCTTCCAAACTTTACACAAATTCTCCTACATACCTTATGGGAAACAACCCCCAAGCTGTGGCTGTGCTGCGTCTCCACAATAGACTTTCTTCCAGGAGAGATAGTCCCACAAGACATACAGGAGAACTTCTGTGAAGTCTGGAAGGTAGGAGACGAGCTACTGACAGAAGTAAAGCTGTGGGGGCAAGTTTGTGAGTCCTGTTTGGATAGCTCAGTCGGTAGAGCACTTGCCCGCAAACGACCAAGGTCCCAGCTTTGAGACCCAGTCTGGAACACAGTTTTAATCTGCCAGCAAGTTTCAGAGGACACTTGTTTACATGAATGTATAAATATGCAAAAAGTAGCAGAAAATACAGAATTTCTGGGACTCAACCCTTCTCCTTCCCCCAAAATCAGGCAGGTGTAAGCACAAGTGAATTAAAAACTAGAGTCAGGTAACAGAGTGGACCCACCAGTAACTAGTGGTCTTCTGGTGTTACCAGGGAGCGCAGAATGATATGGTTTGTTTTCTGCCGGAACTGGCACTGTTTTTCTACTCAGTTGCTGCACAAGTGTCATCACATAAGTGGCGAACATTTTGAGTGGGACTTGTCGACTTCATCGCCGCAGAACTATATATCATGTAGTCACAAACTCGGGGAAGACTCCTCCTGTCAGTAGACGCCAGTACGAGATGTGCTGAATGTAGTTGAGCAGGTGTGGGGACATCAGTTGGCAGGTACGGGTACTCCCATGAGCAGGCTGGCGGCAGCTTTGAGGGGCAGCTCGTCGGTGACGTAGTACATGTAGAGCAGCCAGTAGAGGCCGAGCAGGGAGGTAAAGGCGACAGGGAAGGCCTTCCGCGCGGCCATGTCGATGCGCGAGAACTTGTCGCCCTTCTCTCGCCGCAGCGAGCTGGCGGCCCTCCGCAGGTCCATGATGGAGCCACGCAGAGACGCCATGGCCGCCACACTGCGCCTGCGCACTGGCGCGAGGCCGGGCACCGACAGCAGCGCCGCCTCACTGCGTCTCCGCAAACCAGCAGCAGATGGCGCCTTTAGCGACCCGCCTGAAAAGCACCAACTTGTCACGCCTTGTCCACCTCAGTCGACAGGGAGACTCAGCAATTGTATAGATATTTAAGATAATTCTCATTTATTGTTCCATCTCAGTTGTACGTAATTAGATTACATGATTCGATCACTCTGGATTGTCTTCAGATCTAAGTAGTTGCATCAGCAACCCGTCTTCCTAACCTAACCTGACAGAGTAATCTTGTCTACTCACAACCACATATCACAGTACTGCCAGGTGGGTTGCTGACATAAACACATAAATCTGAAGATGGTCCAGTGTCATCAAAACATGTAGTCTAATTAGAAATGTGTAACTGAGATGGAACAATAAATGAGAATTATCTTAAATCTTCAGGTCTATTTTACACATTAAGTTCCGATTTCTGTATTTCAGCTAACTACTCTATGCTGTGGCTCTTCAAACATTTCTGCTACGTGCCAGACCCAGTAACTAGTTATCAACTGGTCCTGTTTAATTTCTGTAAAAACATTTTTATATAAAGAAGAATACGCCAAATGTATTACTGGAGTTAGTATGAAATAAATGCATCAGCTTTTATATGAAAAAAGGAAACTTGAAATTACATAGTCACTAGTCCTACCATAACTATGAATGTAAAGAACGTTTTCATCGAAGCAATGGTAGCAACAAGACCAGGAAGTTATTTCTGTTCCTGTCATCAGCGATTTTTTTTTTTTGTCAATGTGACCAGTTGGAATCACCACAGAAAAGAATGACCACAATTTGTAGACACAATTACCCAGAAGTGAGCGCTGCAACTCTTTACATACATATATAGTTTACCAACATTAATTTTATTTTTCCCCCATGGCAGCAATTTTACTATATTTCTCATCCTAGGATTTATTCACATTGTTTGCAACTGATAGTTTCATTAAGAAAGTGTATGTGTTTTATAGACAGCTGTCAAATTTGTTATACATGTTCTACTTGATATACATATACCATATTTCATACTTGATATACATATTCTACTTGATAGAGTTATGTTTTTGTCAGAGACCTCAGATGTCACCTGACGTTTTCATTAATGTATAGATAATTAAAATTCTTTGTGATTATGTTTTTGATTGTAAATGTATCATAAGGAAAAGAATTTTTCCAGAAGAGTATTTTGCTTCTCTTATGATCACGAGAATGGTGCACGTTTCTTCGTTGCTTTTTTGTTGTCAAACCTTGGGCATTGTTTACATGCCTGCAGCGTGTGAGACAGGTGGATGAATCTGAAGGAAGCATAGCCAACTCAGTGTAGGTCGGATGATGGATGACGTGGGAGTGTGCGGAAAAATACCGATAAAATTAATGCTTGGGACAGAATATCGAAGATGCAAGAAAGATGCGAATATTGCAAGTAATATAATGGAACAAGTGTTGTTCGAGAAAGTGCCAAACGTGATTAATCAGAGCTGTGCAAACAGTCCTACTTTTGTGTATTAACATTTGGTGTCGACAAAGTGAAAACTGTGGTGTGCGTACTGTAAGACCTTCGGTACACACACCATCAGATTATTTGACTTGTCGCTCTAACAAAGTAAGCGAGTGTCAGCAATAAGTCTCGTGGTCTTATTGCGGCGTGTTTATCTTCTGCCGTCAGGTCAGACGATAGAAATGACACTTGCACGCTTAGAGTAGCAGACTGATGGTGACCAACTTTAAACAGAACCTGATTAGTTTCACACACATTTATTAAAATAATAACAAGCATAAAAATAACTTAACTTGGTTCTGGATGCTATTTACAATTGACAATCTGAAGTTCCTTTGGTCTTGGTACGTTAATCTTATTCTCACATATCTCTGATACTTGACAAAAGTGTCTGTACATTTCTCTTCATGGCTATGTACAGGAATATGGTAATCTTATTAGGCGCAGACTGAAACTTGACTATAGACTAATGCAGACTGACTAATCGGAGGTCTGTACACACGTTATAATACCTCGCGCGTTCAGGTATCACTGCGCGAGTGTGATCCACGAGGAGAAAAGGTTCTACATTAGCAGCAATCTCATTGGCTGCGTTACATATTAATACATAGATCGGCGGAAGCAGAATTTGGTCCGTCTCTAAGACAGCGCCATCTCGTAGTGCGGAGATGGACGAGCGCTGCGCCTGCACTGTTGTGCTTAGCGGGGCGCGCTCTAGTGGGAAAGTTGTGTACGCACTGACACAACAAAAACAATAAACGATTGAGTGTGGGTCTTTTCTTTTGGTTAATCATTTTCTGGCAAATCATCAACAAAACAGGACCGATCCACACAAGCAAGACTCACAACCGTGTCACAGGTAAAACAGAGCGTATTATTCATAGGCTTTGAAAAACACTTCCTCAAATGTAGAAGACAGAATATGAAAACTGTGGAGTGTAGTGTCCAAGAACGAATATTGCATGTCGCAGACTCTTCCACTAACAGTTCGTTTTGCAGACGTATTACATCATATAATAAACAGAGCCATTGCGCAGATACACAATACAGTTAACAATCAACAGACTAAACATTAACAGCACAGTTGTATCATACTGATACACCAGTTTGACAGAGACTGAAGCACGAGTCGTAGTAGTGATCGGAGCCTGCCTCCCACGTGTCACCAGACAAACTGTCGCGTGTGAACGTGAAACTTTTTCCTTTCTTTTGGTGCGTAGTTGATAAATGCGGAATAGATACGTGAGAAGAGCAAAGGTAGAATCGGCAGAGCACATTCTCTTCAGATGACAATGTGTGTCGTGTCGATTCAGGCCAATTTCGCATTCACGTGAGTCTGATTGTACACAAAGTCAACGTCTCCATTGGCAGTGTCATGGATATCATGCACAACACATTCGGTTACCCGAAGACGTTTTCCGCTGAATATCGGGGCGACTATCAGACGAGAATAGAGCCAAGTGAATGGCTTTGCCACTCCAGCACTTAATGTGGAATCAGAGAGAGGGTGTTCAATTCCCACACCGCTTCGTCACAGGGGACGAAAGAAGAGTGCGTCATGTGACACCTGAGACAAGGAACACAGGAATGTCATAAGGACAGCTCTCCTCCACTCCTGCCCCCTCACCTAAGGAAACAATGTGGCCACAGTCTTCTGGGAGAGCTGGTGTTAGATTTCCTCAACTGTGGAGAAACCGTGAATGCAAGTAGTTGTTGTGCCACACTGGAGCGATAGCAGAAGTCGATTCGGAGGAAACGGCCGACACTGGTTTCTAAAGATGTCGTGTTGTTGCACGACAATGCCCGACCGCATACGGCCTCAGTTACATGTGATTTAGTGTGGCGTTTTGTTGGACTGCAGCTGAGCACCCTCCAGACAACACGGATCTCGCACCAGGCGGTTTCATCTTTTTGGGCCTAAGAAGAAGCACTTGGTCGATGGCCACTTTAGAATTGTTGCCGACGTTCAGAACGCTGTTGTTAATTAGTTCCTCGCGCCCGGTCCCGATTCCTTTTGTATCAGCTTCGACTTACTGGTCTACTAGTGAAACAAATTCTTATACAACTAAGGTAACTACATGGAATAAGTAATATTTACCTGTGTCTAGATAACTTCGTGTATCTCTTTGACTACCGTTCTTGTACACGACTTGTAACGTTGATTTCGGGACAACTCTGATATATTTCGCTGCGACACAGAACAGCTGAACGAGCAGTAGATAAAATTCGCTGCGATACAGAACAGGAAAAGGAGCAGTACGAACCTGGTGCGTCAACAGAGGAGTCCCGGGGCGCGTGTGTGAGGCTGGCGGAGCGCTGCATGCGTGCGGGCATCTCGTCCGTCTCCAGGCCGCTGTCCTCGCCCGCGGATTCGCCCTTCTGCAGACACACACGTCCTCACCTCACTCGAGAAAACAGACAAATTAAAACAAATACCTGTTCTTCTTACAAAAATAACAACAACAAACAAGTTGTATAAATATTTAGGGGTAATAGTAACGATCGATCTGAAATGGACGATCAAGTACTATCAGTAATAGGAAAGGCGAAAAGAAAACTTCGTTGGAATGATTTTCTCGGAAAACTCAACGTATCTGTAAAGGAAATCACATATAACACGTTAGTGCGACCAGTTCTCCAGTATTATTCCAGCTTTTGAGCTCTTCTAAGTAGGCTCGACAGCAGACACAGAACGAATTCAGAAACACCCATCTAGGATCGTAACAGGTCGGCATAGCTCATACAAAAGTGTAACAGAAATGTTCGTCGTATTTACATATACGGATACTAGAACACACGGTAGGGACCACGAGGTGTATGCGCAGGTTCTTTTTAAGAACAGACCAATTCCCGAAACAAGTTTTCAGAGTTTGTAAAAATAAGCTTGTATTGTTGTGACACCTTAATGAACAAATGGAGGTTTTCAAATACCACTATCAGTTACAAAATTGTTTACAAATGGTTCAAATGGCTCTGAGCACTATGGGACTCAACTGCTGTGGTCATAAGTCCCCTAGAACTTAGAACTACTTAAACCTAACTAACCTAAGGACATCACACACATCCATGCCCGAGGCAGGATTCGAACCTGCGACCGTAGCAGTCGCACGGTTCCGGACTGCGCGCCTAGAACCGCGAGACCACCGCGGCCGGCAAAATTGTTTACAACTAAATTATTTATGTAGCGATTTGTTTCGTGTATCTTGCTTTAAAGACACGGTTGTGAAGTCTGTGAACAATGATGAAGTCCAGAAGAACCATGGACGTCGCGATGCTTCAACACATCACAAGAAAACTGCCACGCCACAAGAACAAATATTTATTTATTTATTCGTATGGCTAGGGCTCCCCGTCGGGCAGACCGTTCGCCGGGTGTCGGTCTTTCAATTTGACGCCACTTCGGCGACTTGCAGTCGATGAGGATGATGATGATGACAGCTGATCCTGCCGGGAATCGAAACCGACCCAGAGGATTGATAATCCGTCACGCTGACCATTCAGCTACCGGGGGCGGACAAGACAAAGATGATCACAGCAGTCATGTAAAGAAGATTTAATACACGTTTAAAAATGTGGTAAATGTTTTTGTAACGCCAATAGAGTCTGATGATGAGGTATTGCCTCGAAACATGTCGCCAAATAAATAATTTAGTTGTAAACAAATTTTGTGACTGGTAGCGGTATTTGAAAACTTTTACGGGTCGACAGAAGCGTCCGATCCCACGCGTCGGCTTTGACCCGTGACGTAAGGGTGTTGTCGTGTGTGACGTCATGACGGCGCGGAGTTTGGTTTGAGTGTGGCTGTCTCCAGTTCTGTTTTATCTTATTTTATTTACTTTTCTGATCTGTTCGTTCTATCTCGTGAGATTTTTTTTAAATTTAAAAACACTTATTACTTATTTTAATTATCTGTTTCCTCCAATTTCTGTTTTAGTTTATTACATTTATCTTTCTGATCTGTTCGTTCTATCCCGTGAGATTTTCTTTTAAAAGACAAAAAACACTAATCAGCTACTGAAGCATCTTTATCTTCTATGGGTTGCAGGGGTTACGACCCCTGGGGAGGTGGGTGGGTATTCATGCATGGCTGTCTTCACTTACACGTTGTAGCTACGCAAGGCGTCTAAATTTGTTTACATTTAGTTTGCCCCCCACCCAAAACACCCCATTTCCCGCGCTTGTCCCGTTAGTGTCATTGGGCTTTTTGTGGAAAGTGTGTGTGTTTGTTTTTGTTTCCGCCATATTTGTGATGTCATGGGTCAAAGCAGACGGGCGGGATCGGACGCTTCCGTATTTCCACTTTTACATATTTTTGAAACATTAACGGCCGATTAATAGTCAATATGGCTTCAAATTATATAAATGAACAATGTCGAATATACACTGTACGTTGAGCGGGTTCAGTGATGGCTGGCTTCAACTTCTTTTTGGTTGAAAATCAGCAAATCGTCTCGCACTCCGTGTTTATGAAGACGTGTTAGGAAAAATAGTTAGTACAAACTTTTCAGTAAGTTTCGAGTCCGCCCCAGGTAGCTGAGTGGTCAGCGCGACGGAATGTTATACCTAACGCCCCGGGTTCGATTCCCGGCTGGACCAGAGATTTTCTCCGCTCAGGGACTGGGTGTTGTGTTGTCCCTATTATTATCATTTCATCCCCATCGACACGCAAGTCGCCGAAGTGGCGTCAACTGGAAAGACTTGCACCAGGCGAACGGTCTACCCGACGGGAGGCTCTAGCCACGCGGCATTTCCAGTAAGTTTCGCAATTAATTCTTGCAAACACTTTAATCTCCTCCTTACCCACGGCCCAGGCTACATGAATGCAAAACTTTACACATTTGTAAACAACATGATGTCGCGGTTAAAGTATCCTACAGCAAAGAAAAAGCGTAACCTCCAGTTCTCTTAAATTTAGGTGAGTGTTATTGTTTTGAACGTTATGTTAATCTCAGATGTTCCAAACTGTACGATCACGAAAGTCGATAGACAACCCTTCCGTCTTCGACACAGCTTGTGACGTCAAAATGAAATCACTTTAGCACGAAGTCTTGTGAGGCGAATGTTATGCAAATTAGGCGCGCTCCAGGGAAGAAGGGCGTTGGTGACAATCGCGTTGAGGTCACCGAGATCTAGAGAATCTTAGATGTCATTCGTCAGCTGTCATTCGAGAGGGAAATGAAATTTTATTGAGCTCGTCTGTGACCAGTTACTGTTTGAGGTGTCTCAGTATTGTAACGAATCGGTCAATATAATGATAGCAACGAAGAAGGCCGCTACAATATTCGTTGGAAAGTTAAGATTTGTGAGAGACCTTTTCAGCTTCCAGCACAGAAGTCGTTGCAGAATATGACGACGTCTACATCACCGAAGACGTACACAGTTATAATGTCGATGCAGTTCAATCGGCAACCGCAAATTTAGTAACGATTATAGCACATTACATCACATGAGATACGGACCACTTCACTGTCCAAATGGAGACCCACAATGAGACCCCTGTCAAACTCTGTCAGGTGCTGATAATGCATGAAGTATATCCGTGTCCTCCACAGTGATCATTTAAAACGTGCCGCTGTTCATGTCCCTTACGTACCTACCAGCCCTGGTAATAACACTAAACACAAACAACACTGATGCACTCTGGAGGCGGACCTACGTGTCACAGAGAATTGCAGTTCTAGTAATTTTCTCTCTGCCTATCTCTTCCTTCCCCTGTCTCTGTCCATCTCCTCCCCTTTCCTTCCTCTGTCCACCTTCTCCTCCCCTCTTCTCTCTCCCAACAGGAGGCTGGTGGTTCGTACCCACAACATTCTTTCCAGATCGTAACTAATATGTATACCAAATTTGATTGAAAGCGTTCCAGGGGTTTAGGATGAGCATTTTACCCGTGGCTTTCCCCGCGTACTCGCATATCAAATATACTTCATACATATTTAACACATATGGTACGTATATGTAGACATATTTCACCAGTCTCCCTAGCAAATTTCGCCCTGAAGTTCGATTTTCAAGTTGCTCAACGTTTATGACGTCATATCTCTTGAACTATGTGCCATACAGTGATGTAATTTTGCCAGCATGTTGTTGTTGTGGCCTTCAGTCCAGAGACTGGTTTGATGCAGCTCTCCATGTTACTCTATCCCAGGCAAAATTCTTCATCTCCCAGTACTTACTGCAACCTACATCCTTCTGAATGCGTTTAGTGTACTCATCTCTTGGTCTCCTTCTACGATTTTTACCCTCCACGCTGCCCTCCAATACTAAATTGGTGATCCCTTGATGCCTCCTCGGAATATGTCCTACCAACCGATCCCTTCTTCTAGTCAAGTTGTGCCACAAATTTCTCTCCTCCCCAATTCTGTTCAATACCTCCTCATTAGTAATGTGATCTACCCATCTAATCTTCAGCATTCTTCTGTAGCACCACATTTCGAAAGCTTCTATTCTCTTCTTGTCCAAACTATTTATCGTCCATGTTTCACTTCCATACATGGCTACACTCCATACAAATACTTTCAGAAACGACTACCTGACACTTAAATTTATACTCGATGTTAACAAATTTCTCTTCTTCAGAAACGCTTTCCTTGCCATAGCCAGTCTACATTTTATATCCTCTCTACTTCGACCATCGTGAGTTATTTTGCTCCCCAAATAGCAAAACTCATTTACTACTTTAAGCGCCTCATTTCCTAATCTAATTCCTGCAGCATCACCCGATTTAATTTGACTACATTCCATTATCCTTGTTTTGCTTTTGTTGATGTTCATCTTATATCCTCCTTTCAAGACACTGTCCATTCCGTTCAGCTGCTCTTCCCGGTCCTTTGCTGTCTCAGACAGAATTACAATGTCATCGGCGAACCTCAAAGTTTTTATTTCTTCTCCATGGATTTTAGTTCCTACTCCAAATTTTTCTTTTGTTCTTTGCCAGCATATAAGTCGATGTATGTGAATACTTCCAGAAAAATGTGTCGCGAATACAGTTAGTAGAAAAGAATTAAAACGTCGTACTTCATGGGGCACTTTTACTCCATGAACTGCGTCTATGTATTTTTTCTTTTCACCATTTTGTTGCGTTGTCAGCGAAAAAAAGTTTCATAAAGGTTTGAAATTATATATATAGTTTGCTGCTAATCACTAAGTGTTCTCATTCTCAAGTACTGGATGACTGGAGTAAAGGTGTTCGCGCGTATTGAGCTACGCTGCTTTTTCACCCCGCCCCCAGCCTTTGATTGTTAGCCTGTTGTAACTCAACAGCGATTCTTTCCCATCAGTAAGTGATTTGTACCATCTTTGGCTGAAATAGGTCCAGTGTCTTAGGAGGAGCTGTGCAGGGTACATACATACACTCCTGGAAATGGAAAAAAGAACACATTGACACCGGTGTGTCAGACCCACCATACTTGCTCCGGACACTGCGAGAGGGCTGTACAAGCAATGATCACACGCACGGCACAGTGGACACACCAGGAACCGCGGTGTTGGCCGTCGAATGGCGCTAGCTGCGCAGCATTTGTGCACCGCCGCCGTCAGTGTCAGCCAGTTTGCCGTGGCATACGGAGCTCCATCGCAGTCTTTAACACTGCTAGCATGCCGCGACAGCGTGAACGTGAACCGTATGTGCAGTTGACGGACTTTGAGCGAGGGCGTATAGTGGGCATGCGGGAGGCCGGGTGGACTTACCGCCGAATTGCTCAACACGTGGGGCGTGAGGTCTCCACAGTACATCGATGTTGTCGCCAGTGGTCGGCGGAAGGTGCACGTGCCCGTCGACCTGGGACCGGACCGCAGCGACGCACGGATGCACGCCAAGACCGTAGGATCCTACGCAGTGCCGTAGGGGACCGCACCGCCACTTCCCAGCAAATTAGGGACACTGTTGCTCCTGGGGTATCGGCGAGGACCATTCGCAACCGTCTCCATGAAGCTGGGCTACGGTCCCGCACACCGTTAGGCCGTCTTCCGCTCACGCCCCAACATCGTGCAGCCCGCCTCCAGTGGTGTCGCGACAGGCGTGAATGGAGGGACGAATGGAGACGTGTCGTCTTCAGCGATGAGAGTCGCTTCTGCCTTGGTGCCAATGATGGTCGTATGCGTGTTTGGCGCCGTGCAGGTGAGCGCCACAATCAGGACTGCATACGACCGAGGCACACAGGGCCAACACCCGGCATCATGGTGTGGGGAGCGATCTCCTACACTGGCCGTACACCACTGGTGATCGTCGAGGGGACACTGAATAGTGCACGGTACATCCAAACCGTCATCGAACCCATCGTTCTACCATTCCTAGACCGGCAAGGGAACTTGCTGTTCCAACAGGACAATGCACGTCCGCATGTATCCCGTGCCACCCAACGTGCTCTAGAAGGTGTAAGTCAACTACCCTGGCCAGCAAGATCTCCGGATCTGTCCCCCATTGAGCATGTTTGGGACTGGATGAAGCGTCGTCTCACGCGGTCTGCACGTCCAGCACGAACGCTGGTCCAACTGAGGCGCCAGGTGGAAATGGCATGGCAAGCCGTTCCACAGGACTACATGCAGCATCTCTACGATCGTCTCCATGGGAGAATAGCAGCCTGCATTGCTGCGAAAGGTGGATATACACTGTACTAGTGCCGACATTGTGCATGCTCTGTTGCCTGTGTCTATGTGCCTGTGGTTCTGTCAGTGTGATCATGTGATGTATCTGACCCCAGGAATGTGTCAATAAAGTTTCCCCTTCCTGGGACAATGAATTCACAGTGTTCTTATTTCAATTTCCAGGAGTGTACATACATACATAGACACGTATGGCTATGGATTCTGCGTGTCTGGAATGACGTTCCGAGCGATGACCGCGTCATGGATCCGCGTTAACAGTTGTCTCTCAGTTGGTACCAAAACCCTTGGAGTATCTACTATAGTGTACCAGTATACCAAGATTGGCCACCATGAGGAGAATGTGGACTTCAGAAGCTGATGCGTCTGTACGCAAACTGTTTATAAGCGCACATCACGGCGATTCCATTACCTGTGTTCCCTCGTTTGCCAGCTCTACAACGAGAGCAGGCACTGTCGGAGGTCCTTCAGGTGCTGCAGTGGTCTTGGGCTTCTTCATCTGTAACACACCGAAAGAAACATAAATACACAGGAGATGACTTCACCGGCTTATTTTCCTCTATTTTATGCTGAACGGTCTCCCGAAGTTTACATGAAATCAATCTATCTGATGATAACACACTGCATCGGGTGACGCTGCAGTGCAGTTCCGATGTTAAATAATTGTATTCCCACTGTTTTATAGAAAGAATACATTTAAGTAGCAGATTTTTCCTTTTTTTCACGTAACTAACCTTTACATTTCTGTGGTTTTGTACAAGGCGTCGCGCCTAACTTTTTCATCTCAAATAACTTTTGACTGTTTAAACATACTTCTAATCTCGTTTCACTTAGGCAACAAGTGACAATCGGTTCTTGAAACAATGGCCAATACGTTTTTGGAACTTCACTGATCACCGAAATGCAGGTGTGATGGAGCTACAGCATAATTTTGCGCCAGGACAGCAGATACGTTTGAGACAAATCCTTTGATATAACTCTTTTGCAGGTCCGACAAGAAATGACAAGCTAAAAAAAACTGGATGTGGGGATTTTTCTGCTGTTGTCGGCAACCGTTTGAATGACGCAGCGCCGGGGCGTTTACGCCAGTCTCCAAGGAAACTTGCACTGTGAGGATGCGGAGCAAAGTCAAGCTTGAGGTTAGACTTTACAAACAATTAATATTGCCTGTACCAAAGAGGACGTTATTTCGCTGAAATTCATTCGTCCTGATTTAAGACCTGATGAAGTGTTTCATGTCTGGGCAACGCAGATTTGTCTTCAGGCCCAGGAGAAAGACAGGCCGCAGCACGTGACACTACAGGTCTTACAAATGCCAGCAGCCGTCTCCGCCAAGGAGCGAGTAACTATTTAAGACGAGTTTAATTTAACGGCGCCGTTAAATGAATGCAATATCTCGACTGCGTACGACAAAGTTAAGACCTTTCAAAAAAATGGTTCAAATGGCTCTGAGCACTATGGGACTCAACTGCTGAGGTCATAAGTCCCCTAGAACTTAGAACTACTTAAACCTAACTAACCTAAGGACATCACACACATCCATGCCCGAGGCAGGATTCGAACCCGCGACCGTAGCGGTCGCGCGGTTCCGGACTGTAGCGCCTAGAACCGCTTGGCCACTCCGGCCGGCTAAGACCTTTAGTCGGTTTGTTTTCACTGATGTACTGATTTCACATGGGCCCCACACATGAAGCATGTCGGACAAGGCGCCTAGTACGACACCATAAGTTCGTTATGGGGCCCGTATTTCTCGTGCGCCCTGTTACTGCCAAGATTAACGTAAACATCACGTAATGCTTACCTCGGCAGAGCTACATTCTGTGGAGAGTGGAGTAAACCTTTTGGCCGCGTGCCTTTAAAACGGGTGCAACAACAGCACAAAACTCCCTAAATTCAGTTTATTGTTTATCTGTGATCTCTAATGAGAGCTACAAAGAGTTACATCTCTGAATTTGCCTCATGGATGGTTCAAATGGCTCTGAGCACTATGGGACTTAACATCTATGGTCATAAGTCCCCTAGAACTTAGAACTACTTAAACCTAACTAACCTAAGGACATCACACAACACCCAGTCATCACGAGGCAGAGAAAATCCCTGATCCCGCCGGGAATCGAACCCGGGAACCCGAGCGCGTGCCTCATGGAAATCTGCTGTTCTTGAGCAAGAAAATACCACAGTTCAATTAAAAGAGAACTTCATGCCTTTAAGGAACGATTAAAAAAGTTGCAAAAATATGTTGATCTAAGTTTCACGGATCCCTGGTCACTATTCATACAGTTGAAAAAAGATTAGAAACATCTTTAACTAGTCAAAAGATATGTGAGATGAAAAAGTGAGGCTTCTCCTTCCTTTTACTTCCCTCCACTACTCATCAATAAAGTCAGAGAAGTAAATAGGTGTGCCATATGTCTGTACACATTGTATAATATTATTATGATATGATACTGATGTTAAGTCTGTACCAACTGTGTAAACGCAAGCTATGTTTGGCCATATGCATCTCTCCTCAACTTATTAATAAGCGTCTTTAGAGGCATAAAGCAATACACAGTCACACATACATGGAGCACTTCTCATTTACGTATTTTTTTACAAATATTTAGTAATAAATAGCTTTAACACAGGGAATTTTTGGCTTCATATAATCTTTATTAATGTTATGCTGTGTGTTGCTATACTTCATATATCGTTGCTTTTGCTTCGGTGAAGCTGCTCTGCTGTCTCCAGTACTATAATGTGACAACATAGCACACTGTTAGTTCACTTTTCCAAAAATACAATAGGAACTCAGTTTTGCAAAGACAGAGCTTCATCTACATATTATTGCTACTGTTCCTTTAACAGCCACTGATCGTTGGCGAAAACCAAGAGATCTGAAGATGTACACTATGTACAGCATTATTCTTATTATATATTTTTAAGTGATGAATATATATATTCTCAGTGAAGAGTTACCACAGAGTACTAAACAGTAAGACAATAATACATTATAAAAAGAAAAATTTGGAAATCTTTTAACATTTTCATTTCCATTGTTACCTGTAACAAAAAGAGAGAAAGAAAGGGTCGGCATTGTTGGGTGGGAGACACCGTGGAGGAGATTCGGCCGCCAGACTGGAAAAGATTGCTTCCTCTGAATTGCCTTCGTTGAGTGTAGGTAACTCAAGTACATATGTGTATAGTGTTGAGTGATGTTTGTGTTGTATGATGAAGAGATAGGGGAGAGGGTGAAAACTCTAGTGTCAGCACATGCACAGCAGCAGGTTCGAGACCGTTTTTCGACACATTTCGCATCCCCCCCCCCCCTCTCCCCACCTTTTCCCTCGCACACTTTCATTCGTGTCAGTTTTCCCTATCAATTTTGCAACACAGTACATAAATTCCGCATTTGGACACCCGTGGCGCCCCTCACAGTTTGGCATCCAAGCAGCCGCTTCTAATTTGTGATATGTCCTGCACAGAAATCTAACAGTTGCGGCGTCCCTCTCAGCTTGTCGGCGACCCGAGAGGAAGCTTGTGTCGCTTCGGCCTTAAACCGGCCCTGGGTTCATGGCATGTTCCTCTCGACTATTACCAGGGGGATCGCCGCGTAATCGCCAGAGTCAATGCATCTCAGTCCATGAGCCACTGTGGAAAGGTTTGCAATTTAATCCAGGAAATTCACGCAAACTCTGGTGATCAGGAACCGTCCGCTACCACCTCTCCTCCCATTACTGACCAGTACTGGCAGTGATAATTGATTCCGCCATCAGCATTCGAACTGACAACCTTAGAGCCGAGTGCCATCACACAAGGCTCCGTTAGAGACATCGGCTAAGGAGAGGTATTATCTGTAATACAACGTTATTGAACTTCCATGTCTGGGAAAATATGTACCAGACAGAGCTACATCGAAATATTGTTTCTATTGTCCATTTAACAGCCATTGATCGTTGGTGAAAATAAAGAGATCGAAGTATGTACGCTATGTACAATACTATTCTTATTACATATTTCAAAGAAGTAAATACATATTTTCTAACAAGTGACATGCAGATCGTCGATCGTAGATCTGGGACGTGGCAGTGGTATATCGCCTCAGTACACACGCTTGTCTCACTGTTAATAAGCTGGTGAATTAAAATAATATAGGAAAGAAGCAATCAGCTGGAAGTGGGATTGCTTCACGGTCTCATTGTTGTGATTTTCTAGTCGCTGATGATGAGAGTGAAAAATTGCAACATACTTAAATTTCAATTTTGTTTAGTGATCTGTGTTCAACGGTGCCTTGTCGAGGAGACGGGCGAAGGTGCACACAAAAATGCAAGTCATCGTGGCGAGAATTCAGAATACAGCGTATGGAAGTTCGAAGGCTCGTGTAAGAATACTAACAGAGACCGAAATAAAAATACGGGTTAGTTTGCATGGCAGATATCCATCATGGAACAGTCGAAGGCACTGGAGAAGGGGAAAGGAAAACCGATCCATCATAAAATTGCGGATTGTCGTAGTTCGGAGATGGGAGAAATTCTGTCATGTACCATTCTGGGAATGTCTCCACTGAAACCATCTACTTAAGTCATTGTGATATTAGGAGCATTAACATTTCTCATATGGATGGTTTGACATCACTGCTGCCCAGGGCGGGTAGCAGTCAGGCGACACACCATTGTTACAGAAAATGCCGCTGGTGGTGGAAGAGATCAACGTGCATCAAACGTCAGCAGCACCTCTGTGGCATAATAAGCGTGGCTTTTGCTCATGTTGAGTTAATAACGTCTAATCAGGTACAGTCATGTAGGCAACAAATCTGCTTGGTATTGGCAAAGTACACTCCTGGAAATGGAAAAAAGAACACATTGACACCGGTGTGTCAGACCCACCATACTTGCTCCGGACACTGCGAGAGGGCTGTACAAGCAATGATCACACGCACGGCACAGCGGACACACCAGGAACCGCGGTGTTGGCCGTCGAATGGCGCTAGCTGCGCAGCATTTGTGCACCGCCGCCGTCAGTGTCAGCCAGTTTGCCGTGGCATACGGAGCTCCATCGCAGTCTTTAACACTGGTAGCATGCCGCGACAGCGTGGGCGTGAACCGTATGTGCAGTTGACGGACTTTGAGCGAGGGCGTATAGTGGGCATGCGGGAGGCCGGGTGGACGTACCGCCGAATTGCTCAACACGTGGGGCGTGAGGTACATCGATGTTGTCGCCAGTGGTCGGCGGAAGGTGCACGTGCCCGTCGACCTGGGACCGGACCGCAGCGACGCACGGATGCACGCCAAGACCGTAGGATCCTACGCAGTGCCGTAGGGGACCGCACCGCCACTTCCCAGCAAATTAGGGACACTGTTGCTCCTGGGGTATCGGCGAGGACCATTCGCAACTGTCTCCATGAAGCTGGGCTACGGTCCCGCACACCGTTAGGCCGTCTTCCGCTCACGCCCCAACATCGTGCAGCCCGCCTCCAGTGGTGTCGCGACAGGCGTGAATGGAGGGACGAATGGAGACGTGTCGTCTTCAGCGATGAGAGTCGCTTCTGCCTTGGTGCCAATGATGGTCGTATGCGTGTTTGGCGCCGTGCAGGTGAGCGCCACAATCAGGACTGCATACGACCGAGGCACACAGGGCCAACACCCGGCATCATGGTGTGGGGAGCGATCTCCTACACTGGCCGTACACCACTGGTGATCGTCGAGGGGACACTGAATAGTGCACGGTACATCCAAACCGTCATCGAACCCATCGTTCTACCATTCCTAGACCGGCAAGGGAACTTGCTGTTCCAACAGGACAATGCACGTCCGCATGTATCCCGTGCCACCCAACGTGCTCTAGAAGGTGTAAGTCAACTACCCTGGCCAGCAAGATCTCCGGATCTGTCCCCCATTGAGCATGTTTGGGACTGGATGAAGCGTCGTCTCACGCGGTCTGCACGTCCAGCACGAACGCTGGTCCAACTGAGGCGCCAGGTGGAAATGGCATGGCAAGCCGTTCCACAGGACTACATCCAGCATCTCAACGATCGTCTCCATGGGAGAATAGCAGCCTGCATTGCTGCGAAAGGTGGATATACACTGTACTAGTGCCGACATTGTGCATGCTCTGTTGCCTGTGTCTATGTGCCTGTGGTTCTGTCAGTGTGATCATGTGATGTATCTGACCCCAGGAATGTGTCAATAAAGTTTCCCCTTCCTGGGACAATGAATTCACGGTGTTCTTATTTCAATTTCCAGGAGTGTATATTTCGATGTTTGACTACCTACACAATGTTACATAATGAGCAAAGCTTATGCCAAGCGAAATGTCATCATTCCAACTCATGTCGGAAAGTAGAATGCTGAAACTATTGCAGAGTTCACGGCCTCATTGTTGTGATTTTCTAATAGCTGATGATGACAATTTCGTCACGACGCAAGAGGAGGTAGATTATTTTTGGTCTTGACGAATACTGGATTATTACTTGCCAACAAATCGTGAACTGTTATAGCGTTGTGATTTGAAGTCCCACATAGCGGACAGCTCAAATCATATGCCGCATAGCATAGCAGACTTGTGGCCGCTTAGAACTGTAAATTCATACGCACTTAACTTTTTCTTTAGTATCGGTAGCAACATATCGAGAGTAAGGAGTTACAGTCCTACGCGTTCTGTGAATTCTAACAACATCACTTGCAACTTGGTGCAATTGATGTAAAGCCCGTGCAGCTACAAATTTGGATGACAGCGGCTCTCAACAATATATTGTAAAATTTTATCAGACTGGTCTGCCACTCGTTTATGGGCATGTCAAACTCTCCCACAGTGTTGTTGTCTTAGAATAAACAGTCATCAGAGTTACTATGTTGGAGCGTGATGTACCAGCAGCTGCGCTGTAGGTAAGGTCAGGTATGTTTAACGCATGGAGGGTGTGATACACACAGGACCAACAGATAGGTCTGCGATTCAGTTAAGACATACACCTCTGTTAGGCTTCCGCATCCTGATACAGGCAGTTGATTCACGGTATGTTGTTTGTTAGGGTTCTGCCATTAATTATTTTCTCTCAATATGCAAGTTGTCGCTTGCTTTAATCATAAATATATGTCCAAGTGATGCTAAAAGCTACTGACTCTACACAAAAAAAAGTATTATCTTCTCAACAATCTTCACATCCTGAGCTACTCCCTTAATCTTTATATATGAAATTAGAGAATTTATTTATGGCACTTTTGTTGCCTATGTCTGCGGTCACTTTCAGAACTCAAATTAATTATCAAATTAACTAATTTAACACGATTGAATTTCGAATTGCTGGTATATTCATGTAACACCAAAGTAAAATAAAAACAGTGAATGGTTGGAGGAGCATGAATGAGAACAGTGGTTTATTTAAGCTTACAAAAATAATGACATGTTTTTATTCATCCTTTTATAACTACCACCGAGTTGATAAATCTTACAAAAAAATGACTAACATAAATCACAAAAGGGATGGTGTTTGATTGGCAAAGCAATTATTGGGGTGGAAACTATACAAATTCTCCCCTGAATTAATGCCTCTTACAACGCAATCTGACTTTGTTTACATGAATCCACTGTGAGGCCCAATTCTATTCAAATGCACCACAAATTATGTTTCCCAGAGAAAAGGGGGTGTTAACATCATTTAACAATCCTACGCCAGTGCAGCAATACTTAACCCTTTCACTTTGATTCAGGTGGCAGCAGCAAACAGCATGCTCCGGGCGACGAGCGGCGTACTGCGGCAGCTGTAATGTTCAGACGCGTCCACAGAAACTTACAAACTATGCGGACTGGCGTTCTGGTTATAAGAGAGTGTGAAGCTTCCCTGTCAGAGTCCTGAAAGCCCAGCAGACTTGGGGTGATATTCACCCATTCACTGGTCCAGCCATTCAGTTTGACTCACGCGTAGGACAGCGCATGCGGGAATTGTCAAACGTCAGACAGCCAACACACGATATGTCTGAGATGATACGCAGTTCCACTGTCGGTACTGCTGGAAACCGCCACCGGCTCTTCGTCCACCACAAGTTGCAGACACAAGACTCTCCCACTAGGGAAAGACCTAAGTTCTCCACCAGGGGATGAAAAAAAAAACCCGCCTCCAAATTATACAAACCAATCGAACTATCCTCTAGTAATTTCCCCTCTTGACTGTTCTGCTAGCCTGGTAGTCAATCCAGAGACAGCACCGGGGTTACCATGCTGGGAGAACAAGCCTCTGCTTTGCATATCCTGAGTGGGGCCAATCAATGACTCAAAATCTCTCTTGTCTGAAAAAAGAAGATTTTAGACTAGGGAGGCATCGTTCTCACGGTATGCATGGCCATGTTTCGGCAGAAAACTCTACCTAGATGGGACCACAGTCCCTCATTTATGGGAGATCTAATCTTTCCAGGCCGACCATTTCCAATTCCTGAAAGAAGGCTGATAAGTTTCCCCTGGTGACTTCGGCTTCAGGGGAGTTACAGTCTTGCCTCCACTACACATGTGCACAAGCCGCTCTGTTTGCATTGTCCCAGCTTCTAACATGAGAATGCTTGTAGTTTCAGGACCATCCCACCGTTTACAGGAAAGCTCAGATTACAGCAATCTGTCTTAAATGACTTCCTCCACCCATTTCTGCCAACGGGCCACGTTTGCGATGATCTGTCGCCTGGACCACGTAAAATATTTATGAAGCGGTGCCCTCCTGCTCCGACCCTAAGTGAGA
Organism: Schistocerca nitens; assembly: GCF_023898315.1. Taxonomy (NCBI): domain Eukaryota; kingdom Metazoa; phylum Arthropoda; class Insecta; order Orthoptera; family Acrididae; genus Schistocerca; species Schistocerca nitens. The sequence goes on from NC_064621.1 coordinate 512,585,335, forward strand.
AGAGTGTAGTGCCACAGCCTCAAGTCTCTCTGCAGGTACAATTCAAAGAGTGCTGCTTCCCCGATTCACTCATAGAGCCAGGTCGCTGGACACAACATTTATGGCCTGCAATTCATATTTCTCCTTGTTCTCCATTGCCTCCACTACGGCCCGTCGGGTAAAACTTGACTACAGGCTACACATGCAGTTATATGAGCATTCTGCCCACAATTTCCTGATGAAAAAAGTCATAAACCACACACATACCAAATGTAGTATTGGGGAACACGGAGATCATGACCTAAAATATGAATATTAATCTGACCGGCACTGTAATTAAAGTCAGAGAGTGACATGCTATGTCTCAAATATAATCCAGTATATTTTGTTTCTATTAGCACCTAATAGCTTAAATCAAATTAACGGAAAATATGAGATAAAGTAATGGAAATGTTTCAGATCCACGACTGGACTCAGGACTTCCTTGGAGGTAGGACTCAGCACATCCTCGTAAATGGAACAAAATCGACAAATGTAAAGATAATGTGGGAAGTACCACAGGGGAGTGTCACAAGGCTGCTACTATTTACAACTTATATTAATTATCTAATGGATAATGCTGGAGACCCCATGAGGCTATTCATGGACGTTGCAATTGTCTGTAGGAACACAACCATGCCAGAACACCATATGGAAATGCTGAAAGACCTGCAGAGTACCGACGATTGGTGCAGGGGGTCCCAGCTGATACTGAATGTAATTTAATGTACTGTGTTTTATGGACTATAGGACGCACTTCTATTTTCGAAAAATTGGCTCCAAAATACAGTTGCATCTTATACTGGAATGTCCATGTTTGATTTAAAACTCCTGCCGGTCTTAAAAATGGCCATATATTCGATGCCACGGGAAACCTATCTTTATCTGGCAACGTTGGATTCAATTGGCAGCAGCAGCGTGCTGATACGACGAAATGAGTTGCGGAAATTCACAAGCTTGCTATCACTGTCTCCCTCCTGCCCTGCCATCGCACGCCCTGATGCTATGATGCTTCACCATAGTCTACGGTGCCAGTGAACTTGAACTGAAAGTGATTTGTGTTATCGGTAAAAGGACAATATTTTTGTTAGTAGCTAGTTCCGTAACGGAAAAAATGAGAGGTATTCATATGATGCGAGCTATAAATTGAAAGTAATAGCATATGTAGAAGAACATGGAAACAGAACAGCTAAGCTGCATTTCGGTCCTCCACCAACAGGAAGAAACCATTCGTGATTGGCGGACTAGTAAAGAAGAGCTGCAAAAAAATGAGGAAGCCTAAATATGCAAATCGAGGGCTGAACTGAAACTGGCCAAAACGAGAAGATGACGATTTTCAGGGATTTTGAAGGAGAGTTTGGTTTTATATTTAAGAATTTTTTTAGTCTGTTTTACAATTGCATAATAAAACTGGTAAAAATGTTACCTTTTTTAAAAAAATGCGTAAAATTACGGTGCGTCTTATAGTCCGTAGCGTCTTGTAGACCGTAAGATATGGTTTGTATTGTGCACAAATCGACGAATAAATCCACTGCTCATCGATTAGACTACTAGCGACAAATCACTGGAAACATTAAATGACAAGAAACAACTAAGAGTAACAATCCCGAGCGACCTAGAGTGAACTGAGCACACAAAACAAACAGCAGGGAAAGCAGACGCCAGACTGTCATTCATTGCGCAAATCTTAAAGAAATATAATTCACCTACGACAGACGTGGCTTACTAAACATCGTTCGACCGATTCTTCAAAACTGTTCATCACTCTGGAACCCTTACCTCAATGCAAGAGATAGAGACGATCTAGGACGACTGGCGCGCTCGTCATTGGATCCTTTACACGGCGGGAGAGCGTTACTGACAAGGGAACCTCCCCATCGCACCCCCCTCAGATTTAGTTATAAGTTGTCACAGTGGATAGGCCTTGAAAAACTGAACAAAGATCAATCGAGAAAGCAGGAAGAAGTTATGTGGAACTACGAAAAAATAAGCAAAATACAGAAACTGAGTAGTCCATGCGCAACATATACAACATCAAGGAGAGCGTTAGTCGAGTATCGCCGTGGTCCCGTGGTTAGCGTGAGCAGCTACGGGGTGTGAGGTCCTTGGTTCAAGTCTACCCTCAAGTGAAAATTTTAATTTCTTTGTTTTCGCGAATTTATGATCTGTCCGTTCGTTCATTGACGTCACTGTTTACTGTAATAAGTTTAGTGTCTGTGTTTTGCGACCGCACCGCAAAACCGTGCGATTAGTAGACGAAAGGACGTGCCTCTCCAACGGGAACCGAAAACATTTGATCGCAAGGTCATAGATCAACCGATTCCTCCACAGAAAAACATGTCTGATATATTCTATACGACACTGGTGACGGCATGTGCGTCACATGACAGGAATTTGTTGTCGACCCACCTAACTTGTACACTTGGCGAATGGGTAAAAAGATTCTTCTACCTTGCCCGATTTAGGTTTTCTTGTGGATGTGATAATGACTCCCAAAAAACTGATGAAAACATAATAGTTTGTCACATAAACTGAAAATAAAAAATTAAAGTTTTCACTCAAGGGAAGACTTGAATCAAGGACCTCACGTTTCGCAGCTGCTCACGCTAACCAGGGGACCACGACGCTGCCGTGCGGGTATTATCCTTGATGTTGCGTATCTTCCGCATGGACTACTCAGTTTATATATTTTGCTCATTTTTTCATAGTTCCACACAACTTCTTCCTGTTTTCTCTATTAATGTGTGTTCAGTTTCTCAAGGCATATCCACTGTGCCAACTTATAACTAAATCTGAGGGGGGTGCGATGGGGAGGTTCCCCTGTGAGATGGTCAATAAACTCCAGTGGCTGAAGCTACAAGAGAGGTGTTGTGCATCGCGCAGAGGTTTACTACTGAAATTTCAAGAGCTTGCTTTCAAAGAAGAATCGGGCTACATATTACTTTCTCTTACTGTCTCCAGTATACGTCTAGTGAAATCATGACGAGAAAATCGCAGAAATTAGATGACCTACGGAGCTTCAACGACAACATTTTTCCCGCGCATCATTCGTGAGTGGAACATAAAAGAGGGAAAGATGATGGCACTAGAGCAGGGCCGGCCAAACGCTGCACAGTGTGCAGACGTGCGGAAGTGCTGCACATGTGCGCACGTGTGCGACAGCGACATCTCTTATTAGACATGTGTCCTAAATGAACGGCGGCGGCTCCACTTCCCTGTTTATATGGTACAAGCAAGAGCGCAACATACCCAGTCTCGTTTACCCCTGGTAACCGTAACCTTAACAGAGAAGTACTGAGAAATGGCAGGTACTGTGAAAAAACAAAGGACGGGAGATCTATGTTCTCAGTCGTTTAAAAATGACTGAGAACTGCAATTCTTTTTTGTAGCCGTTGGTGAAAACTCACAGTGTTTGCTATGCCGCCGAATAATAGGCGGCCAGGGTAAGTTTTCAATTGAAAGACACTACAATACATATCACAAAGACGAGTGTAGTGTACTCAAGAGTGAAGAACGGCAAGCTAAATTAAATGTCCTTAAGAAAATGGATGAGACACATCAACTCGATTATCATTTCTCATGATCAGTGATAAACGTGTTTGGATTTATTCCTTTCATAATTAAAAGTTATTGTTTACTAACTGTGCATCAGTGCCTCATTCTGCTCCATGTTACATTATTATCAGGAAAGTTAGTCATTGAACCGATTGTTCCAATGTATACTTACATTTACGTTTTATTTTTTAATGTGTGAAGGGCTACGCTCAGCTGAAGTCGATAAAACGTAACATTCAACTAATTGTCGGTTATTATGCAGATTTCAGACGGAGCCGATGAAAGATGTAGCAATAATGGTATTGAAATAACAGGTGATCATCGAGAGGTCTGCGGTTATCATTCTGTTCAGAGGTCAGTGAGACAGAAATTATGTGGGTGTAACTGAGGGCACCGAGAATTAGTTATAGGTAACTTTGCATTAGTTTAATGTTATTTGAAATCATGAATAAGGTTCGTTGGAAGTCGCTAGTTTTTTTTTTTTACTTTATTGTTATTTTAATTCCTGTACAAATCAGGTAGGCTGGCAGCGGCACACTACGCCGCTCTTCAGCCATAGCGTTTTACAATAGTATAAAAACGGAGAATGATAATGAACAAAGTGACGGGCAAAAGAGAGAGGTCACAGAGACACAAAAAACACGGAGTCGTTCACACGTGACGATAACAACACTGGGAAGTCGCTAAGTGCTCTCTTTCTTAAATACTAGGTCAAAAACATTACTCGTATTTACGTGCCGTCAGTCAAGCTGCCTTAATAAAAACCCACGGTTGTTAACTGTATTACTTGTCTTCCTGGGTTAAACTGTTAACATAAAAGTAAACGTCTCAATGAGTAGACTGTGACAGTATTTTAAATGTTTAATACGCGAAATACCTTCCCATGGTTGGCTTGCAAGCTGTGGAAAGAGCACTAGAATGCGCCGGTACAGAGTATCCCAGCAAGTGGATAAAGCGACATCTGTGGGTAGACACATGCACTACATGAACGCTGACGGCTGCGGCGTGCACGCTGTGACCCGGAAGTTGCACATGTGCAGGAGCACCGCACGCGTGCAGAATTTCTGGCCGGCCCTGTACGAGAGACATCCTGCGCCACACAGCTTACAGTGCCAGGCGGAGAGCAAACGTAGATGTAGACACTCTTTACCTGAAGATCATGAGTATAACACTCGTCGACATGTGGCGGTATCCCAACACAGCCACCCAGTTGGAGACTGGAATGTTTTTCATTAGCAGTGTATACCGGCAAAGTCAACATTCACACATGAGGTGCGACAATAAAGTAATGAGACAGATGTGAAAAAAAATGTTTGCTTACCGTTTTACTCAAGTTTAGTGTTGTCTCCTTCAAAGTAGCTCCCTTCTGATTGCACACACTTTTTCCCGCCCTCTGCCATTGACGGTAACATTTCTGGAACTCATCTTCTGTAATATCCTCCAAGACACTCGTCACAGCTTTTTGGACATCGTGTGTTGTTTGAAAATGGTGTCCATTGACCACCGTTTTGGCTCTGGGAAATAGAAAAAAGTCGCACAGAGCGATATCTGGTGAATAAAGTGGCTGTTGTAGTACTGAAATTTGTTTTGAGGTTAAAAATTGCTGTACTGACAGAGCAGTATGGGATGGCTCATTATCGTGATGTAGAATCCAATTATCAGCAATGTTGGCACGGACACGAAGAACTCTTTTACGAAGTCTACAATCATTTTCACGGATAATCTTCCATCAGATCGTACGAGTTCACGCTCCTTGACTGAGTTGACATCCGTCCGTGAGGTTGATGGTCGTCCACTACGGTCTTCATCTTCAACATTCCTTCTGCCTTCACTAAACATTTTATGACAACGAAAAACTTGAGCTCTTGACATAACCTCCTCTCCAAAAGCCTTCTGAAGCTTACCGTAAGTTATCGTCGCGTTTTCACCCAATTTAACGAAAAAAGAAATGGAATATTATGCGGTTCCATTTCCGTGAGGAGAGACACAAACACGTGTTAACTTATTACAGCACAACTCACGACTGAGCAGTTGCATCGATGTGCCGCCTGGACTAGAAGTAGCTTATAGACCAAGATCAAAGATATTGTGCCTACGCAAGCCTGCAGGGTTGCCACATCTTGCAAAGAAAATCAGTCTCATTACTTCATTGTCGCACCTCGTAGACTGTATTTTGCTTCAGTTAGATGAATGTCTATTTGTAGAGAACCTACTAACACTCTTCACATAAGTTTCATGCATTTATCTTTGTGTTTAAACACTTCACTATACTTGACTTACATAGTTTCATAATATTCAAAAATAACTATTTCATCAAGAGTATCAATCCAGCGAACACCAACCCCTGAGTAATGAGGCAAACCAATAGCAATTACAAGTTGCCGATTTCGGGATGAGTGTATACCAAAGATAAAAATGCACTGGTGTGCAAAATTTAAGGACGAAAATAACCTTCGAATGATGTGTCAAGTAAGATAGCTCGATGAAATTTGTACCACACACAGAGAGAACTGCTACAAGATAGTACAGATACGCAATTTAGAATGGTACCTAGGACATTACAAATGGCGGGACATGTTCCCCCCAGGGAACATCACACACCAGACGAGTGTAACCCCTATGTTCGCGTGGTAGAATAATGGTGGTGTACACGTACGTGGAGAACTTGTTTGCACAGCAATCGCCGACATAGTGTAGCTGAGGCGGAATGAGCGGAACCAGCCCGCATTCGCCGAGGCAGATGGAAAACCGCCTAAAAACCCTCCACAGACTGGCCGGCTCACCGGACCTCCGCACAAGTCTGCCGAGTGGATTCGTGCCAGGCACCAGGCGCTCCTTCCCAATCAGGAAAGCCGTGCGTTAGACTGCACGGCTAACTGGGCGGGATATTCCACCTGTGCTGTTCCATGCGGTCACGCATTGTCGTCCACAAACACAAAGTCAGGATCGAATGCACCCTTGAGGAGACGCCCATGCAGAAGGAGTGGCAGACTGCAGACTTTACCAATGGTACGCGCATACGGAGTAGGTTGCCAGAGGTGTGAGTGGCTCGAAGTCCTTGTAAGTGATAGAACCCAGCACGTTGTCGTCGACGGCGAGTGCTCATCAGACACAAGGGTATCATCAGAAGCGCCCCTGAGGAAGAGTGACGGGACCGTCATTATTCTCTGCATACATAAATGATCTGACGGACAGGGTGAGCAGCAATCTGCGGCTGTTTGCTAATGATTCTGTGGAGTACGGGAAGGGATCGTCGTTGAGTGACGGTAGAAGAACACAAGATGCCTTAGCCAAAATTCCTAATTGGTGTGATGCATGGCAGCTAGCTGTAAATGTAGAAGGTACATGAACCATGGACCTTGCCGTTGGTGGGGAGGCTTGCGTGCCTCAGCGATACAGATGGCCATAACGTAGGTGCAACCACAACGGAGGGGTATCTGTTGAGAGGCCAGAAAAACGTGTGGTTCCTGAAGAGGGGCAGCAGCCTTTCCAGTAGTTGCAGGTGCAACTGTGTGGATGACTGACTGATCTGGCCTTGTAGCACTAACCAAAACGGCCTTGCTGTGCTCGTACTGCGAACGGCTGAAAGCAAGGGGAAACTACAGCTGTAATTTTTCCCGAGGCCATGCAGCTTAACTGTATGGTTAAATGATGATGGCGTCCTCTTGGGTAAAATATTTTTAGGGTAAAATAGTCCCCCATTCGGATCTCCGGGCGGGGACTACTCAAGAGGACATCATTATCAGGAGAAAGAAAACTGGCTTTCTACGGATCGGAGCGTGGAATGTCAGATCCCTTAATCGGGCAGGTAGGTTAGAAAATTTAAAAAGGGAAATGGATAAGTTAAAGTTAGATATAGTGGGAATCAGTGAAGTTCGATGGCAGGAGGAACGAGACTTTTGGTCAGGTGAATACAAGGTTATAAATACAAAATCAAATAGGAGTAATGCAGGAGTAGGTTTAATAATGAATAAAAAATACGAGTGCAGGTAAGCTACTACAAACAGCATAGTGAACGCATTCTTGTGGCCAAGATAGACACGAAGCCCATGCCTACTACAGTAGTACATCTACATCTACATCTACATCTATACTCCGCGAGCCACCTTACGGTGTGTGGCGGAGGGTACTTATTGTACCACTATCTGATCCCCCCCTTCCCTGTTCCATTCACGAATTGTGCGTGGGAAGAACGACTGCTTGTAAGTCTCCGTATTTGCTCTAATTTCTCGGATCTTTTCGTTGTGATCATTACGCGAGATATATGTGGGCGGTAGTAATATGTTGCCCATCTCTTCCCGGAATGTGCTCTCTCGTAATTTCGATAATAAACCTCTCCGTATTGCGTAACGCCTTTCTTGAAGTGTCCGCCACTGGAGCTTGTTCAGCATCTCCGTAACGCTCTCGCGCTGACTAAATGTCCCCATGACGAATCGCGCTGCTTTTCGCTGGATCATGTCTATCTCTTCTATTAATCCAACCTGGTAAGGGTCCCATACTGATGAGCAATACTCAAGAATCGGACGAACAAGCGTTCTGTAAGCTACTTCTTTCGTCGATGAGTCACATTTTCTTAGAATTCTTCCTATGAATCTCAACCTGGCGCCTGCTTTTCCCACTATTTGTTTTATGTGATCATTCCACTTCAGATCGCTCCGGATAGTAACTCCTAAGTATTTTACGGTCGTTACCGCTTCCAATGATTTACCACCTATGGCATAATCGTACTGGAATGGATTTCTGCCCCTATGTATGCGCATTATATTACATTTATCTACGTTTAGGGAAAGCTGCCAGCTGTCGCACCATTCATTAATCCTCTGCAGGTCTTCCTGGAGTACGTACGAGTCTTCTGATGTTGCTACTTTCTTGTAGACAACCGTGTCATCTGCAAATAGCCTCACGGAGCTACCGATGTTGTCAACTAAGTCATTTATGTATATTGTAAACAATAAAGGTCCTATCACGCTTCCTTGCGGTACTCCCGAAATTACCTCTACATCTGCAGATTTTGAACCGTTAAGAATGACATGTTGTGTTCTTTCTTCTAGGAAATCCTGAATCCAATCACAAACCTGGTCCGATATTCCGTAAGCACGTATTTTTTTCACTAAACGTAAGTGCGGAACCGTATCAAATGCCTTCCTGAAGTCCAGGAATACGGCATCAATCTGCTCGCCAGTGTCTACGGCACTGTGAATTTCTTGGGCAAATAGGGCGAGCTGGGTTTCACATGATCTCTGTTTGCGGAATCCATGTTGGTTATGATGAAGGAGATTTGTATTATCTAAGAACGTCATAATACGAGAACACAAAACATGTTCCATTATTCTACAACAGATTGACGTAAGTGAAATAGGCCTATAATTATTCGCATCTGATTTATGACCCTTCTTGAAAATGGGAACGACCTGTGCTTTCTTCCAGTCGCTAGGTACTTTACGTTCTTCCAGAGATCTACGATAAATTGCTGATAGAAAGGGGGCAAGTTCTTTAGCATAATCACTGTAGAATCTTAAGGGTATCTCGTCTGGTCCGGATGCTTTTCCGCTACTAAGTGATAGCAGTTGTTTTTCAATTCCGATATCGTTTATTTCAATATTTTCCATTTTGGCGTCCGTGCGACGGCTGAAGTCAGGGACCGTGTTACGATTTTCCGCAGTGAAACAGTTTCGGAACACTGAATTCAGTATTTCTGCCTTTCTTCGGTCGTCCTCTGTTTCGGTGCCATCGTGGTCAACGAGTGACTGAATAGGGGATTTAGATCCGCTTACCGATTTTACATATGACCAAAACTTTTTAGGGTTCTTGTTTAGATTGTTTGCCAATGTTTTATGTTCGAATTCGTTGAATGCTTCTCTCATTGCTCTCTTTACGCTCTTTTTCGCTTCGTTCAGCTTTTCCTTATCAGCTATGATTCGACTACTCTTAAACCTATGGTGAAGCTTTCTTTGTTTCCGTAGTACCTTTCGTACATGATTGTTATACCACGGTGGATCTTTCCCCTCGCTTTGGACCTTAGTCGGTACGAACTTATCTAAGGCGTACTGGACGATGTTTCTGAATTTTTTCCATTTTTGTTCCACATCCTCTTCCTCAGAAATGAACGTTTGATGGTGGTCACTCAGATATTCTGCGATTTGTGCCCTATCACTCTTGTTAAGCAGATAGATTTTCCTTCCTTTCTTGGCATTTCTTATTACACTTGTAGTCATTGATGCAACCACTGACTTATGATCACTGATACCCTCTTCTACAAGTTTGTATGTCAACTAGCTCTGCAGAAGAAGAAGAAATTGATGAAATGTATGATGAGATAAAAGAAATTATTCAGGTACCGAAGGGAGAAGAAAATTTAATAGTCATGGGTGACTGGAATTCGAGTGTAGGAAAAGGGAGAGAAGGAACCACAGTAGGTGAATATGGATTCGGGGTAAGAAATGAAAGAAGAATACCGTCTGGTAGAATTTTGCACAGAGCATAGCTTAATCATAGCTAACATTTGGTTCAAGAATCATAAAAGAACGTTGTATACCTGGAAGAATCCTGGAGATACTAAAAGGTATCAGATAGATTATATAATGGTAAGACAGAGATTTACGAACCAGGTTTTAAATTGTAAGACATTTCCAGGGGCAGATGTGGACTCTGACCACAATCTATTGGTTATGAACTGTAGATTAAAACTGAAGAAACTGCAAAAAGGTGGGAATTTAAGGAGATGGGACCTGGATAAACCGACTAAACCAGAGTTTGTACAGCGTTTCAGGGAGAGCATAAAGGAACAATTGACAGGAATGGGGGAAAGAAATACAGTAGAAGACGAATGGGTAGCTCTGAAGGATGAAGTAGTGAAGGCAGCAGACGATCAAGTAGGTAAAAAGACGAGGGCTAGTAGAAATCCTTGGGTAACAGAAGAAATATTGAATTTAATTGATGAAAGGAGAAAATATAAAAATGCAGTAAATGAAGCAGACAAAAAGGAATACAAACGTCTCAAAAATGAGATCGACAGGAAGTGCAAAATGGCTAAGCAGAGATGTCTAGAGGGAAAATGTAAGGATGTAGAGGCTTATCTCACTAGGGGTAAGATAGATACTGCCTACAGGAAAATTAAAGAGACCTCTGGAGAACAGAGAATCACTTGTATGAATATCAAGAGCTCAGATGGAAACCCAGATCTAAGCAAAGAAGGGAAAGCAGAAAGGTGGAAGGAGTATATAGAGGATCTATACAATGGCGATGTACTTGAGGACAATATTATGGAAATGGAAGAGGATGTAGATGAAGATGAAATGGGAGATACAATACTGCGTGAAGAGTTTCACAGAGCACTGAAAGACCTATGTCGAAACAAGGCCCCGGGAGTAGACAACATTCCATTAGAACTACTGACGGCCTTGGGAGAGCCACTCCTGACAAAACTCTACCATTTGGTGAGCAAGATGTATGAGACAGGCGAAATGCCCTCAGACTTCAAGAAGAATATAATAATTCCAATCCCAAAGAAAGCAGGTGTTGACAGATGTGAAAATTAACGAACTATCAGTTTAATAAGTCACAGCTGCACAAAAAAACGGTAATTCTTTATATACGAATGGAAAAATTGGTAGAAGTCGATCTCGGGGAAGATCAGTTTGGATTCCGTAGAAATGTTGGAACACGTGTGGCAATACTGACCTTACGACTTATCTTAGAAGAAAGATTAAGGTAAGGCAAACCTACATTTCTAGCATTTGTAGACTTAGAGAAAGCTTTTGACAATGTTGTCTGTAATACTCTCTTTCAAATTCTAAAGGTGGCAGGGGTAAAATACGGGGAGCGAAAGGCTATTTACAATTTGTACAGAAGCCAGATGGCAGTTATAAGAGTCGAGGGACATGAAAGGGGAGCAGTTGTTGGGAAGGGAGTGAGGCAGGATTGTAGGCTCTCCCCGATGTTATTCAATCTGTATATTGAGCAAGCAGTAAAGGTAACAAAAGGAAAATTCGGAGTAGGTATTAAAATCCACGGAGAAGAAATAAAAACTTTGAGGTTCGCCGATGATATTGTTATTCTGTCAGAGACAGCAAAGGACTTGCAAAAGCAGTTGAACGGAATGGACAGTGTCTTGAAACGAGGATATAAGATGAACATCAACAAAAGCAAAACGAGGATAATGGATGTAGTCGAATTAAGTCGGGTGATGCTGAGGGAATTAGATTAGGAAATGAGACACTTAAAGTAGTAAAGGAGTTTTGCTATTTAGGGAGTAAAATTACTGATGATGGTCGAAGTAGAGAGGATATAAAATGTAGACTGGCAATGGCAAGGAAATCGTTTCTGAAGAAGAGAAATTTATTAACATCGAGTATAGATTTAAGTGTCGTTTCTGAAAGTATTTGTATGGAGTGTAGCCATGTATGGAAGTGAAATATGGACGATAACCAGTTTGGACAAGAAAAGAATAGAAGCTTGCGAAATGTGGTGCTACAGAAGAATGCTGAAGATTAGATGGGTAGATCACATAACTAATGAGGAGGTAATGAATAGGATTGGGGACAAGAGGAGTTTGTGGCACAACTAGACAAGAAGAAGGGATCGGTTGGTAGGACATGTTGTGAGGCATCAAGGGATCACAAATTTAGCATTGGAGGGCAGCGTGGAGGGTAAATATCGTAGAGGGAGGCCAAGACATGAATACACTAAACAGGTTCAGAAGGATGTAGGTTGCACTAAGTACTGGGAGATCAAGTTGCTTGCACAGGATAGAGTAGCATGGAGAGCTGCATCAAACCAGTCTCAGGACTGAAGACCACAACAACAACAATAACATGTAAGGTAATGCAGATAAGTAGAAATAGACAATTCCATTATGTTGGAATACAGCGGTAGCAGTGTGCTGCTTGATAAGTCACGTGGATTAAATATCTAGGCGCGAGGTTGCAAAGCGATATGAAATAGAACGAGCACCTAAGGACTGTAGTAGGGAAAGCGAATGATCGATTTCGGATCACTGGGAGAAATTTGGAGAAGTATGGCTCATCTCCAAAGATGACCACAAATAGAACACTAGTGCGACTCGTTCTTGGGTACTACTTGAGTGCCGGCCGGAGTGGCGGTGCGGCTCTAGGCGCTACAGTCTGGAGCCGAGCGACCGCTACGGTCGCAGGTTCGAATCCTGCCTTGGGCATGGATGTGTGTGATGTCCTTAGGTTAGTTAGGTTTAATTAGTTCTATGTTCTAGGCGACTGATGACATCAGAAGTTAAGTCGCATAGTGCTCAGAGCCATTTGAACTACTTGAGTGTTTGAGATCCTCACCAGGTCGGATTAAAGGAAGACATCTAAGCAATTCTGAGGCGTACTGCTAGATTTGTTACCGGTAGGTTCAGTCAGCACGCAAGTATTTCGGAGATGCTCCTGGAACTCAGACGGATTCCCTGGAGACAAAATTGAGAAAATTTAGAGAACTTGTATTTGAAGCTGACTGCAGAACGACCCTACTGCCTCCAACGAACATTTCGCGTAAGAACCACGAACGTAAGAGAAATTAGAGCTCGTACGGAGGCATTAGACTATCGTTTTTCCCTCGCTCTGTTTGCGAAGGGAAATGACTAGTAGTGATACAACGTACCCTCCGCCATGCAACGTACGGTGACTAGCAGAGTAGGTATGTAGATGCATATGTAGAGTACAGTGTCACAGTATCCATGACCAGTGACCGTACTGCGTTCAAAGATTCGGAGGTCAGTACGCCCATGCAACACCTGGACCACAAAATCGATCACGTTTGACAATGCAGGACGTACCCTCGTGTGCTGTAAGGCGGGAACACGTAGCACACCCACCAATATTGTCGAACGTGATCGTTTTGATGGTCCACGTGTTATGGTGTGGAGAGCAATTATGTTGTATGGGCGCCCTGATCTCCAAATCTTTGAACCGGAAAACTCGCCAGTTACATTACAGTGACACCGTACTTCTTCCCCCTGTGCTTCTTTTCAGAGGTGCGTTCAGTCGTGGCATCAGTTTTGTTGGCGGCAATGTGCGACCGCATCGAACAGTGCAGGACAAGGCGTTCTTGGAACGCGAGGAGGTTCGTGTGGGACGCGTTAGGAAAGGTACTGCAGAACGTCCGCATGCGCCAACAACCGTCCAGCATTTGTCACCCACGCTTGTGGAAGAACGGAACGCCCTACAAGAACTCTTTATCAACCTTTTGGACAGTATGGGTGCCGCCTGCGGTGATCACACACTCTATTCAGAATCATGCACTGCCTTTTGTAATGTCCAGTGGACCTTCATAAATCGCTATGATTTCAGTGTAATTATTATCTTTGAACAAAAGTGCCATTTCTGTTTGTCTTACTGCGTATTTCTTCAAATTACCTTCTGTACAATACTGCAGCAGTTCCTTCTCTGTGGTCTCCAAGTTTCATCGATCTGTGCAACTTGGTAGTGGCACATCATGCGAAAGTTACTTTCTCATCCTCTAGCGCTATATATGCTGCAAATCTTTCAGTCATAGTTCATGGAATGGAAAGAATTCTCAAGAAGAAAAGTCTATAATTTACTTGTAACTTTACGGTTGACTTCTGCCTTATTTTATTTTTTATTTATTGAATCTGATCAAATTATGGCCTTCTGAGACACCTACTACTTCGGACCAAGGCTTTACTCACATCTTCTTCGTTCAGTTGCTTAAAGACTGACAATAATTATAACACGATACATAATAATAAAATGATGTCAATAAAATTAATAATGTTTCTAAAACAAGTTTTTAATTTATCTAATTTCATTTGGAATAATATTACTGACTAAAAATAAGAACACTGTAGAAACTGCTGAAAATAATAAAAATCATCATAATAATAAGAGAGAGAGCTTACGGATTAACTAAAAACATTTACAACAAAAAGTGCATCTCTTGTGATGCCAAAATAAAGCACTACACTGCTGTGGTAAAAACAAAATGCCTGTATGCCAGTGAATTGCAAGTCGTAAAATCTGGAGATACTAGAAAGAAGAATATTACGGGAAATCATGGGTCCAACCCAGGTTGAAACTGCCTAGAAACTACGGAGTATCAATAAAATCTACAAAAAGGCAGAGAAAATCTCGGAGACCATGAAAAAGAGGAGATTATCATTTCCAGGACACCTGTACAGAATGGACAAAACCAGACTACCCAAAAGGATATTCGAACACCTGCGGAAAAAGAAGACAACAACGACATGGATTAAGGAAGCTCGTAAAGATGTGGAAAGGTTCAACATTCAGGAAGTGCAGATATTAAATAGGGGTACATTTCGGACCATGATTCAAAATTTGGAAGGATTTCAAGTCGAAAGAACTGAGAAGACTGGAAGAGCCTGGACGGATGAACAGAAGCCACAGCACAGCACCAATATGAAGGGGAACTGGACAAAGAGGAAACTTCAGACAAAGAAGAAATGAATTTGTAGCGTGGTCCTATAAGGTCAGTTCGCAAATAAATAATAATAATAACATTTACAATAGAGCATACAAAACGTATATATGGGTGTAAAACAGCGTAATTTCACGGCATGCAGAGGTCTGAGGAAGAGAAATTTAGATAGACTGCACCAACTGGAGGCTTTGGGAAATGAGCAGAGTGTGGTGGGAGGAAAGGGTAACTATAATGGGATAAGGGATGTGGTGTCACCGCCAGACACCACACTTGGTAGGTGGTAGCCTTTAAATCGGCCGCGGTCCGCTAGTATACGTCGGACCCGCGTGTCGCCACTATCAGTGATTGCAGACCGAGCGCCGCCACACGGCAGATCTAGAGAGACTTCCTAGCACTCGCCCCAGTTGTACAGCCTACTTTGCTAGCGATGGTTCACTGACAAAATACGCTCTCATTAGCCGAGACGATAGTTAGCATAGCCTTCAGCTACGTCATTTGCTACGACCTAGCAAGGCGCCATTATCAATTGCTATTTATCTGGTGATGCATGTACCGTCAGACCGATGTTCACCAATTATGGATTAAAGTTAAGTATTCCAGAAGCTACGTACTTTATTTGCTAGTCTTCATTACTTGTCCTGTTCCAGACCTCACGCCATCCTGCGTGAGCTTAAACGCGTGCCTTTCGGTCTCCCGTCCATTGTGGATTGCCTGTCTTGCCAGTCCACAACAAGGGATGCGTACAGAACGAAGGCAGACACTATTGCTGTTTAAGTACATATGTCGTTAGGTAATTTTAAAGGTGCAGATGTTAGTTGTTTCTCTGATGTAGTGAAGGAGGTCCTTTCAGAGTCTTGGTACACAGAGAAGGCTTGTGAGTGATGAAGTGGGACAGAAGGGATTTACTCTGATGGTAACGAATGTTTCAGTTGTATTGTTCAGACAAGAGCGTTAAGGCTGAGGACTTGTGTGAATATAATATTAAGGACTTCATTATTTTTAACCATGATTACTGTGAATTTCGTTAAAACAAGTAAGTACTCTGAAGCCTTAATCGCCGGCCGCGGTGGTCTAGCGGTTCTGGCGCTGCAGTCCGGAACCGCGGGACTGCTACGGTCGCAGGTTCGAATCCTGCCTCGGGCATGGGTGTGTGTGACGTCCTTAGGTTAGTTAGGTTTAAGTAGTTCTAAGTTCTAGGGGACTTATGACCTAAGATGTTGAGTCCCATAGTGCTCAGAGCCATTTGAAGCCTTAATAAAAAGCCCAAATGCTGAAGGGAGCGTCTGCAAGTTGCTTCAGTTGCCAGCACACCTTCTGGCTGCGAGTGGCGTCCAGCTGCGTCTTGTCGATGAAGTTGATAGCGGCGTACTCTATGACGACGGCGAAGACGAACGAGAAGCATAGGATGACGAAGTAGTCCAGCGCCGTGGCGTACGAGACGCGCGGCATCTGCGAGCGGCCGCCGAACCCCATGTTGGCCATCGACAGCACCGTCATCACACCTGCCACACACGCACAAAATGGTACTGTACTGTCTTCGTGATAAAATCATAGACTTACGCACTTTTATTTTTTCGACATCTTTTTTTTTCCGTGGGACAACGCAACGGAAACCGCTTGCAGCCCGAAGATGACCACAGGCGAAACCTGTAATGGTTGTTGGTTGTTTTTGGAGAAGGAGACCAGACAGCGAGGTCATCGGTCTCATCGGATTAGGGAAGGAAGTCGGCCGTGCCCTTTGAAAGGAACCATCCCGGTATTTGCCTGGAGCGATTTAGGGAAATCACGGAAAACCTAAATCAAGATGGCCGGACGCGGGATTGAACCGTCGTCCTCCCGAATGCGAGTCCAGTGTCTAACCACTGCGCCAGAAACCTGTAATGACACCGCGTGATTGTGTCGAACAAATATAAAAATAAAAGAATACACATCATCCTAGCTAGTGCCATTATGAAGACTAACACAGCCCCACACAAAGTCGTTACGCAGAGCAACAGCAGAAATGTTTATCAATACTTACTACGAGCAGTTTCCAGGACTACCTCGTCAAATTGGAGTTAAAGTTATTAGTCTATCACGTCAACATGAATAAAAATGACCTCCAGGAGGTCTTGAATAGAAACAATTAGTCATTTTTACATAAAAATACCTGTAAATGGCCAACCTGCAGACATTTAAATACCATTTCAATTTTTATAGGTGTGTTTCGAAATCTTTGCGATAAATGTCTCTAATCGTGATTGATCAAATGATAGGGAACAACTTTTGTTGGAGACAAAATATATGTTGGCTCTTCCAGCGATTTTAGGTGTCGTTTAACACATGTTATGCCCCTGAGAAGCGGCAGGATGTAGGCTAGTGGTTCCCAACCTGGGGGTAATTGCCCCTGAGCGGTAGATGAAATTTTCTGAGGGATAAAGACTAAACTATTCAATTCTGTTTCAGTAACGAAACTAAATTATTTTCAAAAGATCGTTACTATTACTATTAACAGAATTTTGTAAGACTGTAATACTGATTATATAAGTTATCAATTACTTATTCTCAGTTAGTAGCATTAATGCAGTGGAGGTTACAGGTTCCTTACATAGTCCACCCACTACACACATGTGTTATGCTTTGTCCCGTTCATCGCTGATGATAAATGTGAGACATATACGTAACAAAAGCTAAATATCTCAAGAAATTGTGTTCTCCAAGTTATAGATGGTACCTGCAGTAAACTAGAAATTGCTACATTACTCGCTTCGATACATATAAATGAATTAATTGACAGCACGACACAGCAGTAACTACATAAAGGCTATTGTAATACTGTACACAGTTTTATTATTATTATTATTATAACTATTATTAAAGTATATAAAGATGGTATCTGTTGTTTCGGACATGTCCGACAGAACAGATGCCATCTTCATGTAGTTAAGACTAATCGGCCATTGACCTTCTTCTGTGCTGGATGCACACGCATTGCCCGAACTCTTACGGGACTCGGTAAGATTGTCTGCCACGAGTAATGAGTGTAATGGGCAGGGGCATTACGAATGTAGCGTGTGGACATTAAGTTGGGAATGTGGGTCTCACGGGGAGAGTGCAAGGGATAAATCCCTGCAGTGGCACTATCCTCTGTGCCCTCGGTGGCTCAGATGGATAGAGCGTCTGTCATGTAAGCAGACGATCCCGGGATCGAGTCGCGGTCGGGATACACATTTTCAGCTGTCCCCGTTGATGTATACCAATGCCTGTCGACAGCTTAGGGTCTTGATTTAATTATCATTTCATATTATTAGAGCGGTTAAACACAAAGAATGAACATCCAGGTCAGAAGTAGGGAATGCGCAATGAAGTGATTTACGAACAGTAAGAATAGTGCATGCATCTGAATTTGTTTGATTTCAAATGGGGTTGCCGTGTACAGGTCGAGCAAGTGCCGCAATGAAGAGGAGTAATGCAGGGGAAGCACTGGGGATTGTTAGTTTCCTTTTCTGAGAAAGTATTGTGTATAACGTTTGTGATGCACCACGAATTCCTTCGCTATTTATTTTAACACACATACATAAACTAAGTATCATTCATCGTTCATCATTTTAAAAATAAAAGTCTTTGATTCTACAGTCCAATTAGGTGCTAAAGTTGGTGATAATGTGGGGGGGGGGGGGGGGGGGGAGGGGGAAGTGGGGGAGAAGGCAACAGATAGCAGGGGGTGGCAGGCCGGGGGTACTAGCTAATCTCTCATTGCACTCAGGGGTGCAAGAAATGTTGGGTACCACTGGTGTAGGCACTATGCGTCCAACGTTTGTTGCCTATCATCCAGTCAGCTGCTCCGCATGAAAGACAGTAGGCCAATCAAAACAGAAGTTCGTGAATCCCTTCTAAAATATCTTTCTCCGCTTATAGACACTCCTTCATACGCTTTTCTTGTTGCAAAAGACTATCAATTTGCTGGTGTAGGCAGTATGCTAGATACCTGGTAAGTAGACCCTGCTAGTTCGATGGAATCTC
Source organism: Schistocerca nitens (assembly GCF_023898315.1). Taxonomy (NCBI): domain Eukaryota; kingdom Metazoa; phylum Arthropoda; class Insecta; order Orthoptera; family Acrididae; genus Schistocerca; species Schistocerca nitens. The sequence continues at coordinate 512,604,325 of NC_064621.1, forward strand.
GCGTCTCAGAGCCGGCGAATACTAAAAGACGCCTAGCATCACTGGGAAGCATCGGCGAACATTTTCTCTCTTAAGAAAAATTCTTTTCCGTGGTTCGATCTAACACCCCTAGATGTTTGTTACGCAGAATTTCAAACGGTTGAGATGGCTCTGAGCACTATGGGACTTAACATCTCAGGTCATCAGTCCCCTAGCACATAGAACTACTTAAACCTAACTAACCTAAGCACATCACACACATCCAGGCCCGAGGCAGGATTCGCACCTGCGCCGTAGCGGTCGCGCGGTTCCAGACTGAAGCGCCTAGAGCCGCTCGGTCACAGCGGCCGGCCACGGAGACTTTGAATGTGTGCATGTATATATATATATATATATATATATATATATATATATATATATATATATATATATGTGTGTGTGTGTGTGTGTGTGTGTGTGTGTGTGTGTGCGCTTCTGTGTCAGTCGTGCATAACGACTTTGGGTGAGGTTGCTTTGGTCTCCATCTGGAAGCAACTTTGCTGGTGCAGTTCTAGCGAGGTTGTAAGTAACCACTGCGGTCGTCAGCCACATCCATCCACGTTGCTCCTACATTTTCTGTCATGTCATAAATCCAGCCTTCATTTGGTCGTTGTCTTTGTGTGTCGTTCCGTATCTTTCGCAGCGCCATCCTCAGGAAGCCGCTTGATTTTGCATTCAGCTGCTGGACGTGTTGCTTCCTGAGTGGTGTCGAGGGTGCCTTGTTTGACAGTGCACGTACTAAAGAACAGGTGATGTAATTATCGCATGGTCGTAAGATGAGCATTCCACACACCGATTCGATGTATACGGAGTCGTCAGGCGCATTTTCTCTCGTGTTTCGCCAAATGTCTGCAATTTCGTTTTCGCAACGTGTAGCGCAAACAAATCATACTCATCACGTCTTTCGTCAGGCGCCCAGCGCCGACGAAAAGCGTCAGTTAATTTCCCCTTTACAGATAAATTATCTTCAAATCGGAATTTTACATCCTGTTCGACAGAGCGGTCCCAAATTAGTCTAGTGCGTTACTAGTTTTATCGACACGTATTAACAAGAACAGCAAATCACGAAGAATAACCAGTACTCCAGCAGCGACCGAGCAGGCAGTTTTGCACGGCGAAAGCGGGCAGCGCGGGCCAGGACGATGCTGTTGCTCCTCGAGTATTGGTTATTCTTCGTGTTGTATTATGAGAGACACCCTGTATGTTTCAGGCTCATCTGATGATGAGGCTATAAGCGCCGACATCGAGGTTGGAGTAATAAAATACGGACCTAATTGCAGTGTGAGGCAATTTCCTATCGATCTAGTCGTTGACTTCAACTGCTCTGAATACAAAAACTCCGCAACTGGTTCTATACCTTCACAGTTAATTTGAACAATTTTCTTTTTCATTTGTTGATTATATGTTATTTTACCGTTATCACTGATTTTGAGCCTACTTTCAATTTTGCTCTATTGAGTTGAGGTAAATAGGACTATGTCGGAAGGAAAACAACAACGGCTGACGTATGTTGCACTAACATGTTTTCTTTCTTCGTTTTTTTTTTTTTATTTGGAAATATTTCCAGTGTGATTGCCTTAAGAAATTTAGCATTTATGGAATCTAAAAAGATCTCTCCTCTTAAAAACTGAATTTCTCACTAAGCTGGTGCGGTGTTATGGAAGCTGTAGCATCGATGTATATACCGTCTAAAAATTAACAGAAGTTGTAGAAATGCCTTGTTTCTTAATAGCTGTTGGTACAGATTTTAAAATTCTAATACTAATAGCAAATTAGTAATTCATACTTGTTAACACGTTCATGACTTGCAAACTGTCCATTGTGCTATGTCCACACTAAAGCCAGAATGTCAGTTTTCTCGATCAATATACAGTTCTATGTGCTTTAGTGAATTTCTTGTAGATTAGAGAAAAGATGTTAATAGATCTACAGGAGGTCCAGCACGACAACAGGTAGCCTGCACAATGCACCAGCTAGACCAGCTGAATTAACTCCCCATCGCGGAAAAAAAAAGAAAACGGTGAAGAAAACCTAAGCAAGGGGACTGCGAGGACGTGGTTGCATTCTGGCGTCTTCATACATTTGCGAAGATGGAATGTACCTATACTTATCCTTTAAGATTCATGTTAATCATTCCGAGGTGGCCAACGAGGAGGATTTCTTGTAAGGGATGGCAATCACGTGACCATTTACAGAGTGGGGCAGAACGACCACACACACTGACAGTGGCAACGAACTATTGTGGAAGTGGGTGAGAGAATGGTATACGGTACGGGGACGACTGTGAACGAATGCAGACTCGGGCAGTAAGCAACTCTCCCAACCACAAAATAGTAAGACAAAGAACATTTTGCTTTGAATTAGTTGAGTACGATAGGGCTGACAATGTTGTCAGGCTTTCTGCTGTAATAGTGGATACAGCAATATTAATGTGAACGGCAGACTTCAGGGGTCTAACATACTGAATTTTCAACAGCAGTATCACTGAAAAACGCTTCCGGTACAGGGGTAATATTAATAAGTGTGTCAAAAGCGAAATTAATAATACTTTCGGAAGAGACTGAACTGAAACTGAATGAATACTATTTTGCAGTTCTTTTCGTATTAGTATGTTTATATTTATTTCTTAAGAGTTAGATCACACTTCTGTTGCTTTGTGTGTGTGAATATGTGTTGTTGCGGGCAAATGATGACCTCACAGTGATTCGTCGATCCAACGAACGAACTGCACATCGGCTAGGCTGACAAGGGGAGGCCGCCAATTGTGAAATCCAGATTCGATTCATACTGCGCATAATAAAAGCTCACGGCCGGAGGTGTAATGTGGCAAAGCACCAAGATGCACTTCTCAGCCGTTGTCGAGAAAATCGACAGTTAAAAGAAACCGTTGCCATGAAATACTGTCTACGATTAATAATTTTCTACAGCGTCGTGTTGCAGCGGTAAGCACTCGGGTTCGTAATCCGAAGGTCGCCGGATCGAATCTCGCACGATGCAATCTTTTTTTTTGTATTTGTTTCTTGTAATTCAAATGTGTATATACACACATATATATATAATTCCCGGTAATCAGTTGCAACAGTTATGCATATAATAAGTTAATGAAAGTCGTTTCTCGTGGAAAAACTGGCGACTTCGAACATCATTATGTTTTCCGCAAACAAAGTTGTATTTCACAAATGTTATTAATTGTCTTCATAATGTTAACCACGTATAGTTAACGGAAGACGTAAAAACGGTATTCCGAAACGAATACGTATAGCGGAAGTCAAACGTTACTCGCTCGTTACACTTGAAGGACAGATGTTGAATGGGCCGAAACGAGCAGCCGCATAACAGCGTAGTTGCCTGCTAACTTCGAAAGAAGGTAGATGCGGTCCCTAGCGCAACTTATAACATCGTCGAAAATCAGTGCGGACGGGAGAGCTTTGGTACACCCTGTTAAACAAACGGAAAAATGGAGGCGGTACAATTGGAGAGCGATCCGCCTTCACCAACATGCATAAGCAATTCATTAATAGTTTATATATATATATATATATATATATATATATATATATATTTGAATTACAAAAAACTAATAAAAAAATTGCATGGCGTGAGTTTCTATCCGGCGACCTTCGGATTACGAACCCGAGCGCTTACCGCTGCGCCACGACGCTGCAGAGAATGAGTAATCGTAGAGAGTATTTCACCGCAACGGTTTCTTTTAACTGTCGATTTTCTCGACAACGGCTGAGAAGTGCATCTTGGTGCTTTGCCACATTACACATCTGGCCATGAGCTTTTATTATGCGCAGTATGAATCGAATCTGAATTTCACAATTGGCGGCCTCTCCTTGTGAGACAGTCAGACGGCCTCAGGAAGTCTAGTAAGTTGATAGCCCTGAATTCAAAGTGAAACTGGCAACCCTAATATGCAACTTACGACATAGCACGAGAGCCAGTCATCACTGAGATAGTTTGCGTGTTGGAGGAAACAGAATACGAGGTGGGGATAACAAGTACGTTACAATCATATGACCGTTAGAAAAAGTAAGATTTTGTTGCAGGGAGAATTAGTTGTAAGTGATGTCCTAGCTCCTGTACCCGCCAGATGCAGATTTCCCTCAGACAAGTCCCGGCTGTCATCGTGGCTTCGGTCCATCTGCTGTGTGTCCGTAACACACAGTGACAGGCAGCGTAGCTGCGCGCTGACAAGTAAAGGCCGTACGTTCGACCGTGACATTCTTGACGGTTAGCAAACAGGCGTCATAGGCGGTTAGCCCGCCTGCACAATCTTATCACACGGGGCAAAGTCTGCAGCGTTGTTTAGTGGCAGAATGTCTGCATCAAATAGTAACATCCAGAAAAAGTTAACTATATTAGCTAGTTTGGTGCTGAGCGTCGCACAGACTGAGACTAATGAAAAAAAGGAAGGATGAAAGGTTGGTCAAGAATTTGAATAAGGAGAACTGCTGTAAGGGGTGTATTGTCTGTGCTTCTTTCAGAATTTGAATTTTCAGTTAGGAACGTCACATTAATGAGTAACTTATTTCATTACGATATGACGAAGTAGTATAGTAATGATCGTAAAACACAACGCTGTTTTGATAGGACAAAACCATTTGGCGATGTATTTGGTCTTACGATAGACGTAACAGTCGAAACTGTTGTTAGAGCTTCAGCGTGTAGATGTTTGTTTTCAAGATAGCGACGAGTAAAGAGTTAAAAGAAGTAGTACTTTCAGTTTTTGTGAATTCTCATAAGTTATCAGGCGTCAAGGGTAAAAAGAAATACAACAGCAGGGCTCAGCAAAGTTGTGCTACGCAAAAAAACTACAGGGAAATATCATCCAATACAAAATGTAAGTGTGTAACGTGTGATGTGCACCCTGACAAATCCAAACTCACTGAAACTATTAAGTCACGGCAAGGCATTGTGCGTGTATCAATCGAGAGGGACAGAGTGCTAGCTGATAGGCTGAGAAATTCTGCAAGTGAACGTAATGAACTTAAGACCGCCAAACAGGCCGAAAGTGGATGCAACGAAGGAGAAGTGTACACAGCGGCTGAAGATAACGTTAATAATACCGTTATTCCAACGAATGTTGCTCCCTACACAAATCATAGCGTATATAATGCGTCATCTACAGTAAAAGTTTCTCGTGTGCTGCTTCAAAATACTTTATCAGAAAACCATCAAACCATAAGCCAAGAGGAAACGGTCGCAAAAATTACGCAACCTTTGCGTCCACTCCAGCCGAATTCGGCACTTGAAAATAAAAACAACATTTCCAACACTAAAGAAGCGCAAAATGTAACTAACGCAAAAAATGCAGCCGGAAGAAAAGCGATTTTACTTGGTGATAGTCACCTTAGAGGTGTTGCCCCCAAAGAGGTAAATGCTCTAGATTAAACCAGGTGCTCTCACTGACCAAAGTAACAGATACTTGTCAAAACATAACCAAGAAAGACTACATTGTGATCTGTGGTGGCTCAAATGAGGTTGCCCACAACGAAGGTTTGCATGCTGCTAATGTGTTGCGAACAGCTCTAAACGACCTGAAGCATTCTAACGTAATACTGTAGTTGATATTCCACACAGGCATCACTTAATATAATCCTCGTGCGTAAACAAGGCAATAATACTGAAAGGTAACTTGTTTTGACTATTTAATTGATTGAGAATGTTGGCAAAATTTTGTGTGCTAACAACATTTATTTTACCAAACCAGATATGAATTATACTAAACAAGCTATAGATTGAATTCCCTAAACAACTAACAGATGACTAAATACTCCACTGGGTGGCGCCTGGTTGGCAGAGACAGTTTAACTAGGTGATCGGTGAGTCAGCTACTCTGGCCCTAAAAATGTGCATAACGTAAGCTGAATTGATCTGACGCTGAGCAGGCTTTGAGTGATCAAACCTACTGAAGTTTATCTACATAGTTGCAGCCGAGAGCAGGTGGCGATTCAGATCTGTACGCCCCGACAATGCCGGAGCGGCAGTATGTTACCCTATTTACTACCCTTTTTACTTCGTGCGGCGACGTGACGCATCTGGCGGGATGTGTGCGCGGAGGAGCTGCGACGTGGAGGCAGCACCTGTGAATCGATCGCGGCCACGAAAGAAATGCAAACATCTCACGGTCTAGCGATCAGGCAGACGCATCGCAATTTACTCTCTACCAGAGCACTGAAATCACGGTAGATTTCAGTAAATGACACACTCGTTCGCTGGTCGTACCAAGCACCAAGTTGGCTCACTTATACGACAGAGCGCACATGGATACCAAACATCAAGACTGGTAAACCAAAAACGAATAAGTGTGCCTCCGGCAAATGAGTAGTCCGAGACGTTTTAAGCCACACTGTCTGTACAGAAAGAACTGCACCACAGGCTCCCCAGTCTAAACAACTTGCAAGTGAAGTCATACTAAGGAGAGGTCCCAAGTACCAACCACACATGCCAAAGCTTCGACCAGAAGTTCCTTACCAGACCAGAGTCCCGCACCCCAGTGCATCCCACCTATACAGAAAGAAATTCCATTTTCCCGCAAAGTGCACGAACGACACTGCCTTCACACCATCTTGAGCCAGTCACAAGGCTCTAGAGACGCTAAATATCCCCTCCCACACAACAGCACAAACTCATGTCAAACCAGGGCAAGAATTAAGAAATTTGCATCTCTGAAAAAAAATTGTTCTTGTTGTTGTGGTCTTCAGTCCTGAGACTGGTTTGATGCAGCTCTCCATGCTACTCTATCCTGTGCAAGCTTCTTCATCTCCCAATACGTACTGCAGCCTACATCCTTCTGAATCTGTTTAGTGTATTCATCTCTTGGTCTCCCTCTACGATTTTTACCCTCCACGCTGCCCTCCAATACTAAATTGTTGATCCCTTGATGCCTCAGAACATGTCCTACCAACCGATCCCTTCTTCTTGTCAAGTTGTGCCACAAACTCCTCTTCTCCCCAATCCTATTCAATACCTCCTCATTAGTTATGTGATCTACCCATCTAATCTCCAGCATTCTTCTGTAGCACCACATTTCGAAAGCTTCTATTCTCTTCTTGTCCAAACTATTTATCGTCCATGTTTCACTTCCATACATGGCTACACTCCATACAAATACCTTCAGAAACGACTACCTGACACTTAAATCTATACTCGATGTTAACAAATTTCTCTTCTTCAGAAACGCTTTCCAGTCTACATTTTATATCCTCTCTACTTCGACCATCATCAGTTATTTTGCTCCCCAAATAGAAAAACTCCTTTACTACTTTAAGTGTCTCATTTCCTAATCTAATTCCCTCAGCATCACCCGACTTAATTCGACACAGTTCCATTATCCTCGTTTTGCTTTTGTTGATGTTCATCTTATATCCTCGTTTCAAGACACTGTCCATTCCGTTCAACTGCTCTCCCAAGTCCTTTGCTGTCTCTGACAGAATTACAATGTCATCGGCGAACCTCAAAGTTTTTATTTCTTCTCCATGGACTTTAATACCTACTCCGAATTTTCCTTTTGTTACCTTTACTGCTTGCTCAATATACAGATTGAATAACATCGGGGACAGGCTACAACCCTGTCTCACTCCCTTCCCAACCGCTGCTTCCCTTTCATGCCCCTCGACTCTTATAACTGCCATCTGGTTTCTGTACAAATTGTAAATAGCCTTTCGCTCCCCGTATTTTACCCCTGCCACCTTTAGAATTTGAAAGAGAGTATTCCAGTCAACATTGTCAAAAGCTTTCTCTAAGTCTACAAATGCTAGAAATGTAGGTTTGCCTTTCCTATTTTCTAAGATAAGTCGGAGGGTCAGTATTGCCTCACGTGTTCCAACATTTCTACGGAATCCAAAATGATCTTCGCCGAGGTCGGCTTCTACCAGTTTTTCCATTCGTCTGTAAAGAATTCGCGTTAGTATTTTGCAGCCGTGACTTATTAAACTGACAGTTCGGTAATTTTCACATCTGTCAACACCTGCTTTCTTTGGGATTGGAATTATTATAATCTTCTTGAAGTCTGAGGGAATTTCGCCTGTCTCATACATTTTGCTCACCAGATGGTAGAGTTTTGTCAGGACTGGCTCTCCCAAGGCTGTCAGTAGTTCTAATGGAATGTTGTCTACTCCCGGGGCCTTGTTTCGACTTAGGTCTTTCTGTGCTCTATCAAATTCTTCACGCAGTATCATATAACCCATTTCATCTTCATCTACTTCCTCTTCCATTTCCATAATATTGTCCTCAAGAACATCGCCCTTGTATATTCCCTCTATATACTCCTTCCACCTTTCTGCTTTCCCTTCTTTGCTTAGAACTGGGTTCCCATCTGAGCCCTTGATATTCATACAAGTGGTTCTCTTTTCTCCAAAGGTCTCTTTAATTTTCCTGTAGGCAGTATCTATCTTACCCCTAGTGAGGTAAGCCACTACATCCTTACATTTGTCCTCTAGCCATGCCTGCTTAGCCATTTTGCACTTCCTGTCGATTTCATTTTTGAGACGTTTGTATTCCCTTTCGCCTGCTTCATTTACTGCATTTTTATATTTTCTCCTTTCATCAATTAAATTCAGTATTTCTTCTGTCACCCAAGGATTTCTACTAGCCCTCGTCTTTTTACCTACTTGATCCTCTGCTGCCTTCACCACTTCATCCCTCAAAGCTATCCATTCTTCTTCTACTGTATTTCTTTCCCCCATTCTTGTCAATTATTCCTTTATGCTCTTTCTGCAACTCTGTACAACCTCTGCTTTAGTCAGTTTATCCAGGTCCCATCTTCTCAAATTCCCACCTTTCTGCAGTTTCTTCAGTTTTAGTCTACAGTTCATAACCAATAGATTGTGGTCAGAGTCCACATCTGCCGCTGGAAATGTCTTACAATTTAAAACCTGGTTCCTAAATCTCTGTCTTACCATTATATAATATATCTGATATCTTCTAGTATCTCCGGGGTTCTTCCATGTATACAGCCTTCTTTCATGATTGTTTTCACAGTCGGGGAAGAGATGATTTTCTCTGAAGTCGTGTCCCTTCCCATGGCAACAAGTGAACAGATCTCAAAGATCTTTATCTAAATTGCTTGTGCCTTGGAGCTTTTTAATCCTAGCTATGAGGTGTAATAAAAATTCTATCTTTAAACATTTCTCAGATGCCGGAGTTTTCTTATACAACAGGGGTAGCCGAGGGAAGTGGGTCACTGGCCTATTTGCAATATCGGCAAACACGATAACACATGAATTTTTATTACGTGTGGCTCTGCACACAATGCCTGGTTTACAACTCCATTGGGTAGAAGCGTTCCTTTAGACCTCACCCCTGCCCAGGCTTCTGCTGGCGCCATGGCAGGTATCATGGCATTGGCATTGTTCTGCTGGAGTCCTGTCCTGACGATGGGCTGCCTTGTCTGCCCTGTACAGTTGTGAGTCAGTCCGGCAAGATTTACTAAGGGATGGACTCGCTGCCAATTACTTTCAACTCCCAACAAGCCGTTTCTATGAGCTAAGAATCATAAAAATACCTCATGCTTTTAGCACCCTACCAGTTTCTATGAACGCCTGCTCAGGCCATTCACTTTCTGGAGTCTCACTCAAGGTGCATCAGGTTGTAATAAAATCTTTAATAATCTTCCATATGCGAAAAATAGGTGAGATAGTAACTTTTCCTCTCTCAATAACTATAAATAGACAATATGCAGAAATTTGCAGCAATTTTGGGAATATTGGGGGGGGGTTTCAACGTCGAGGTCATCAGCGTTTTGCGAATATTCATAGGACTGAAGCACACAGATTTGGTGGAGAACTTTGCACCACTCATGACCTTCATCTTAACTGGCATGGGAACTATAATTTGTGACATAATTATAAATGCTAGGAACAGTGTGAACTCAGGACAATCAGATTTGACCAAAGAGTGTACCACTATACAATATAATTGAAGGACTGGGTATAGGGAGACTACACTGGACAACTGGCTGGTGAAAAAAACAAGGTAAAAGTGCTTCTTGCCAACCTATCAGTGTGTGGAAACTGACCAAATTGGAAAAATGGGTAGTGAGAAATAACTTGCACAGACCTTCAACTGAAACTACTTTTTTAGAGAAAACAATGTAACTACTTCTGCTAAACAAAAACTGGCAATTTATCATCGAAACACTAGAGGCCTCTGCAGTAAGTTAAATGAACCACGAGGTGTAGATTATGCCTATGTTCTGTGATTTACTGAGCACCATATTAATTCTGGTATAGAAAAACTTGTGATAAATAATCATTGCTTAGCAAAGTCATTTTGTAAATTATATGCAGAATTATAGTTTAGAACAAGATTTGGAAATGTGTGCCATAGAAATGTCTCTGAATAATTCCCATATATCAGTAGTTAAAATGTACAGAGTACCTTCAGCGAAATTTACTCTCTTCTTGAAGAAGTTAGATGCTCTCCTAACATACTTATTCAAACATAATGTGATACTGCTTGGGGACTTCAGTGTAAACCTTCTAACAAATTCCAAAGACAGATCAGACCTAGAAAATCTTGCTTCTGTCCTTTGCTTCCCTACTGAAATAACTTCTTGCACTAACACTCTATCAATAAAATATATATAGATAAGCCCAAAATAGGTGATACTACTGCCAGGCAATTCCTAAATGGTCTCTCTGACCATGATGGACAAAGACTCATTACAAATAGTGCAAGTATCTATGAGAATGACAGTGGCCCCAAGTGGAAAATAGCTAGGACAATTAATGATGAAACTATACAGACTTTTAAATCACATCTCCAAGCCACATACTGAAGACCTGTGTATAATTTAGAAATTTCAGTTCCAAAGTACAGTCTTTTCAGTAACGAAGTGGCACTGATATTTGAAAGTACCTTCTCAAATATATATATTTTATATAAGATCCAAACCACAAAACATACCAAAATTCCCTGGATAACCACTGGTATTAATATTTCATGGAAGGAAACGAGAGCTGTACGTCGGCACAAAAGATACAGACAACCACAACCAACTAAATCACTATAAAAATACTGTAAAATACAAAGTAAAGTTACTCAGAAGTCAAAAAGTTTGTATCTGTGCTCAAAAATTAATAAATCTAGTAACAAAATCAAAACAATATGGGCATTAATAAGGAGAAATATTGGTGCAAATTGCCCCAGTAGGTCCCAAAACATTGTTCTCAGTAAAGAAGGAAGACAAGTGCAAAATCAAGAGGCTGTGGCAAAAATTTTTAATGAGCACTTTTTATGTGTTGCTGAGAAAACAGGATACAATGGCTCGTTAGAAGAGGCCTTAAAAATATTGAAGGGTCATTTCTAAAATTGCATAGAGCAGATAGGTATAGCCCCTATAGCAGTAGAGGAAGTAAGAAAAACCACTATTTCTTTAAAAAGCAAAAATTCAACTGGAGTCGACATCATCTCCAGCAAGCTGCTAAAAGCTTGCTGCAAACAGTTCAAAATGGCTCTGAGCACTATGGGACTTAACTGCTGAGGTCATCAGCGCCTAGAACTTAGAACTACTTAAACCCAACTAACCTAAGGACATCACACACATCCATGCCCGAGGCAGGATTCGAACCTAGAAACAGTTCAGTGAAGTCCTAGTTCATATATTCAATGCCTCTCAGAAACAAGGTATCTTCCTTGACAGGATGAGGTATGCTATAGTAAGACCCCCTACAAAAAAAAGGCGATGCCTCAAATCTTACGAACTATGGTCCTGTCTCTCTTTTGACGATATTTTCTAAGGTACTCGAAAAATTAATATATGTCAGGATAGTCAGTCACCTAGAAAATTTCGCAGTAATTAGTAAAAACCGGTTTGGATCCAGAGAAGGTAGCTACACAACCGAAGCTATATTTTCATTTACCAATAATGTTTTTGAATGCCTTAAGAAGAAGACATTGCCTGCTGGCATATTTTGCGTTCTGTCTATGGCCTTCGACTGCGTCAATTATAGAATAATAATTACAGAGAAAGCTTGCTACTATGGACTCTGTGGACAAATGGACAACTGGCTCTAATCCTATCTACAGCACACACAACGGAAGTAGTGATAGATTGTTCCAATACGCAGGTAGAAGGCGTAGAGTCCGATGGGGGAACATTAAATTATGGAGATCCACAAGGTTCTTTCCTTGGTTAGTTGCTGTTTCTCATGTGTATCAATGACCTACCGTTGTCCTCAAAGCAACTTTACAATGTTTACAGAGGATAGAAGAACTGTGATAGACAACACGACATCCCCTGACCTAGAATTAAATGCCAACCATTTACTTGAGGACATCCTGAATTGGTTCACAGTAAATTCCCTTACAAATGGTTCAAATGGCTCTGAGCACTATGGGACTCAACTGCTGAGGTCATTAGTCCCCTAGAACTTAGAACTAGTTAAACCTAACTAACCTAAGGACATCACAAACATCCATGCCCGAGGCAGGATTCGAACCTGCGACCGTAGCGGTCTTGCGGTTCCAGACTGCAGCGCCTTTAACCGCACGGCCACTTCGGCCGGCTAAATTGCCTTACATTAAACCTCAGCAAAACCAATTAAATTCAGATCCTTTCGGGTCTCAAAAGCCCACAGGAGATAAACATCGCTTATGAGAGCCAACAGGTACAGAAGGTAGATTGTTTGAACTTCTTCGGCATACATATAGATAACAGACTTAACTGGGAACACCACATCCACCAAACCCTGAAAAGTCTTAGTTCAGCAACATTTGCCATCTGGACAATCGCTAAAACTGGAGAAATCGATATCTCAAAATCTGCTCTACTTCCATTCACTTGCGTGTTATGGAATAATCTTCTGGGGCAATTCACCACTGCCGAAAGAAGTCTTTACAAGTCAGAAAAAGGCTATCCGAATTTTGTTTGTAGTGCCTCCAAGAACCACATGTCGCAAACTTTTTAAGCAAATAGGAAAACTGACCACTACTGCTTTTTCACAATATCTCTTGTCAATCATGACATTCATGCTTCACAATTCTCTTCAATATGAAACGAATCAAACACACCATCATCATAAGACAAGAAGGAAATGTGACATGCACGGTGACCTGAAAAATTTGTCTCTGATGCAAAAAGGTGTAAAATACGTAAGCACAAAAATCTTCAGTGCACTTCCAAGCAATATTAAGTGTCTACGAGGTAATAATGTACTATTTAAAAGTAAGCTAAATGAGTTCTTGCTTGAAAAGTTTCTGTTCTCTGTAAGAATTCTATAGCAGAGACAACTAAGATTATTTAGCATGTGTTATTGTGTATTCCTGATTCAATACATCTTAATGCTTTAAATAGATTAACTGGTGATCTGTAAGTCAAGAAGATGGTCACTTTTACTCTGTATGAAATTGTTTAGATAAGATCTGAAAACTGTATCTTAACCTCTGTTTGTGAGAGTAATTAGAACTTACTGATTGTGTTGTTTATATTATTTTCAATTTGTATTCTTAATCTTTGTTTATTGTCCTGATGGAAACAAATGTTATTACGTAAAAGTGGCTCTATGGAATACGTATTACAATAAAAATAAAATAATAAATAATTAGTCTTCATAATACACAAACAGGACTCTTCGTGTACAATCAATTAAAAACATCGTGACTATGACACCGAACAATGCTTTTAACTTCTGACGTACTGCCACCAGGGTTCAAATGGCTCTGAGCACTATGGGACTTAACTTCTGAGGTCATCAGTACCCTAGAACTTATAACTACTTAAACCTAACTAACCTAAGCACATCACACACACCCATGCCCGAGGCAGGATTCGTACCTGCGACCGTAGCGGTCGCGCGGTTCCAGACTGTAGCGCCTAGAACCGCTCGGCCACTCCGGCCGGCCTGCCACCAGGGCAATGAGTAGTTGATGATGCTCGTGATGAGTGAAACAGGTAATAGTGAAGCAAATTGTGCGTCACCTGTGCCTGTTTTATCTGAATAATAATTAAAATGGTCGTTGTGTGCCCGGTCGACGACACGTACTTCGTCTAAAGCAAACTTTTTTCTTTATTCCATTGAACAACCACCTATAACAATCAAAAGGCATTGCGAGGTAGTTTCAACTAAGCGTGTTTCTAGTATGACCGCATTTCCGGGTTAAATGCAAGGTAACGACAGGTCGGCGATTAGGAGTCTTCAGGAAGTGCAACTAAAAAACACAAGTATGGATTTTATGTTTTCAGAGTAGCGTAAGAGATAGAAGTGTCAAGTTGCGAAGTGAGATACAGGTGTACGCCAATGGTACATCTACATAAAGTTCGAAAAAGGCATGAAGAAATCAGATGTGGTGCCCTAGAGCAGGCTTCTTATTTTTCTGGTTAGGCTATCGTTTTCATTTACAAATTTAAAAAATTTAGTGTATGTACTATAAATTTTTTATATGCACGATATATGCGGGGCGAGGCCAGTGTTGCCAGGTCCTCCGAAATTTCGGAAGATCTTCTGATTTTTTGAATTATTCCAGAAAATGCGAAGTTTTGTGTAAATCCCCCTAAATTTTCTTATCGTCCTGAAATTTTGTGTGAATCTTCCTTCGTCAATAGTATATGCTGCTTTATAACAAATATCAATTTGATCACAACGAAGCATTGCTGCTAAACTACAGTATTGTTAGAAGGCAAGGGCCGGCAAAGCCATGAAAAACACTGGCCAAATTATGTATTCAACTGTCTGCCGATTCAACAAAGGAGCACGGCACTGCGCAGTTCGTGACTGTCACCACGTGGCCGCGTAAGCTTGTGCGAAGTGGTGGAGTGTAGTGCTTGTTTAGCTATGAGTTCGAAATCGGATTCTGAATCTGTGGTAAAAAGGTAAAATATGGTACAAAATACAATCCGCAACTGGAAAAAGAGACAGCGTTTAGTGGTTTACTCAGAAGCTCAAAGAAAGGTTCTTGTAATGCCTACTGCCGTGCATGTGACTGTGATCTAAAAATTACCTCTTGTAAAAGTGATATAGTAAAGCACGCGAGTGGTGAAAAGCATGTAACTAACTGTGGTGCCCAGAAACGGCAACCTAAACTTGCCTCTATTGTCACCAGTTGGTAGTGGCAACTCGAGATTACATGACACAGTTAAGACCAGTGAAATTCGCGTTGCTGGTTTCTTTGCAGAGCATAATTTACCACTTCGGGTTATTGAACATTTACCGAAACTCATGTGTCTTGATTCATAAGGTTGTACGATATATTCATTGTTGTTGTTGTTGCTGTTGTTGTCTTCAGTCATGAGACTGGTTTGATGCAGCTCTCCATGCTACTCTATCCTGTACAAGCTTCTTCATCTCCCAGAACTTACTGCAACCTACATCCTTCTGAATCTGCTTAGTGTATTCATCTCTTGGTCTCCCTCTACGATTTTTACCCTCCACGCTGCCCTCCAATGCTAAATTTGTGATCCCTTGATGCCTCAGAACATGTCCTACCAACCGGTCCCTTCTTCTGGTCACGTTGTGCCTCAAACTCCTCTTCCCCCCCCCCCCCCCATTCTATTCAATACCTCCTCATTAGTTATGTGATCTACCCATCCAATCTTCAGCATTCTTCTGTAGCACCACATTTCGAAAGCTTCTATTCTCTTCCTGTCCAAACTATTTATCGTCCATGTTTCACTTCCATACATGGTTACACTCCATACAAATACTTTCAGAAACGACTACCTGACACTTAAATCTATACTCGATGTTAACAAATTTCTCTTCTTCAGAAACGCTTTCCTTGCCATAGCCAGTCTACATTTTATATCCTCCCTACTTCGACCATCATAAGTTATTTTGCTCCCCAAATAGAAAAACTCCTTTACTACTTTAAGTGTCTCATTTCCTAATCTAATTCCCTCAGCATCACCCGACTTAATTCGACACAATTCCATTATCCTCGTTTTGCTTTTGTTGATGTTCATCTTATATCCTAGTTTCAAGACACTGCCCATTCCGTTCAACTGCTCTTCCAAGTCCTTTGCTGTCTCTGATAGAATTACAATGTCATCGGCGACCCTCAACGTTTTTATTTCTTCTCCATGGACTTTAATACCTACTCCGAATTTTCCTTTTGTTACCTTTACTGCTTGCTCAATATACAGATTGAATAACATCGGGGACAGGCTACAACCCTGTCTCACTCCCTTCCCAACCGCTGCTTCCCTTTCATGTCCCTCGACTCTTATAACTGCCATCTGGTTTCTGTACAAATTGTAAATATCCTTTCGCTCCATGTATTTTACCCCTGCCAACTTTAGAATTTGAAAGAGAGTATTCCAGTCAACATTGTCAAAAGCTTTCTCTAAGTTTACAAATGCTAGAAATGTAGGTTTGCCTTCCCTATTTTCTAAGATAAGTCGTAGGGTCAGTATTGCCTCACGTGTTCCAACATTTCTGCGGAATCCAAACTGATCTTCGCCGAGGTCGGCTTCTACCAGTTTTTCCATTCGTCTGTAAAGAATTCGCATTAGTATTTTGCAGCTGTGACTTATTAAACTGACAGTTCGGTAATTTTCACATCTGTCAACACCTGCTTTCTTTGGGATTGGAATTATTATATTCTTCTTGAAGTCTGAGGGAATTTCGCCTGTCTCATACATCTTGCTTACCAGATGGTAGACTTTTGTCAGGAGTGGCTCTCCCAAGGCTGTCAGTAGTTCTAATGGAATGTTGTCTACTCCCGGGGCCTTGTTTCGACTTAGGTCTTTCTGTGCTCTATCAAATTCTTCACGCAGTATCATATAACCCATTTCATCTTCATCTACTTCCTCTTCCATTTCCATAATATTGTCCTCAAGAACATCGCCCTTGTATATTCCCTCTATATACTCCTTCCACCTTTCTGCTTTCCCTTCTTTGCTTAGAACTGGGTTCCCATCTGAGCCCTTGATATTCATACAAGTGGTTCTCTTTTCTCCAAAGGTCTCTTTAATTTTCCTGTAGGCAGTATCTATCTTACACCTAGTGAGATAAGGCTCTACATCCTTACATTTGTCCTCTAGCCATCCCTGCTTAACCATTTTGCACTTCCTGTTGATCTCATTTTTGAGACGTTTGTATTCCCTTTCGCCTGCTTCATTTACTGCATTTTTATATTTTCTCCTTTCATCAATTAAATTCATTATTTCTTCTGTTACCCAAGGATTTCTACTAGCCCTCGTCTTTTTACCTACTTGATCCTCTGCTGCCTTCACTACTTCATCCCTCAGAGCTACCTATTCTTCTTCTGCTGTATTTCTTTCCCCCATTCCTGTCAATTGTTCCCTTATGCTCTCCCTGAAACTCTGTACAACCTCTGGTTTAGTCAATTTATCCAGGTCCCATCTCCTTAAATTCCCACCTTTTTGCAGTTTCTTCTGTTTTAATCTACAGTTCATAACCAATAGATTGTGGTCAGAGTCAACATCTGCCCCTGGAAATGTCTTACAATTTAAAACCTGGTTCCTAAATCTCTGTCTTACCATTATATAATCTATCTGATACCTTCTAGTATCTCCAGGATTCTTTTACGTATACAACCTTCTTTTATGATTCTTGAACCAAGTGTTAGCTATGATTAAGTTATGCTCTGTGCATAATTCTACCAGACGGCTTCCTCTTTCATTTCTCTCCCCCAATCCATATTCACCCACTATGTATCCTCCTCCTTTTTCCTACTCTCGAATTCCAGTCACCCATGACTATTAAATTTTCTTCTCCCTTCGCTACCTGAATAATTTCTTTTGTCTCATCATACATTTCATCAATTTCTTCATCATCTGCAGAACTAGTTGGCATATAAATTTGTACTACCGTAGTAGGCATAGGCTTCGTGTCTATCTTGGCCACTACAATACGTTCACTATGCTGTTTGTAGTATCTTACCCGCACTCCTATTTTTTTATTCATTATTAAACCTACTCCTGCATTACCCCTATTTTATTTTGTATTTATAACCCTGTATTCACCTGACCAGA
Source organism: Schistocerca nitens (assembly GCF_023898315.1). NCBI lineage: Eukaryota > Metazoa > Arthropoda > Insecta > Orthoptera > Acrididae > Schistocerca > Schistocerca nitens. The sequence goes on from NC_064621.1 coordinate 512,622,284, forward strand.
TGTCTTGTTCCTCCTGCCACCGAACTTCACTAATTCCCACTATATCTAACTTCAACCTATCCATTCACTGTGGCCGAAAAAAAGTAGCTGGAATCATAAATAATGTTACATTTAAGGCAAGTTTCATGAAGTTAATTGACACGCTGAAGAGAAGTAAATTAAGCCTCATTGTTGATGAATTAAGAGATCAGGGGGCATAAAACATCTGTGTTTGGTAGTACGTGTTCTGAGTGAAGGGAACGAAATAACTGAAGCCCTCCTATGAATGCTTCCATTTCCTGATGCTACTAATGAAGCATTACATCAGGAGATTGTAAAGTTCTAGTGCCATAATAGTATTCCTTATAAAGAGAATATGACTGATTTCGTAGCGGATGGAGCGAATGGTATGTTAGGAGCCAGTCATTCGTTATCCACGTGGCTGAAGCAAGATATTGCAGAGCTGTTCGTGATGAAATGCATTTGCCATTCATTTACGCTATGTGCTTCTTGCTCTTGCTTAACCTTTCCTAGGTACAATCAGAGTCTCCTCAAATCCACACTATGCTTCGTGACGTTGTGGCAACATTCTAAATGGTGTTAGAATGTTACACGAAAGAAAATTATCTGGAATATACTCCGCCGAAAGAAGTTCAGTATCGAAATCCCACTCTTTTTAAATCTCTTGATGAACTATATTCAGGAGCAAAGGTTTCGTTGAACACTGATAAAAATACAGATCTGATTTGTGATCATTTGAAGAAATTTAAACTTCTGTGCCTGGACACTTGAGTAGGAGAGTTAAACAGATGTTCAAATGGTTTCCTTTCAGTGATAAGGTTCTACAATATCTGGAGACACTTGACCCAATACGCGCTGGACACAAGAGGATTCCTTCTATTGCCAGTCTTGCTACAAAGTTTCCAAGTTCAATTAAGAATGTCATTCAAGAAATTGACACTAAATGGAGGATAGTTAGGAACGAAAGGTACAGATCCGGCTGAATTCTGGAATGTTGTCCGTAAGCTGTAACGTTCCCCAGTTATCAGTTACGTTGGTGTCACTGTTGTGTTTACTCAATTCCTCAGTTAGTGTGGAAAGGGATATTCGGCAACAAACAGAATGAAGACCAAAGTAAGAAACAGACTGAGCAATTATAACCGGACATTTACATTCTAAGAGGAATACGAAATTTGTGGCCTGTTATGACTTTCCCCTTGTCACGGAATTTCTACTTCTGATGACCAATGACACTTACAAGAATGGTGGGGAGGACGAAGAAGCCTAGATTAATGAGTGAAAAGCAGAAATTAGTTATATAACTTTCACTCAACGTTGCTGTTTGTCATATTAATACTTTTTCCTTTTCTTTTTTTTCTTAGAACAGCTTCTGAAATTTGCTTCTGAAATTTTAGCTATATCTTCTAAAATTTGTAAGCTCCATGTTCCGAAAAAGATGTTCGGGCTTGGTAATACTAAGCGAGGACAGTCGTTGTTCATATTTTGCGTGAGACGTTCGTATGCACTATGAAGAGTTTGTAGATTTGATAAAATACGAGTCTGAAAGTTTTCCGTAGGATGTTATGGCAATAATGAGTGACTAATGAATCGGTGTATTCGCCAAGGTTGAGCGATTTACGTAGGAAATTAATGGACAAATAAGTATTGCCATTCTTAGTGATTAGAATCCTTTGGCTGGCTTTATTATTACCTCAACAATTTACGCATTAAGGCTACCGAGAACTTTATAACGTGATAGTTTAATTGGTAAGAGTAATACAGCAATGGCAAACTTCAGTGTGAAAGTAGAAGTAAATTTAACTGCTAATACGAGCGTAAATTTAGTTCTACTTTCACACTGAAGTTTGCCGTTGCTGTATTACTCTCACCAATTATTAACTGCTAATACGAGCATAATATGCAGTCTTCTCGTGGTCTTGCGGTAGCGTTCTCGCTTCCCGTGCACGGGGTCCCTGGCTCGATTCCCGGCGGGGTCAGGGATTTTCCTACCCCGAGATGACTGGGTGTTGTTGTGTCGTCTTCATCATCATCATCATTCATCCCCATTGCGGTCGGAGGAAGGCAATGGCAAACTACCTTCACTAGGACCTGGCCTGCCACAGCGATGCGGGTCTTCCGCGCCGTCCCCTACACTCCTCGGAGTATGAGACATCATCATCATAACGAGCATAATTGGATATAGCCATCATTAGGAAGTGTGTTGGTTAGGAATTCAATAAATGAGGCAAATGGTATGAACAGTTATCCATTCAAAGTGACATTTACACTTAAATTTAATAACTGTTGACTTTAACACTCGTAAAGAAAAGAGAGACGCTTTAGTTTTAGACAACACGGTTAGGTTTCGTACAAAGTGTGTTCTCTCTGTTAATTAAGAATCAGTCAAATCTAGCGGGAGGTTGGTTACATGCTATCACTCGAATACATGCGAAGCTCCCTGTGGTTAAACAACCTAACAATCAACGTCACGTGCTTGTGCGAACAATCGAGTAACCTTACAACAGCTCTTACTGCTTGTGACACGGGCTGTGGTGCGCTGTCACTCACCCATAGCGACGCGGCCGGGCACGTCGTCCGGGTCTATCCAGAAGGCGACCCAAGAGCAGCACACGATGAGTCCGCAGGGCAGGAACACCTGCAGCATGTAGTAGCCCGTGCGCCGCTTCATGCTGAACACGCACCGGAGCACCGAGTACTCGTCTGCAACAGCACACTACTGTTGTACGCAGTCACATTTCTTATTACTGCCTCGACTCTCAACCACCGACAGGTAGTCGCGATCTGTAATTGTCCGTTTGAATAACATGATAAAGAAACTTTTGAATAAAGTGATACTGCAACTATCATTTCCACTGTGAGCTGGCAATGGAAATTCTTCCACAACAAGATCTCAATAATTACACTTGTGAGTTCAGTGTAGGTAGACTGACACACCTAAGTAGCCTTTCTGATCTTAGGTATTCGCCCCGTTTCATGTCCTTTCGCAATGTCACGCCTAGATAATAGATCGACGTGACAGACTGAGACCCACACACTTTGTTCTGGAAGTTGCGAATAGTGCATGGGGAAGAAGATTACTGGTATAGCCCGGTCAACGAAGATCAAAAGCTGTCGACTATAAAAAACATTCGTGCAGTCTCAAGTTTTTGTAGAGTTGTAGAAAGGAGTGCCATGAACAACACATCAAAAGTCCTAAACGGTGATGTATGAGAGTCGGTTTGAGGGCAGGGCTGTAAATGTCACATTTGTTTTTTGTTTTTCTGTAATATCTCGAAAAGCGCGGCATCTAACGAAAATGTTTTCCAGTACAAAGTTAAACTACATTAAATTTCCTACAAAAAAAGATCCTTTTTCACATTCTCTCTAGGACTAACAGTTAAGGCGTTGTAGAAGTTGGAAAAAATTGCAGCTTATTAAAAAAACGAGCAGGAAATTCCACATTCTCTACACTGCAATATGTCAGAAAAACTAATTTCAGGGTACTTCACAAAGTTACACCGACTCTTCCTTTTACTGGCGACACAGTGCGAGACACTCGAAAGGGGAGGGGGGGGGGGGGTATTTTCCACAAGGTGTGCTATCATCATCATCATCATCATCATCATCATTTATTGCATATACACAGATCATTTAGGCCAATGGCAGAAAAAATTTCAAGAACATAACTGATTAACCTATCAAGTCAACGAATCATGACAAAATAGTTGTAACACCACAGAAATTTATTACGTATATTTGCCCATTTACTTCTGTCTTGAGCATCTTCAGTGCCATCTGTTGGATACGCTTCTTCCAGGGTCGCTAAGTTCCTGACTCCCCACCTCATTCGCGGACGACCTCTTGAACGTCTACCAGTTGGCTGTTGTAGAAGTACTCTGTTAGGGAGAGTGCCCTCCCAGTTGTTAACGGGCTATCTAACCATGATGCACAGTTAATGGAAATAACACATATAGCACCTTACAGGATTCAAGCAGGTTCATACAAGGCAGGGATGCTTAGTAATGCGAACGTGATACAGAGGTTTAAGTGCAGCCTCGACGAGGTAGAATGGGATGAAGTATACACAGAAAATGATGCTGATGCCAAATTCAACTTATAACACCGTACATTTGTCTCAATATTTGAGAGTTGCTTTCCTGAAATGTTATCCAAAAAAGCCATTACAAAGTCAAGAAAGCCATGGATTACTAAGGGAATTAAGATATCGTGTAAGAGGGAGAGGGAAATATACGGACAGGTCAGAATAAGTCAGGATCCGACGTTACTTGCTTACTGCAAAAGATACTGTAATATTTTAAGGAAAGTCATTAAGAAGTCCAGAAGCTTATGTGTTCTGACAGAAATTAATAATGCGAATAATAAGATTAAAACTATATGAAATATTGTCAGACGGGAGACAGGGCAGCCTGACAGTGCACAATATACCATAGCAATAAAGCTAAATGATGATGTTGTGGGTGATAATTCACAAGTTGCAAGCATTTTTAACAATCACTTTCTGAATGAAGCAGCAAAAATAGGGGTAAAGGGTTCAGTTGAAGAAGCAAAAAAATATGCTAAAAATGTCATTCCCCAGGACTTTAGGCCTTTAGAAATAGCACCAACATCCCCCACTGAAATTAAGGAAATTATAAATATACTGAAAAACAAGAGCTCATGTGGTTTTGATGGAGTCTCTAACAGAATTTTGAAGTGTTGTTCTAATTAAATAAGTGGAGTCCTTAGCGATATATGTAATGCTTCGCTGGCACAGGGCATTTTTCCAGAGAGATTGAAATACGCAATTGTCAATCCTCTTCATAAGAAACGGTACAAGAGTGACTTAAATAATTGTAGACCAATCTCATTGCTGACTTCATTTTTATAAAACATTCGAAAAAGTTATGTATCTAAGAGTAGTCTCACATTTAAGTGAAAATAATTTACTCAGCATGTCACAGTTCAGATTCCGGAAGGGTTACTCGACTGAGAATGCTATCTACACGTTTACCCATCAAATAGTGCAAAATAGTGCTAAATAACAAATTATCGCCAGTTGGTATTTTTTGTGATCTCTCCAAGGCATTTGACTGTGTGGATCATGTCCCACTCTTAGAAAAACTCAGGTTTTATGGAATTGAAGGCTATGCACACAGCTGGTTTGAATCATACTTAATGAACAAAAAGCAAAAAGTTGTGCTGAATAGCACAAATAATGTTGGGAGGGTGGTAAATTCTAGTGAATGGGGAGTTACCACAAAGGGAGTCCCACAGGGTTCAATTTTAGGTCCTCTGCTGTTCCTTATTCATATGAATGACCTCCCACCTAACGTTCAGCAAGCGGAACTAGTAATTTTTGCAGATGAGATGAGTGTTATAATAAATCCCATTCCAGAAAAAGCAGCTGAAGATAGTGTTAAGGATGTCTTTCAAAGAATTATTAAGTGGTTCTCAGAAAATGGACTCCCCTTAATTTTGAAAAAACTCACTATATCCAGTTCTGTGCACCGAATAAAGTCATACTGACAATTGATGTAGCATATGAACAGGGCTCAGTTAACAGGGTAGATTGCTCCAAATTTTTGGGTGTTAACATGGATGACAACTTGAACTGGAAGACGCATATTACTGAGCTTCTAAACAACTAAGTTCAGCTTCTTTCGCTCTCCGTATAATCGCTAGTCTTGGCAATAAACAGATCAGCCTCCTAACTTACTTTGCATACTTCCACTCAATAATGTCTTATGGAATAGCTGTAACTGGGGTAACTCACCACTTAGACATAAAGTATTGATTGCACAAAAGAGAGCAGTGAGAATAATTAGTGGTGTTCACCAAAGGACGTTTCAGAAACGATAAAAAAAACTGTACCTCTAAATGTAGTTGCATGTGTGGAACAAAAAATTTCAGTAATATTAATATCAGCACTATTCATGTGTGTGTATATATATCTTGTAATCTGACTTGTTCCACATCATATCGATAAAATAATCGGGAAAATTATATACGGAACACGACATAACTAAAACTAAAAACTAGTAGAACATATCCTGCCGACTGTAGTCTTCTTCTTGCAGTCATCCTCCCAGTATCAGCTTTCCTAAACTGCCGATACAGATCTTCGTTGTGACTTCTATCCCATCTTGCAGTTTCTGCATTGTATAACAGGCCATAAATTTTCCTTAAAATCTTCCTCTAAAACTCACGAATGCACTCTTCCATTGTCTGCGTACTTACCCATGTCTCACAACAATACAATACAATATTCGACAATATTGACCGCAGGTACTTAATTTTTCAGCTCTTTCAAAATTGTGACCGTCTGTACTGATGGCGTCCATATCATTTTGTCCACAGAAGACTACCATATGTTTTGTTTTCTCATCGTTGACCAGTAACCCTAGTTTTCTCGCTTCTGGCATAAATAGAGAGGTATCTGCTGCCACCTCATTCATAATTTCGCCCACAGTCACCACATCATCTGCAGATGCAAGGATTGTATCACTTCAACCATCTCCCTCGCCCTGTTGCAGCCAACTGCACGCCTCACCTTTTCCAGAGCTATCTTGAACAGAGCTGGTGAGAGAGGATCACCCTGTCTCAACCGATTCTTAACTGTGAAGGGTGCCGACAATTGAATTGCAAAGAGTACTTGGCTACTTGATCCGTTGTAACAAGCTGCAATCACCCTAATTCACTTCACTGGTATGCTGAACTCCTGCATTATCTTCCCCAGGGCGATTCGATTAATGCTTTCGTATGCCCGCCTGAAGTCAATAAATATTAGATGTAGGTCTTTATTGAATTCATAGAACTTCTCCATCATTTGCCTCAATGTGAAGATGTGGTCTGTGGTTGAACGTCCAGGGGTAAATCCACACTGGTATGTACCTACAATTCCTCCGAGCAATGGTTTCAGTCTACTTATCATTAGAGTGGTGCACACTTTATACGCTATCTCCAGCAGAGAGATCCCTCGATAACTATGTACTTTTGTGACATCAGTTTTTGTAAAAAAAAAACAGGGCACACGATTACCTTTTTCCAATCCGTGGGGATCTCCTCTCAGCTGTCTGAGTCCTTCTATTACCACTTCCTCCAGCACCGAAACAAATCCGCATTGGAAGATATTTTGACAAAGTACCAGAGCATGAAGATCGGGGGAAACTGAAGAACTGGAGGGAGAAGAAGGGATAGAAGAAGAAGTTCCTGAACCAACATCGGATAGGATAAAAACCATCCTGGATGTCCCTAAAAAAACAATAAGTTGTGTTAACATTGCATTGTGCTATCGACAGGGGATGTAGCCGTCTTAGATTGTCTGCAGTTGATGCTGTCATTTATCGTCTTGTAAAATCGTCAGATGACCAAAACGAATTGCAAAATGATTTAGATAAGATATCTTTATGGTGCGAAAAGTGGCAATTGACCTGACTACTAAAAGAAATCCGCTAAATTTCGATTACGCTATAAGTCACACAAATCTGAAGGCTGCAAATTCAACTAACAAGGGAACCTCCCCATCGCACCCCCCTCAGATTTAGTTATAAGTTGGCACAGTGGATAGGCCTTGAAAAACTGAACACAGATCAATCGAGAAAACAGGAAGAAGTTGTGTGGAACTATGAAAAAAAAAAAGCAAAATATAAAAACTGAGTAGTCCATGTGTAGGATAGGCAACATCAAGTGATATGTGAGCTCAGGAGCGCCGTGGTCCCGTGGTTAGCGTGAGCACTTGCGGAACGAGAGGTCCTTGGTTCAAGTCTTCCCTGGAGAAAAAAGTTTAATTTTTTATTTTCACACAATTATCAAAGTTCAGGCACTCACACATAATCAACTTCGCTCTCCAAAATTCCAGGACATGTTCAGATTTGCTTGGACATATGCAGGATTTGACGGTCTACACACGGAAAAATTTGAAAACGTTAGAAACATATGTTTTGACAGAGTACGGAGAAAACTGTGCGACTGTGAAACTGTTGCATTCATTTGTTGCAGTTTATGTGACAAACACATGTTTTCATCACTTTTTTGGGAGTGATTATCACATCCACAAGAAAACCTAAATCGGGAAAGGTAGAAGAATCTTTTTACCCATTCGCCAAGTGTACAAGTTAGGTGGGTCGACAACATATTCCTGTCATGTGGAGCACATGCCGTCACCAGTGTCGTATAGGATATATCAGACGTGTTTTCCTGTGGAGGAATCGGTTGACCTATGACCTTGCGATCAAATGTTTTCGGTTCCCATTGGAGAGGCACGTCCTTTCGTCTACTAATCGCACGGTTTTGCGGTGCGGTCGCAAAACACAGACACTAAACTTATTACAGTGAACAGAGACGTCAATGAATGAACGGACAGATCATAACTTTGCGAAAATAAAGAAATTAAAATTTTCACTTGAGGGAAGACTTGAACCAAGCACCTCTCGTTCCACAGGTGCTCACGCTAACCACGGGACCACGGCCCTCCTGAGCTCACAATATCCTTGATGTTGCCTATCCGCGCATGGACTACTCAGTTTTTTTTATTTTGCTTATTTTTTCATAGTTCCACACAAGTTCTTCCTGTTTCCTCGATTGATCTGTATTCAGTTTTTCAAGGCCTATCCACTGTGCCAACTTATAACTAAATCTGAGGGGGGTGCGATGGGGAGGTTCCCTTGTAAGTACTTAGAGATTACAATTACAAATAACCTAAATTGGAACCATCACATAGATAATGTTGTGGGTAGAGCAAACCAAAGACTGCGATTCGTTGGCAGAAGAGTTAGAAGGTGCAACAGGTCTACTAAAGAAACTGCTTACACCACGCTTGTCCGCCCTATTCTGGAGTGTCGCTGTGCGGTGTGGAATCCGCATCAGGTGAGATTGTCAGATGACATCCAAAAAGTACAAAGAAGGGCAGCTCGTTTTGTATTATCGCGAAATAGGGGAGATAGTGCCACAGACATCATACGTGAATTGGAGTGGCAATCTTTGAAACAAAGGTGTTTTTCGTTGCGACGGGATCTTCTCATGAAATTTCAATCACCAGTTTTTTCCTCCGATTGCGGAAACATTCTGTTGCCACCCACCTACATAGGAAGAAATGATCATCACGATAAAATAAGAGAAATCAGGGCTCGCACAGAAAAATTTAAGTGTTCGTTTTTCCCGGGTGCCGTTCGAGAGTGGAACGGTAGAGAGACAGCTTGAAGGTGGTTCATTGAACCCTTTGCCAGGCACTTTATTGTGAATAGCAGAGTAATCACGTAGATGTAGATGTAGATGAATACAGAGATGAGTTGGAGTAATACAAACGCCAAGAAAAGCATATAGATAGATTCTATATTCTTGTTTATGTTATCATGACATGATTCTTGTATTTTGGGAAATACCATTTGACAACCTGGATGATTTGAAAATGCGTCCGGACCCGAAACTAGTCATGAAGTTAATAAAACGGGAATTTGCAACTTCGTCTGTTTTTCCGTTGTACTGATTAACACAAGGTGGCGCCCTGCAATTACTCCAGCATGCTGGAAGTTAGAAATCAACATTGTCGAAAACATATTGGCAGCACGCTACACATGGAGCAGTTTGTTCAGTGTGGTAGGCAGCTGACTGCCTCAGCTGTTGAGCTGTTTCCATAATAGTCCGTTTAACAGCTGCTAACAGACATTCAGTTAATAAACTGAAAATAACTACACAATATGAACGCCAGCTCGGTGAAGTTGTTTTGTCTATTCACATGAAATGATAGGTGGGTATAGTCTAGTCTGTCTGTAAACTGAAAAGTGAGCAGCGCTCGTGGTGAGGAAAGTTGCTTCTCTGGGAAGAACGCCACAGCCGCCGTACAGGAGGGCTAAGAACCAACTTCCCTCGAGCATTGCGAAACAGTGTGCAAGGTTTTACGTGGATGCTGTCACTATGCTTTCCTTGTCATTGTGTTATTAGTTACTCACATCTGTGTTCAATGTAGTTTAGCCCACTTCGTAGGAAATAAACACCCTCCCCTTCGCTCCCTCAGGGGTTCAAATGGCTCTAAGCACTATGGGAATTAACATCTGAGGTCATCAGTCCCCTAGACTTAGAACTATTTAAACCTTTTCTAACCCAAGGACATCACACACATCCGTGCCCAAGGCAGGATTCGAACCTGTGACCGCAGCAGCCGCGTGGTAACGGACTGAAGTGCCTAGAACTTCTCGGCCACAGCGGGCGGCTCCCTCAGGAATGTCTGCCCACTGTGTCACCAGTGATTCATAAGGCGAGCTGCGTAAGGGTCGTTGTAACTTTGTGAAATACCCTGTAGTTGTTTTTTGTGGCGTACTGCAGTAGAGACAATGGGTAATTGCCCGCTAGCACTTCATTTTGCATGCTTACGAATGAGATAAGTGCATGACCACAATCCAGCGTTCTACCACCTCCACACTTCTTACCTCCACGCCCGCCTTTTCACGCTGGTACATGCCCAGAACACAATTTATTCCTAAATATGGTTCTAATGTACTTAGATGTGTCACAAACTTTTAATATTTATTTTTAGCCAACTTCCTTTAGTATTAAATGTCACTTTCATACCATTAAAACACCAATCTTAAGACGTTAAACATATTCACAATTGCGAATATGGATAATCCTCAGCTGTAGAACGGAATGACGACAATGAAAATTTCTGCCGCACCGGGACTCGAACACGCACCCACTTATGACGAGCGATCAACTTACAATTTTTTATGGTAGCCGGCCGGTGTGGCCGTGCGGTTCTAAGCGCTTCAGTTTGGAACCGCGTGACCGCTACGGTCGCAGGTTCGAATCCTGCCTCGGGCATGGATGTGTGTGATGTCCTTAGGTTAGTTAGGTTTAAGTAGTTCTAAGTTCTAGGGGACTGATGACCTCAGTAGGTAAGTCCCATAGTGCTCAGAGCCATTTTTTTTATGGTAAAGAGTAGAGTGGTCAGTTCTGAGCTGGTGGGGACAGGGTGGGCAGGGGTCGAAACCCGAGGCCTGGCCACGAGGTCTCCCCCTCCCCTCTCCCCTCTAGTTCTTTTTTTTTTTTTACCGGGAACAGTATAAGTATGGAAAATATCTTTATTTGTATAATCATAAATACAATAGAAATACCATCCTTCCAGCGGAATTAACACGAGACATTACACTCGTACAAGGCGAGCAATCATTTAGCTATCTGAGCACGACTCACAGCCACTCCCAAACTTCCGTATGTCGTCAAGCACTCATCTACGACCTGTACCCGTACATCTATTATGTATATTCTTGTACAGAAAAGACTTTTTATTTAAAAATTACTTGCCTGATGTCGGAGGATAAATATTATAATGCTGTGCCTGTGTCATTATGAATTACGATGCAAGGTTCCTTTGGGTGTCCAAAGGAACTTTGCATCGTAACTAAGAATGTCACAGGCACTGCAATATCATATTTATCTGCCGACACCGGCAAGTGACTCAAAAAGTCTCACCTATACAAGAATACACATAATGGATGTACGACTACAGGTCGTAGATGCATGCTTGACGACATATGGAAGTTTGGGAGTGGCTCTGAGTCGTGCACAGATAGCCAAAGGGTAAGTTGACAGCTCGTGATAAGCGACTAATCTGGCCCAGCACAAATATTCATTATCGTTATTCCATTCTACAGCTGACGGTTGTCCATATTCGCAACTGCGAATATGTTTAATGTATTTCATAACGGCTGTAGTCGTCGCAGTATCTGTTCCTTTGAATATGCATGCAGGTCCAAAGCAACTTTACATTGTAATTCAAAATAACACAGGCACTGCAATATTGTACTGTTTTTAATGATCTGCTGTTTTTCCATACTCTGCAAGGCAGAAACCATTAGTCCTAGAGAAAAATGAATACTACCTTTTTTGCAGGAAATTTCAGGTTGTGTAATTTTGTACTGCTATTTCCCCTAGAAACCGTGATTTTAGAAATATTCAAGAAAGACACCCCACATGCTCACGCCCTACCGGTCAGGATTTTTAGTACGTTATTGATTACAATCTCCCCTACAACGAATTTTTCCCCTAATTTTCCTACGTTGACTGAACTACAGTACATTTCTCCAATTTTACCTCCACGTTCTTTTCGTGAGATTTAAGTAGGAGGAAGAGAAATGGGGTTTACACTGTGAAGCCGTTGTTTTGTTATGCGATTGTTTTTCGTCAATTTGGAACTTGATTGATGCAAACAGTAATTTGCATGTTGTTAAGAGCTCGTGTTAGCCATTTTAAAGGCTAATAAGAATAGAGAGTCAAATGGAGAAAAATAACACTTCCGAAAGTTTTTACTCTTCTATCGGATGGAGCAGAGGAAACGCATGTTTTTTAAACTGCCAATACTCCGAGACGAGTGGGGGTGTTGACCTTGTGCGATCCTTGGCAGACAGCTCAGACAATGCTGTTTCAGTCGCTGTGGAGCACTTGAGTACAGAGGATCGTGTGTTCGCGGTCGAGCAGTTCTTTAGGAACAACGATTCTGTAGTCACAGTTCAACGTTTTTTTCATCAAAAGTTTAATATCGGATGTCTAGATGCAGTCCCAGATCGAGACATTATACTCCGATGGGTTGCAACATTTAGAAGTACTAGATCTGTGATGAAATAGAAACCACCCGGTCTTCCCCACTCAGTTCGAACTCCAGAAAACGCGAGAGAACGAGACCAGCAGTTCTTGCTGTCGGAAGCGATCGGTAAGCTACGGGCTGTACCGCTGGATATGTCACGTCGTTCGCTTCATCGCGTCTTACATGATCTCAGATTTCACCTGTACAAAATAGTGATTGCCCAGCAGCTAAGTGAAACGGATTTTGTGCAGTGCAGAGAATTTTGTGGCATTATGGATGCTTTTCTTATGGAAGATGCAGATGTTCCAGTATTTTTGAGTGGTGAAGCAAATTTGTATCTGGATGGTTGTTGTTATGTACAGAATTTTCGGTACAGGGAGTCGGAGAACCTATATGAACCACACAAAAAACACAGCTCAAAATAACAGTGTGGTGCGGTACCTCCAACACAGGGATTGTTGGACCTTACTTTTTTTGAAGTGGGAAGAACCGCAGTTACTGTGACATCAGCGCACTACGTAGTAATGTTAAACAACTTTCTTCATCCAGAATTTGAAAGACATCGAATGAACATGAGACAAATATGGTTCCAGCCAGGTGTTGCCACAATCACATAGGGAGAGCATCCATGGAAGTGTTTCCACAGATGATCCCAGGCTATATCACTTCACGATATTGTGATGTTTCCTGGCTCCTAGACTCACCCGACCTATCGATCTGTGATTTGTTTTTATGTGGCTACTTGAAATTAAGAGTGTACGTGAACAAGCACTGCACAAGCGATGACGTCAATATTTCCAGTCAACAGGAAATTCAAGCTGAAATGTTGGAGAGAGCAGTGCGTAACTTTCAAGAGAGGATACAGATTTGTGTCCAGCAAGAAGAATGTCACCTCAACATCATTCTCCGAACCTAATTAAGGAATGTGGACTTCTACAATGCAATAAAACCACTATTACTTAATGCAATTTTTTTTTAATAAAACCAGGTTTCAGTTATTCAGTGGGGAAAAACATGCATTTCCTCTGTTCCATCCTCTAGTTTAATAGAGTACCTAATGTTTCAGATACCTAGAGAAGAATTAGTGGTGTGTACAGGAAGGAGGAATTTGGTGAGTGGACAGCGCAGAAATGATTTTCTCGTTTCTGTCTTGTGTGATGAACCACGCCATGCGAGGTCTCTTTTTTAATGAAAGTCTCCTAAATCAGTTGGCTCACAATTCCAGGTAAACGACACAGGAATTGGCACAAATTACAGAATTAACCACACAGTCACTGTGCGCCATTTGTATTCGTGGGTAAGGTGCCAAAATTGGGTAAATGGGTACCAAAGTTAAGCGACACCATCAAAAATTAGCGGTCAACCGTATGTTCGTCTTTGCTGGCCAGTTATTGTTTTGCTTGTCAAAAAAAAAAAAAAAAAAAAAGGTTCAAATCGCTCTGAGCACTATGGGACTTAACATCTGAGGTTATCCGTCCCCTAGAACTTAGAACTACTGAAACCTAACTAACCTAAGGACATCACACACATCCATGCCCGAGGCAGGATTCGAACGTGCGAACGTAGCAGCAGTGCGGTTCCGGACTGATTTTGCTTGTCATATCATTCCTTGGGAACATTGTTACAGGATGCTGTATGTGAACTTAAAGAAGAGGATAGAATGGCTCAGTCCATCGACAAAAGCAACGGACCACGCGAAGGATGGTGCACACCCTCGAAAAATCATATTCATCGTCAGCTGCTACCAAGAAAGGAAACTGCTGCATATACTGAACGGATAATATGATACACTTTTGTTATTGAAAACAAAAAGGCATGGTAAACCAGTGTTGTTAGCGCCATAAAACGCAAGAACTTATGCAGCAACCCAATATATCAGCTGACTCTTCTAGTAACGTACCAAACTCTCTTGCATTTCTCATTGGAACTTGATGGGAATCCCCATGATGGTTTCACGATTACTAAACGAATATCTGGCGGAATGCGACGCTCTTCTTTGAAGCTTCTGTATAACGTGCTAAGGATACTACACTCCTGGAAATGGAAAAAAGAACACATTGACACCGGTGTGTCAGACGCACCATACTTGCTCCGGACACTGCGAGAGGGCTGTACAAGCAATGATCACACGCACGGCACAGCGGACACACCAGGACCCGCGGTGTTGGCCGTCGAATGGCGCTAGCTGCGCAGCATTTGTGCACCGCCGCCGTCAGTGTCAGCTAGTTTGCCGTGGCATACGGAGCTCCATCGCAGTCTTTAACACTGGTAGCATGCCGCGACAGCGTGGACGTGAACCGTATGTGCAGTTGACTGACTTTGAGCGAGGGCGTATAGTGGGCATGCGGGAGGCCGGGTGGACGTACCGCCGAATTGCTCAACACGTGGGGCGCGAGGTCTCCACAGTACATCGATGTTGTCGCCAGTGGTCGGCGGAAGGTGCACGTGCCCGTCGACCTGGGACCGGACCGCAGCGACGCACGGATGCACGCCAAGACCGTAGGATCCTACGCAGTGCCGTAGGGGACCGCACCGCCACTTCCCAGCAAATTAGGGACATTGTTGCTCCTGGGGTATCGACGAGGACCATTCGCAACCGTCTCCATGAAGCTGGGCTACGGTCCCGCACACCGTTAAGCCGTCTTCCGCTCACGCCCCAACATCGTGCAGCCCGCCTCCAGTGGTGTCGCTACAGGCGTGAATGGAGGGACGAATGGAGACGTGTCGTCTTCAGCGATGAGAGTCGCTTCTGCCTTGGTGCCAATGATGGTCGTATGCGTGTTTGGCGCCGTGCAGGTGAGCGCCACAATCAGGACTGCATACGACCGAGGCACACAGGGCCAACACCCGGCATCATGGTGTGGGGAGCGATCTCTTACACTGGCCATACACCACTGGTGATTGTCGAGGGGACACTGAATAGTGCACGGTACATCCAAACCGTCATCGAACCCATCGTTCTACCATTCCTAGACCGGCAATGGAACTTGCTGTTCCAACAGGACAATGCACGTCCGCATGTATCCCGTGCCACCCAACGTGCTCTAGAAGGTGTAAGTCAACTACCCTGGCCAGCAAGATCTCCGGATCTGTCCCCCATTGAGCATGTTTGGGACTGGATGAAGCGTCGTCTCACGCGGTCTGCACGTCCAGCACGAACGCTGGTCCAACTGAGGCGCCAGGTGGAAATGGCATGGCAAGCCGTTCCACAGGACTACATCCAGCATCTCTACGATCGTCTCCATGGGAGAATAGCAGCCTGCATTGCTGCGAAAGGTGGATATACACTGTACTAGTGCCGACATTGTGCATGCTCTGATGCCTGTGTCTATGTGCCTGTGGTTCTGTCAGTGTGATCATGTGATGTATCTGACCCCAGGAATGTGTCAATAAAGTTTCCCCTTCCTGGGACAATGAATTCACGGTGTTCTTATTTCAATTTCCAGGAGTGTAGATTGAAAAGGTAGAAGGAAGATGGTTTTAAAGTTCTGCCGACAACAAGGTCATTAGGGTCAGAGCACAAACGCGAATTGGTTATGGATAAGAAAGGAAATCGTCCGTGCCCTTTCAAAGGAAGTCGCGCAATTTTGCTTTAGCTATTTGAGGAAATCTCGAAAAACCGAAATCTGAATGGTGGGACGCGGATTTGAAGTCGACCTCCTGAATGTGTGTGCAGTGTACTACTCACTGCTCAACCTCCCTCGTTGATGACAGACTGAAGATCTATACCGAAATATCTATTGAACGAGCTACTTCGTACGTGGGTCAGGGGTGTACTCAATGGATGCATCACATCGAACAGCGCATATGGAGTTCTTGGAACAAGAGGATATTCGGCGAATGGACTGGCCTGCTCCTTCCCCCGACTTAAACACCACGGAGTATGTGTGGGACGCGTTGGGGAGACGTGTCCGAGCACTCCCAGACGCGACAACGCCCGTCCAGCGCACTGTTGGAGAAATGGAACGCCGTACCACAAGATCACCTCACCAACGTGGTGATCACACGTCCTATTAAAAACCATGTCCCGCTTTTGTAATGTCCAGGGAATCATGAAAAATCGCGGTGACTTCAGTGTAATTATTGTCTTTGAATAAAAGTGTGATTTACATTCGTCTCTTTGCGTATTAGTTTCAGTTGCCTTCGGTACTATACTGTAGCAGTTTTTGGAGGTACGTTTCTTGACAGAGACACATGATGCGAAAGCTATTTCCGTCGTTAAGTCTTGCGTACCAATGTATGATCGTCAGCAAGAGGCATTTTCAGAAGTGAAAGAAATGTCATGCGATAGAAATGAAGCATAAAGGTGTGGAGCGCGGCGCGTGCTCACCGTCGCCGAAAAAGACGCTGATGTTCTCCTTGGTGGTGACGCGCACCAGGTCGTACTGGGCCAGCTCGACGCCCTCCACGACGACGCTGGAGCTGCCGCCCAGCCAGCGGTACACCACGTCCGACGACCGGTAGCCGTCTGCAACACGCGTACAGCCCGCCCTCACCGTCACAGCCCACCGAGAGGCCCGGGCCTGCAGCCTGGGCTAGCACAAGCGTCTGCGGCGTGCCAGTCAGACAGCACGATATTTACCTCGAACATGAACTTATTTAGAGTACAACATAAATTAGTTGGCATGTGACCATCAAAGTACCACGTTGCGACGTTCTCACAACAGATATTGTCTTCAGGTAGACTCCACAGCTTTCCTATATCCATACCAATAGAAAACTCTTTAAATCCTCATGTACAAAAATCTGAAATTCACAGATCTCTTCTGCGTGTAATCGGTACCAGTTTATAATGTACTACAGTGATGTAGAGGAAGCCGAGCCGGCCGCGGTGGTCTAGCGGTTCTAGGCGCTAGGTCCGGAACCGCGCGACTGCTACGGTCGCAGGTTCGAATCCTGCCTCAGGCATGGATGTGTGTGATGTCCTTAGGTTAGTTAGGTTTCAGTAGTTCTAAGTTCTAGGGGACTGATGAGCACAGATGTTAAGTCCCATAGTGCTCAGAGCCATTTGAACCATTTTGAGGAAGCCGAGACGAACAATTTGATCTAGGGCACTTCTTGGGAAATCGCTACTAACTGGCCTACAGAACCTGTGTACAATGAGGTGACAGAAATCATTTGATAGCGATATGCACATAGAGATGGAGGTAGTATCGCGTACAACAGGTATAAACAGGGTAGTGCACTGGGGAGCTGTCTCTCCACCCCCAGCCCCTTGCAGCGCCTTTACCGTTGTGTCCCAGCCTGTCTCCATCTCCACACCCTCCGCCTACTTCCCCAACGCAACTTCCACCGTCTAACCCTCCCAGATGATGAGCTTCTCCCTGACATCTACCCTTTCTCCCAACTCTAACCCCATCTTCCTCCTGCCTCCTCCTCAGGGCTCCCTCTCCTCCCCCTCCCTTCTCCTGTGCGGCTTTCCCCTCCTACTCCCCCTCCCTCCCTTGTGCTCCCCTTCAGTGTCTCTGCACTCCCCCCTGCCTTGTCTTCCCTCTTCATCTCCTGCCCCACCTGTCTCCTGCCTCTTGGTGCACCCATTGACACCCCTACTCTTTTCATCCCGCCGCCTCCCCTACTGCACCTTGCTCTCCCCTCCTTTTCCAACCTCTCAGGCCTCTCCCTCGGCAGGTCCCACCTGGCAGTTTTATTCTTCATCACGTGTGCTCCAAGTCTGTTTAAAGTGTGTTGTTCTGGAGTGTTTTTAATATTGTGGCCAACTTTTAATCTGTGCATGTGGCTTCAGTGTCTTTTTTGTGTTCTACGACTCGCCAACTGTGTTTTTTAACTTTATGTCGACTTTTTTAATTGTCCCCGCCATGAACGTCCCCCTGTCAGTGTATTTTTACCTCCATTATCTCCCCTTACTCTGTTTTATGTCCCCCTTTTTTATCGCCTTATATATAACATTTTATTCTTCTGTTAGTTGACATGCCACTCGGCTGAAGAGCGGCGGATAATGCCGCTGACAGCCCTCCCCTGCCCATATGAAGCAGAGGAATGAAATCACAATAAAGAAAAAAAAAGGAAGCTGTCAGTTATACTCAGTTGATCCACATATAAAAGTTTCCGACGTGTTTATAGCCACACGACAGGACTTAACAGACTTTGAACGCGGAATGGCAGTTAGAGCTAGACGCATGGGACATTCCATTTCGGAAATCGTTAGGGAATCCAGTATTCCGAGATCCACAGCGTCGAGAGTGTGTCGATAAAACCACATTTCGGGCTTTATCTCTCACCACGGACAACGCAGTGGCCGACGGCATTCACTTAACGATCGAAAGCAGCGGCGTTTACGTAGAGTTCTCGGTTTTAACAGAGAAGCAACACTGCGTGAAATAACCGCAGAAATCAATGTGGTACATAAAACGAACGCATCCCTTAGGACAGAGCGCGGAAGTTTTGCGTTAATAGGCTATAGCAGCAAACGACCGACGTGAGTATCTTTGCTAACAGCACGAAGTCAGCTGCAGCGCATCTTCTGCGATCTTGACCATATCGGTTGGACCCTAGTCGACTGGAAAACCGTGCCCTGGTCAGCAGAAACCCGATTTCATTTGGTAAGACCCCACGAAGCCATGGACCCAAGTTGTCAACGAGGCACTGTGCAAGCTACGACTTCTGGCAAAAACGTATCCCAGTACACAATTAATCCACATTAAATTTCCCGCAAGAAAGGTATTATTCATTTTTTTCTCTGGGACCAATAGTTCTCGCGCAGACAGGGAGAGAATACTGAAAATTTCGTGCACCATGCATGCGCAGTAAATTAGTTGGTTTTTGTAGGCCAATTTGTAGTGGTTTCTCGACCTGATGGACCTCAGGTGTCCCGTATCAAATTGTTCGTCTCCACTTCCTCTACACCGCAGTAGTACATTGTTAACAATTATCGTTTACGCTGTATAGAGTCTAAGCATGGGAAAAATTTTAATTTTAATCAGAGCCAAAGTTATGTTCTTTCTTGGTACAAATGACATTTTTGCGTCCACGAAAGTTTCATACTTGAGAAATGGCAGGCACATTGCTTAGCACAACAGAAGTAGCAACACAATGGGAACGAACTGACAATGGCACGCTTCCACTGGTGCAAAAAATGGCTCTAAGCACTGTGGGACTTAACAGCGGAGGTCATCAGTCCCCTAAACGTAGAACTACTTAAACCTAACTAACCTAAGGACATCACACAACACCCAGTCATCACGAGGCAGAGAAAATCCCTGACCCCGCCGGGAACCGAACCCGGGAACCCGTTCGTGGCAAGCGAGAACGCTACCGCACGTCCACGAGCTGCGGACCCACTGGTGCACTCCTGGCGAGAACAGTCCAGCCTGCTCGCTGTTCAATGCCAACTAATGTAAACAGGACTATGAAACCCTAATCTCTCATCACACTCTCATTCACAAGTTGCGTTTTGCGAATTCAGTTATGAAAGAGAGCCTTCCGTGGTATGCAACGAGTCGAGTTATACAACAGCAAGCAGCAGCTGCCTCTACTGGCTACCTCTATAAACTGCACTAACAACAGATTATGACTAGTGCTAGTCTACTCATTATTATGAGAATTACTTCTAGAGTAGAAACTTCCTGCGAGATTAAAACTGTGTTCCATTCTCGGACTCAAACCGTTGCATGTCACCGGCAACGCTCTTGCTGAGGGAAGTTTCAAAAAAATGTTATTGGATGTTAAGACCCATCGGTCAGTGACAACACAACTCCAATTCACCTGTTGCCACGATGAGAGGATACTCATGGGAAAATTGGTGAGACATGAAACTTGGGTTATACAGCGCTTCACACCACAGAACGCTCGCTTTTATTCAAAAGACCACTGAAAACTGATGAAAGCTTTCCGGAGACTGTTCAACAGTGTGCCTACTGTGGCAACATTTGGAAAGGAACGTCTATAATAGTTTGTTTTATCAGTTTTGTCTCAAGTACTCTGAGCCTTCCCGGTCCAGGCTTGTAAATATAATTGTGTTGGCCTCATCCCTTCTTTCCCCATATGTCCAAAGTATTCTACCAAAGGCTGAAAAAATGAGCCCTTTTGCACTTTGCAACAGAGGCT
Organism: Schistocerca nitens; assembly: GCF_023898315.1. Taxonomy (NCBI): domain Eukaryota; kingdom Metazoa; phylum Arthropoda; class Insecta; order Orthoptera; family Acrididae; genus Schistocerca; species Schistocerca nitens. The sequence goes on from NC_064621.1 coordinate 512,642,904, forward strand.
TGTTGTCTGTGGCAATGTGAAAAGGGTTGCGTAATAGGTCATCTGTACTGCTTTTAGCCCAACAAATTTGATGGATGGGTATATACTTTAGCAATTGCTTTAGGAACCTTTGAAATATTGCTGGGGTGCCTACTACGCTTAACGGCTATGCAAATGGAACTGGTAAATACCTACCTCTGCAGCCGAAGCCCTTCTGAAGGCATGTCCAATACTTTTACGAAATTTGTAGTGCTCATAGGCGGATATGAATATAAGACATTATTATAACTTAGACTGTCTGAAACAAGGTTCCAGTAAGAACTGACATTACTTTATGAGTGTGGAGAACGGCAGGACAGCAGGACAGTTTTTGCTGTCGGTGAAACTGAGCGCCACTGAATAGTAATCTAGTGTGAAAAACCACTCACAGCTTCCAATGACCAACGGGCAAGCTTGCGAGTCCAGTGGGAACTTGCGCAGATGCATGGGACATCGAGCCTGGATTGTCAGCCTGCAAACATACAAAAAACAAGCATCAGTTTCGTTCCACAGGTACACAAATGAAAGCTAATGCCATCTGCAATGAAGAAAGACATTGTCTGATTTGAGGACTATCGGTATCACAGGTCAGGACCGGTTATCCTATAAAACATACCAAACGACCCAGACGGTGGCTTTCTTCATTACCGTAATGGATGGTCACGGTTCGCTGAGACATTACATCTTCAGTTGTTTAATTATACTTTTCAGTACAAATTCGAGATTTGTTTTCTACGTGTTGTCACGGTCGTGGCTGCCTAAAAGAGTTCGCTATTTCTGAAGAGGCACTTTTTAGGTTGGTGGCTCAGTTAACAAGCGCATCTGGAATTGAGGGCTCCTGCGTAAAATAACGGCCGTCCACCAAAAAATGAGCCCATTATCTTACCACAATGACTCCTCCATATTTTTTTTCTCACTGATTTCCTGAAATTAATTAAACTAAATGCTGGGATATTTCTCTCGAAGCGGACGCGGCTAAATTTCTTCTCCATAGTTCCCTAATACGAGACTGTGCTGCGTCTCCAATGACCATGTCGTCGACGGGACGCTAAATCCTAATCTTCTTTCCTTATTCTTTCCACTAATGTGTAGAAGAAGGTCTGGATGAGAAGCAGTTCTGAACTGTCCTGGAGAAATCTGCTACGTCTGTCAAACATTTTACTTCCATGGACAGATGATCAAAGAGAGTTGTATCTGTGCGTCTCACTACTATCTGCACAAAAGTTTAATTAGTTACACAGTAGTGAAAATTACTTTTATATCCAATGATGTATTTGGAAATATCTATTTTAGTCTTAAACTCAAATGGATAGTTTAAACATTTCATCTTCGAATGTACCATGAAGCTATTACTAGCGTCCCCAACAACTAAAACAGATGATCCCACGCATTAACTACATTTTTTTCTTTTTTGTGTGAATACTTTTTGCCTAAGTGAGGCATTACCCCGAAATATTGTTCCACAGGGTATGAACTAAGTAAAAAATGTAATAAGTACTTATTAAAAGATTATTTCTCCAAAAATTTGCAGTTATTCTTAAAGTAGTTTAAACTTCCCAGCAGAGTTATAAAAGGCTCAAAAAAATTTTCATCCACCTACATATCTGCGAACCTGTGAAGAGAACCCTATACAACTGATCCAGGTTTTCATTGCAGGTGTTGCTTTCCCACATTATAGGCGCACGACTGTGATGGGGAGTTTGTAATATTTTTTGTGATAGACAACTAGAGACCGAATTCATTGTGTGGAGACGGTTACGCTGTCTATATCGACAGAGATCTCCCAGTTGCCTTGAAAAAGGTAAAGCACAGTTCTGCTGCGACCCCACAAACTGTCATTTGTAGACAGCCATCACCAGCTGCTGTTGCTGACCACAGGCGACCACTTCATTGTTTAGTGTCTTACCATAACATCTGAATGTCGGAATGAAGTCGCAATTGTGATCCAGGATTCTGTAAGTAACTTCCCATGCTGACTACCCTTCTTGCTGTGAAGTGACAATGAGCGTATGATCTAAGTTTTAAACGACTCTTCGAGCAGTGTTGAGAGACTTATCATTGTATAGCGTGTGCAGAACGCCCTGGCCACCAGATGGCAGGCAGGGCACGTGTGGGGAGAGCAGTATTGGTGGGGGCTATGGGCAGGCGCCGTAGGGGAAATGCCGAGTACTGGAGGGGAAGTGCCTTTCTAAAATGAAGCCTATTCTCACATTTTCTGTAAATATTAAGTGGAGGCCCACACCCACAATTGCATGGTGGCCATTCAAAAAGATCTACTGTCACCTCTGCTTTGGTTAGTATCTAAAAAGAATTCTGCTGAAAATGTAGCGATTTGTTTTCGCCTGACTTGTTAATCATTTGTAACAAAATTCTGAAAAAGCGGTCCATTAAGTTTATTAAATGAGGAACTGAGGCAAAGTAAGGTCAGTAGCTCATGAAAAAGCACATTCTCGATACAAAATAAACGTGTAATGTCTTCACTTATGTCGTTTCTAAATCCACAGCAATTCTCGTTTCACCAACTATCGATAGCGCTTAAAAAGTGCATTCTTTCATCGAACAACCCTGTGGTTAGTGCAATAACATGGTAGATAATTAAGTTTTGCATAACAACCACATCACAAAATACTCTTCTCTTTGCGTGCTATTATTTGCCAAAATCTCGATATCTCAAACCGTTTATGAAATACGAAAAATGTTGTGGATATTTCACTCTGGCTTTATCACTGATGCGGCGTGATCACAAGTGAGTGAGCTATGTCAGACCAATTTTCTCGATATTTGTGACAGATAGAGACCTCCAGCCAAATCTAAGAAAAAATTCAATATTAGCTAAATTTCATACACTCCAACATATTATGCAATATGCACCATATGCAAAATCATACCAACCTCTATTTTTCATTACAAACTTTTTCGAATTTCGCACAGTGTCTTACTTCCACATAAATATCATAATAACTACGAACATTAACGAAATTCCGGGTACGTCATCACGAACCTGACGTATGAAACCATAATTAAAGCAAAAATAATTTTTTTTACCAAATAGTTTCTGTAAAATTGCACAGCGTGCTCCTCGACTCTGTCATCGCTGACTGGCCGAAACGTTTCAGATACTGTTGGCCTCCCATTCTGAACAAACGAATGAACTCTCCCAGAGCTTTGGACAAAAATTAGTCACTGCGCATCGGCCACTGTATTCTGTGCAGGCTATACACAGTCCGCATTATCCCGTTTGTGATTGGAAACAGAGGGTGCTATACTGAAGTGCACCGAGAGTGCTGGTTTACTTTTACATCCACTACCTATTTTCTGTGGCCAAAATAGTATGAGAAAGAAGTTTCCAGTCCAAGAAGATGAACAATGCAAAACATCTGCATGGAGCAGTACTTTCTCTTAACATACTAGTTGAAGAACTACAGTATCTGATCAAAAGGATCCAGGCATTAATGTAGTGTGTGCCATCCTTTCGCTTTTATGCCAGCTTAAACTCTGCTGGGGACACTTTCAATGAGATGTCTGAATGTCTGTAAAGGAATGACAGCCAATCCTTTCCAAAGAGCCGAAGTCAGAGAAGGCAGTGGCCTTGGGTGCTGCGGTCTGGAGAGAAGCTGATGCTCTTACTCAAACCAAAGGCGTTCCATTCGGATCAAGTCGGGATTCTGGACGGGCCAGTCCATTTCTGCAATATTATTGCCGACAAATTATTGCCTTTAGACGGAACTATATGAAAGGATGCAGTATCGTGGTTACAGAAACAATCATCTCCAAAGTGTCCCTCTTCTGTACTACTATATGCAGTAGACAATGCTCTAAAATGTCTTCACGGGCTTCTGAATTTAGCGTTTTCTTAATAATGGGACCACAGCCTAACCACGAAACACACCCCTGTGCCATAACACCTCCTCCCTGTACTTCACATGATGGTGGGTAATGTTCTCCAGGCGTTCGGCACATCCAACTCCTTCCAATGGATTGCTACAGGATATAAAGTAATTCGTCATTCCAAACACTCATTTTCAGTCATCCACTGTCAAGTGCAGTCACTTTTTGCTCCACCTAAAGTGTCGCTTAGCACTGACTACAGAAATTTGTGACTTACGAGGAGATGCTCGATCACTGTACCTGTTCTTTTTAAATCACCACTCACAGTCGTCGTGCTAGCTGACTGTAGTACTTTGGAACTCACGAATGAGTAAAAAAAATGTTCAAATGTGTGTGAAGTCTTATGGGACTTAACTGCTAATGTCATCAGTCCCTAAGCTTACACACTACTTGACCTAAATTATCCTAAGGACAAACACGCACACCCATGCCCGAGGGAGGACTCAAACCTCCGCCGGGACCAGCCGCTCAGTCCAAGACTGCAGCGCCTCAGACCGCTCGGCTAATCCCGCGCGGCACGAATGATTCCTTCCGCTGACTTCATGTGATTTTTTTACGACCACTGTCTGCAGTGCTCGATGGTCCCTGTCCGACAGTATATGAAATCTGCCCAACCTTGGTTTCGCTGAGGTTGGTCCTCGCGTTTCCACTTCACAAACATATTTCCAACACTCGACTGGGCCGTTTTAGAAAAGCTGAAATTTCCTGATTGATGGTTACATCCAATGACTAGTCGATGTTCGAAGTCACTGAGTGATCCTGACCAACCTTTTCTGGTGCTACTGCATCCCAGCTGACAACAGAATATTCTTCGCCTCCTTTTACACTTGCGGACACACTGGACTCGCATTCGGGAGGACGACGGTTCAACCCCGCGTCCGGCCATCCTGATTTAGGTTTTCCGTGATTTCCCTAAATCCCTCAAGGCAAATGCCGGGTTGGTTCCTTTGAAAGGGCACGGCCGACTTCCTTCCCCGTCCTTCCCTAATCCGATGAGACCGATGACCTTGCTGTCTGGTCTCCTCCCACAAAACAACCCAACCCAACACTTGCGGATCAGCCTCTCGTAAGATCTGATGGCCAGTTTCGCATTACATAGTGGTGTGCGGATACTTTTGATCAGACATTACATTCATTCACACAGCTTACGCCGTAGCAGTGAGAGTACCACAGGCGATCAGTGCAGCGGCTGACCTCATGGAGTAGGTGAGGAGGCCGTCGTGCCGCAGCCGGAGGAACTTGTTGGGCACGCTGATGCGGTGCAGGTGCGACTTCTTGCCGTTGAGGAAGAACGTGTCCGGCTTCCAGACGCGGTCCAGGAACAGCCACGACAGCGAGAACTCGTCCAGGCCCGGGAAGTCGAACGTGAGCCGGCGGTCGGTCCACGTCTGCCGGAAGTAGCAGTCCAGCGTGTAGTGCTGCAACACCGCGCGCACGCTCTGCTCAGCCTCAGTCCTGCCATGTTCTGTGCAAATCGACCGCATCACGCGGCGCTAGTGTGGCAATGTGCTCACTGCCCATAAACACATATAGGGCGCCAGGTGTGAGGCCACTGGCGAGCGCGGGTAATTTATTTTACAAAATGCCTCTTTCAATATGATTCATTAGGCGAGTTTCAGAAAGTGTGGTGCCCGAAGAATTAAATTTGAAAAAATTATTTTATCTCAAATGATTCATAGTTATGCACAATGCATTTCTAAAATAGATTACTTTCATACCTAAACAATAAGTATACTTCATTAGTAAATGTGACGTGTATATTTTAATACTGTTAATATGGATGCCACTTCTTTGATTCTACCTTTGTTTCTAGCCCCAATGAGCATCTTTAATGGACGGGATGTTGTACTGGATAAGGTAACGTTAGGGTTAGAGAAGGTCCGTATGGCCTTTGCTTCGACACCCCTACTCCCTGTGCAACTTACCAGCAAAAGGCACGGATCTTTCGCCAAGCGAGAGGTTGTATATAATAGTTAAGTACGAAGCTGTTATGTCAGCATACTCCGAAAGGAATCTAACTGATGTAAATCTGCACCGGAGGGCTTCCCTTTATTAGGCGATTGTAGCTGGTTTGCTAGATCGAGGATATCAACTTCTAAGTTACTCATGTTACTCGCGGCGGAGGTTCGAGTCCTCCGTCGGGCATGGGTGTGTGTGTTTGTCCTTAGGATAATTTAGGTTAAGTAGTGTGTAAGCTTAGGGACTGATGACCTTAGCAGTTAAGTCCCATAAGATTTCACATACATTTGAACATTTTTTTGAGTTCTTGATTCGAGTTCTGGAATATTTACTTCGTTTTCTTCGGTGAAGAAATTTCGGAAAATCGTGTTTAGTAACTCTGTTTTACAGGCGCTGACGACGGTAACATTACCATCGCCATCGCGCAGTGAAGCTGTTGATTGTGTCTTGCCACTAGTGTAATTAACATATGGCCAGGAACTCCTTGGATTTTCCATCAGATTTCGACACAGAGTATCGGTGTGGAATCTGTTAGCAACATTTCGCATTGAAGTTCGTGCTCAATTTCGTGCGTTCTTTTAAGTTTGGTACTCTTTTTTCGTTGCTTCTGCAAGAGTGTTCTGACCTGTTTTACTTGGGGGGGGAGGGGGTTTTAGTTCCTATCTTATTAATTTATTTGGTATAAATCTCTCAACTGCCATGGGTACTATATTTTTGAATTTAAGCCACATTTGGTCTAAACTTTCATAGCTAGTTTGGAAGGAACGGAGGTTGTTCCTTAGGAAGGCGTGAAACGAACTTTATTCTGACTTCTTTTTTCTTTTTAACAGATACATATTGTTCTTAAGAATCTGCTCATTCAATATACAGACACAACAAAAAGGAAGGGAGAAAGATTTGTGTTTTACGTCTCATCCACAGCTTACACTACTGGAGATGAAGATTCTCTCGGACATCTTACTACTGGAGGGAAAGAAAGCGCCAATGGCCCTTTTAAGGAACCATCCCAGCATTTGCTTGGAGTGAGCTGGGTGACCGCAGAGAACCGCTGTCCGGAAAGCCGACCCGAGATTTCAACCCGGGCCTCTCGAATATGAGTTTTGGGCGTTAGCCACTACACCGCTTCGCTCAGTCTCCTTGCAGATAATGCTGAATTAGTATTCACTGAGTTTTCTTTATAATTCTACTACCTAATGGACCCGCTATTGCCCAGGCATTGATTCTGCCAATTTTCTATAAGAAACAAAAATATGAAATGAACTGTGTTTGTGGCGTAATATCGAAAAACTTTCATTTCCATGCGTCCGTGAAAACACCTTTGAAATTACGCGGTAGACTTTGTGTGAGATGATCCCAGACAGTTTCTGCACGCTGGCGCAACTACTTCACGTGTGTACAACGCCATTTTGTAAGTCTCTGTATGGGAACGCCTCTTCATAGCTCTATATATGGCTAATGTTTTTGCCTACAGCTTTTGCGCTTAGCAGTTGAAAGCTGCCACGTACAAGGGATATCCTTAACTTGACCCGACTGTATGACTGTCTGTGTAGTAAAGAAAAACTGTATTAAAACTTCATGTACGATGCAGCATTTTTCTCACACATCTCACTGTTTGTGACGTCATATCTCCTGATCGGATATAATTTTTTAGGTACATTCAGCGGCATATGTGGATACCGCTGCAAAATGCGTTGCGAATAGTTACTACACGGAAGTAATAAATGTATTAAAACTTGATGCACAATGCGGCCCGTTTTCACGCGGTCAGTGTTTATGACTTCGTATATCCTGAACTATGGTAGGTAGGTGGCTGTTACCCCCACAGCGATTGTTGCCTTACAGTAACGGATATGTGTACCAAGTTTGGTCGAAATCGGTCCAGTGGTTTAGGAGGAGGTGTGGAATATAAATACACAAACACACACACGCACACACACACACATGTATAGATGATTGGTATTTCCGGAGGTTTGTAGAACCGATACTGAGATACTGGTCTTTCGGCAATGATATTAGCTTTTATATCTGTGCCTTTGCAGAGAGAGAGAAAACAGAAACTGTTACTGAATATTGCCTGTAACTTTCAGAGGTAAAATTTCAGGAAAGATAGAAATGTAATGCAGACGCTGATTTAATGAGGTTTGGAAACTGCAGAGACGTAATGGAAACTTAATGGATAACTACAATAACTGAAGTTGCAGTGATCTGTAAATATTATTTTCTTTGTTAATTTCCTTAAAAATGTCTAGCTCCGACGGATAAATCACTAACAATGGAGCGGCGCCAGTTCGAGAACATTTTTCCACACAAGCGATATCATTTGGAGCCTCCTTTCCCCTCGTTCGCCTTTGCCCACGTCAGTTTTCGGCATTAACTGTGATACGAACTGTATAAAAGCCGTGCACTTGGGCATCCCTGGCACTCAAGCGACTACTGCGATACGTCCTGTAGAGAAATCTTAACGTTATGAGCGCTTCTGGCCCCCCTCTCAGCTTGGTGCCCCAAGCGCCTGCTTGTGTTGCTTTGGCCATAAACTGGCCACGCAATGGAGATAGAAAAAAAGTTTCTTAGCATCTGATGCGCACTTCTACAGCTAAAATTTAACGCTATTTTCCCAGTATACCAAGCTGCATCTAACAATCACACAGAGTTTTCGTGACAACATAAGGAAACTCGTTTAAGAAAGGATATGTTGTTATGAAACAGAAGATAATGAGTAACACGTAGGTACAGCGAAGGGGAGAGCACGGCTTGCCCTGCCGCGGCCACGCCACGGGCGAGTTCACACTGATATTTATATTTCTACGACAAAATTTCCGACCACATCGCGGGAATCAAGGGCCAGTCATGGCACTGTTGCGTCACTTATGTGTGTAAATCGTCCGTTAGGCAGTGACTGTGTATTCTATCGTAGTGTTGTGTCACCTGTTTGGTATGGCTGATTAGTGTAACGCTTGCTTTCGGACGGGGTCTTGCAGTGAGTCGAAGCTGTCAAGTCGTGAAGTAACTTCCACATTACATTCTGTAAGCAGTGAGATAGCAAGTCAATATAGAGTCCCAGGAGAACCATAACAGCAGAGAAGACTAAATCATATTTTCGTAAATATAATCCCGATCTTTTATAACTCTGGTTTTTGTGTTCTGGCGTCGAGGAAAAGTCTCTGACTCAATCTATGTTTTGCTTCGAAGCGCTGTCCAACGGATGCATGAAACTAACAGAACTTGAAAGCCAGCTATCAACTAAATATCCTGATTGTGTAGGAAAACTCAGGTCTCACAAATCTCTAGACCTCTTTCAAATCAAGAAAAGAAATTCTTGTATTTCTATCATGGAAAAGTCTTCAATACAGAACATAACTAAGTATGAGAGTTTCGTATGATCTATCTTCGATAACTGCAACGAACAGGTCAGCTCACAAAGTGGGAGAGGGACTATTTATACCCGCAGCAAAAGTATTAAGTAATGCTTTCTTTGATAGTGTACACAAAAAATAAACAAAAATCCATCATCAAATACAACTGAAGAAATGACAGAAAATGAGAAGGAATCTGTCATTACTGCTTCGAAACAAAGCGAATACTTTTCGCTGCAGATTACCGTGCAGATGTCACTGGCAGTAACTAGCCTAAATTTACTACACTGAAGAGCCAAGGAAACAGGTAGACCTGCCTAATATCATGTAGGGCCCCCGCTAGCACACAGAAGTGCAGTAACACGACGTGGCATGGAGTCGACTAATGTCTGAAGTAGTGCTGGAGGGAACTGACACCATGAATCCTGCAGGGCTGTCCATAAATACGTGAGAGTACCAGGGGCTGGACGTCGCTTCTAAGCAGAACGTTGCAAGGCATCCCAGATTTCCAGATTTGCTCAATTATTTTCTTGTCTGGGGAGTTTCATTGCCAGCGGAAGTGTTTAAACCCACAAGAGTGTACCTGGAGCCACTCTGTAGCATTTCTGGACCTGTGGAGTGTCGCATTGCCCAGTCGACATGAATGGATGCAGATGATCAGACAAGACGCTTACGTACGTGTCATCTGTCAGAGTCGTATCTAGATGTATCAGGAGTCTCATGTTATTCCAACTCCACACGCCCCACATTACAGAGCCTCCACCAGCTTGAACAGTAGAATGCAGATAGTGATTTGAGGGTAAAATTAATGAGTTTTTATCCAGGTATTTATTATTTCGTGTGTGACAAACAATATAAAAAATCTCATTCAGTTCTTTCTAAAACTGACTAATCGATTGTGAGTTTTCATATAGTTGTGACAGCTAAGTTAATACAAGTTCTGAAGAATATATGTATCTGTCACTCCTTCTTGTCTATATATATTTTTTACAACTTAGGCCTACTGATATATGTGCACATGATGCATATATGTCATACATGAATAAGTGCCTGTTTGTATTTGTTTATATTTTTCTTGCATATTTAGTTACTGGACCTGCTTTCTTACAAAATAGGTTCTCCAGACAGCTAAAAAGACTGGGAACCTCTGGCACAATTTATCATGAACAACATAACAACCAAATGAATTCAAATTACACAGTGTGGGCGTAAATCATTTTCCTGATTATTCCTAAGGAACTATGATATATGTGGGGTATGCAGTTTGTTGCAAATGGTAACTTTTTATGAATGCACTCCCACAGTCTAAGCCCTATTTTGCAAGTGGTAGCATAATTCACGAAGCTTTTATGCTTACACTTTCATAAATGCTCTCACAGAATTTAGCGTAATTTAGGAGTGCTGCTGTCACAATAGCAATGTGTTTTGTGGTTTCATGAAAAACGGTCATCTAATACATTTCAGTGACATTTCCAAAGTACCTTTGTTCCAGATTCACCAGACGTGAAGAGCATCAAAGGATGGTACCAAAAGCTTGAAGAGACTGTCAGTGTTGGTGACAATGCAAGAATCGGTAAGTAGTGGGATAACCTGTGTTCTACACCAATTTGTTATTGTGGGCTGCATACATTCAGGGGCAGACTTGACTGATTTATGACCCCCTGCCCTTAACCTATTGTTCTGCCAAATGGTGTATGACCCCCTAGGGTTAATTTATGACCCTGTGCAGATAATCTGTCCTTCTGAAAAACCTCACCACCACTAACCGCTCCTCCTCCTCTTCCTCCTCCTCTCCTCACCCACCTGGGTACTTCCAACCCCCCTCCACTTCGCCATTACAAGTACACTTTCAGGCCTGAGATATTCGAATTGCCCCCTCCCACTATCAATTTGATTGACTAATTAATTAAATCAATAAATTAAGCCCTCCCTCTCTGGGAGATCCCCAACCCTCCCCTCCCAACCCCACCAGGAAATTGGCAAGTCTGTGTCAGAGAGGAAGGATCTCACGACAAGAAATTCAATTACACAGCAAAGTATACACTGTTTATTTATAAAATTCAATTTTCAGGGGTTGGATCTCTCTTGCTCCTCATTCTCTGCTGTTTGGAAAGCTACAGGTTTTGTAAAATACATCGAAAAGAAGTAATTAAATCGATCACTTTTTTATTCCGATTGCACAAGTAATACTTTCAACATATCACACCACATGTAATTAGACTATCCGCCAGGCCACGCCAAGTGCAAGCTGCCTCACATATTCCCACATGTGCAGGCCCCACAAACACTCTCGGCTGCTGCACAGCCAGCCCACTCATGTGGTACACAGACTGGAAGTCGCACTAATCCCTCAAACAAAAGCTCCAGGTAGTGACAGCCCTTTTATATTTGATATCTGAGAACTTCCTGTTGAAACAGACTCTCTCTCTCTCTCTCTCTCTCTCTTTCTCAGGTGGATGCTTCCTGTTTGTGTGAACCAACGCATGCAAACACAAGCAGATCAAGATGTCCTCCCCTCACACGCTCTTCCCTTCCATTTCCCCTCCCCTGCTCCCTCGCCACTCATGCAGACCTGGGTGTTGATAGTAGGTACATTCCTTTGTTTCACTCTTCCACTGCTATGGAAACCTGTAGTGGACAGAACAAAAACACTCAATAAGAAGTAGGTAGAGTCTGTCATGTGCCACACTAACCCCACTTTTGTCCTGAACTAAGTAATGGCTATCTAGCAAACCTCCATCTGTGGATGTCTTGGAAATATTCCCTCACTCTATCACATTGATTGACTAATTAAATCGATGCCCTTTATGTGCAGGCGGTTTTGCCTTGCATCCTATTGGTGGATACTAGGACTGGTATATGTGGTGAAATCCGATCCTGCAACTGCCCAGTTTCCAAACCCTTCCAGATTATTTCTCCTTTGCCTCCAATTGGTGGATATTGTTATATTGAGGATTACATTGGAGGTAGCTGAAATTTCAAATTTTTACTCTATTGCATGCTATACACTTAAACAATCTGCGGAGGGGAGGCACTGGTGTGTGTGCTCACAATACCACTATCAGAAACAGTAAACTGATCAGTCGGGGATTCGATGTTTCGATTGGATTTTTAAAGCGCTATATGATCCCAAAGTGGGTTCTCTGAGCTACACCAGGACCAAAAATGAGGAAGGTCCTACCATGTGATGGGATAGTAGCGATGACGAATACCACCCCCCCCCCTTTTTCTGCTGCAAGATAGTCCACTGGATTGTATTGGGAAGCAGTAAACACCACACACTTAAACCTCATTCCATTCTGTAGTAGTAGTTGTCATGGCTAGATGACAGATATTGTTGAAACTCTCAGGTATCCCGTCCACTCATGTCACAATGTCCACACTTAGCACTGCAGGGCAGAGAGTCATGCAGTGCTAGTTGCCGTGGTGTACACATGTCTCGGCGATCGCACCAGGTCAGCAGCCGGATTCGGCCACTGGAGAGTTTCACCCAACTGTGGAGGGTATCTGGGGATGATTGGAATGGTAGGAATTCGGATGTTATCAATACCTCCAGTGGCAACATCAGTGCTCAATGTTGAATTGCTGAACTTTCCACAGAGAATACATGCTACACACATGATCATGAAGGTAGCACAGAGCATACTGAGTATTAATTCACTATTCAGCTATCCAGAGAGTGTCGTGAGGGCCGCCACTGGGACTCGTCCCCGCTGCTGCGGACAAGGACTGACTAGCCGGCCAGCCAGGACTCTTCTTTGTACTAACTGCCAACGACAGCCTTTAAGCTGGAAATGGTCAATTTGTTCTGGTCACTGGCTGCCTCCGCCACGCACCCGAACAGCCGGCAAAGACGTCCTAGGAAACCAGTCACATTTTTATCACTGTAGTTACAATTAAATATTACGGTTACAGCCACTATCTCATGACATTCGCCAAAGAGTGAAGTATCGGAAATACATTCTCCTGACGGCTGTGACTCTAGGACGAATCTCACATTCAGATGTCATTATCTATATCCTTCTTATGACTGGACATAATTTTCCATGTAAAATCTTTTATACCCCGTATGGCTATCGATGCACTGTAATCGCAATTTTCCACGTGAAATCCATACCTCCCTTACGACCGGATATAGTCATTTTCTTTCCACATGTCAGAATACAGACCACAGAAACTTTACATCTCAACACATACTTTATAAGCCTGCTGATAAAAGTGACTAAGTATAATACTTCGTCAATACCTGAACGCTGGTGACACCAAACAGTACTGAGCAAAAATCCACGATCGATGGACATGCTACATTTGTTTTTTTACGAATGGTACCAGTGTGTCTTAGGAAGAGAGATGTAATAGTCTTATAAGCGACTGGCTATTAAAAACACGATCGCAATGACCATGTTACTATCACCCTACATATACATCTAAATGGATACTCTGAAAATCACATTTAAGTGCCTGGCAGAGGGTTCACCAAATCACCTTCACAATAATTCTTTATTATTCCAGTCTCACATAGCGCATGGAAAAAACGAACACCTATACCTTTCTGTGTGAGCTCTGATTTCCCTTATTTTATTATGATGATTGTTTCTCACTATGTATTGGTAATTGAAATTTTGTGAGAAGATTCTGCCGCAACGAAAAACTCCTTTGTTTCAATTATGTCCAACCCAAATCCTATATCATTTCAGTGACCCTCCCCCCCTATTTCCCGATGATACAAAACGTGCTGCCCTTCTGTGAACTGCCTCAATGTACTCCATCAATACTGTGTGGTAAGGATCCCGCGCTACACAGCAGTATTCTAAAACAGGATGGACAAACGCAGTGTAGACAGTCAGTACTTCCTGCATATAAGCGGTCTTCGTTGCACAAGCATACACAATTAACACTAACGATATCCATGTTTAAAACTATACATGCTTTATAAATCAAGGTATGGTACTGCTTCCGAATGAAGTGGTCTTCCAAACAAATACAACGACATTGAATATAGACGGTGATCGCGGATTATGTATTAAAAGACAGAAAGTGAGCATGCACATGGCCAGTGATGTAAGCTTGTAGTAAAATAGCCCTTCTCACCGAATTTAGAAAGTGATTCGGCTAAGGAACCTGGTATTGAGCCGATATTTGCAACTCCATCATGCCACCTGCTAGATATTTCCCACGCTAACAAGCAGATTTGTAACGCATTCTATCTTGATAACACGTAGACAGTGTAACAGAGGTTCTGCGATATATCCACGGGGCTGTAGGTGGTTGATTGAGAATGGCACACACAGTAGATGGTGCGATATGTGAGGAGTCACTTAAAAATGCAATTTTAGATTGAAGTCAGAAGAAATGTACAAAATCCTGTGATCAACATATTGGCTTTTCAGATCTATAGTGTTACACTTTCTGGTAGAAATGCTGTATGCGATTTGAAATCAAGTCTCTCCATTCAGCCAGACAGTTGCTTTGGATCCTATGGAGATGTCTTTTAATGATTACAGGCACTGGTGAATCATATTTGTGGCACTCTCGTATCTCGAATTGAGTCACCTTCTTCAAATCTATCTGCTAAGAACCCAATACAGCAGAACTCTAGCTTGGTTCTAGGCAGTTTCTCTGCACCTTGTAACGGTTCCTCAGTTTCTGCCCCGCCCTCCCTGCAGCTTTGTCCATTTTATCAGCCCAATATCAGTTGGAACTGAGCAGAAGCCAGAGAGCGCTATATCTATATCCTTCTGCATCCCATGGAGAAACAGGGCGAGCTGAGTAAATGCGACAGGACCATGTTTTTTGACCACTCAGTGGACATGAGAACATGTTGTCGCAGTTCTGCCAGCGGTTTACAATGTGTAAGGCCAGCGTCAAACAAAGCTTTCTCCTACAATGCGAGGTAGTAGAAAAAACAGCATCAGCAGTTGATGGTGATGTTTCTTATCGGGAAAATTCGGAAGACTTCACGTCATATGGGAACTAGAAAAAGGACAAGGATTTTGCTACTGCATTGCAGTGCATTTCCAAAATGCACACAGTTACTGTGTCCCTCAGAGTGCATTAATGTCTGTCAGCCAGACATTCTCTCTATCCTCATTATTTTGTTCCATCCAATGGAGGAAAACTATGAACTATAAAAACTTCACTAATGTCACGTAGTAGAGAACTCAGTAAGATATTACTACTCATCTCTCTTCCGATACATCATAAACAGATATCGTCTGCGTGCTGACATTGGGCATATGTGGCGCTCCTATTAAATGTTTTGGGCTTGCATAGACCAGTATAAAGTTTTGTCTCATGTACTGCAGGAGCACCATATCCCACAGACTATTAACTGCAAGAGAGAGCTCCTTTCATAAGCAGTTTGATACATTGTTTTTCTGATGTAACACATCCAAGCAGTGTGTGACTACAGCTTTGTACACTGCCATACATGTTGTTTTTCCACCACGACTTTGAGGTCTATGTCAGGTGCTAAACTAACATTAACATGTTTCGATCAATTGGCGCTCACAGAAAGCTGGGCATCACATGGTGTAAACTATGCTGCTCCCACAACACACAGGATGGTTGAAATAAAAGACAAGGGGAGTGCTTATTATTGACAAAAATGTGGAGGACATTGCAATATATGGAAACTGGAAGAGTTTGTGACATTGTGGAGTGTTTCCAATCAGCTGTCTGAAGGTGATGACCTCTACATTTAATCTCATCTTTCACAGTGACGTGATAGCAGATGTCAGCTTCTTCTCGTATTCTTCTTGCTGTCACATACTCATTCCCAAGTACAAGAATTTTCGTGCACCAAGCAGAAGACATGCAAGTACTCCCTCATTCCCTTCAATCTCCCCCGCATTTTGGCGTATTTTCCCTCAGTTTACACTTATTTTCCGTTAATTCTCGCAATTTTATCGATTTTATGACCCTTCTGCCCTTGCGACCATGACATCACTTCTTGCCACGTATTCTAAATTTGCTTGTAAATGTGGTACAGTTGTCAACACCTAGTGCAAATGCACTATTTTTCTGGTCAGACAGTAGAGTACAGCACTGTATTTGAATGCATCCAGTCACTTCCAACCACATATTCAACAGCTTCAGTGCATTTGCTCTGTTTTCTGTTTGTCTGTGTCTGTGCATGTGTTGTGGATATATCCCATGACCCAAGTAGAACCGAATTAGCGTTCAAGTGTGGATTCGTCACGCATTATATCCAGAGCAATGTGTGGATGTGGATCCACAATACACCACATCCGGGATTGGGTTTGAAGGCAGATCCACCACGCATTATATCTGGAGCGATGTTCAGAGGTGGATCCACAATATGCTACTCGTACGTCAACGATAGGGTTCGAAGGTGGATCCACCACACGTTCGCCAGAGATGTCTTCTATTTCTGAAGGTGGATTCACCAGCTGCAGGACGTGATGTGAGATGGGATCGTAAAACGGATTTCAATGACACTGACAATTTATTATGTAGAACATTAAATACACAAAGTAATTCTGAACACAAATGCAATTACAGCCCCAACTTATAATGAGTGGATAAAGAACTACAACTTGCAGGGGAGACATGAGTGTATGATATTTAAGATGGGGACGTAAAAAAAGGGCAATCACATGGAAAGAAAGATAATCCTGCAATAAATTATTTATCTGACCCACACGATTCAATACATGAACAAAACATGACATTCCATCACCACTGGAACTACATTGGTCATCTGTGGAGGTCGTAAAATCGGAATCAGAGCTTCTCCACTAACAATGGTAAACATCAGGGCAAAGCTCATCAGACTAACGAAGAAAAACTACTCGAAATGGGTTTTGTTTCTGCATCGCGTTAAATGTTTTGCACAATGGAGTAGCTTACACTTGTAATCTCATGATTTCATTCAAAGTGGCAATGATAATGCACACAAGGTCATTCCCCAAACTGCAAGGTAAACTCTGAAGTTTAGCGAGATGATTCACATAACAATGTTATCTGAATACAAATGATTTCTGAATGCAGTAAACTCGTGTGGACAGTTGCAGTTCGAATAATACACTTCACATGTGGCTCATCACAAAGACAAACATAAAACTGATGAAAACGTGGAAATTTATTCAGATTGAAACGTAACTTTGGCAAATTTAATGTAGTAGACCATTATCATGCAAAACACGAAACACAGTTAATCAAAAGATAGACGACTACTGAATGCACATGGGCGCTTCGTGCATGAATAAAGTCAAAGCGCCTGTCCATTCATTCTTCACGAAAATTATGTAAGGAAATTCAATAAAACGACACAAAAAGCATTGCTCAGTGTACTAAGAATCGAATGAAATGATTTCTTCATACTTAATCAATAACATAAGTACACTGGCTGAATTGAAATCATCTAAAGCTACACTCCTGGAAATTGAAATAAGAACACCGTGAATTCATTGTCCCAGGAAGGGGAAACTTTATTGACACATTCCTGGGGTCAGATACATCACATGATCACACTGACAGAACCACAGGCACATAGACACAGGCAACAGAGCATGCACAATGTCGGCACTAGTACAGTGTATATCCACCTTTCGCAGCAATGCAGGCTGCTATTCTCCCATGGAGACGATCGTAGAGATGCTGGATGTAGTCCTGTGGAACGGCTTGCCATGCCATTTCCACCTGGCGCCTCAGTTGGACCAGCGTTCGTGCTGGACGTGCAGACCGCGTGAGACGACGCTTCATCCAGTCCCAAACATGCTCAATGGGGGACAGATCCGGAGATCTTGCTGGCCAGGGTAGTTGACTTACACCTTCTAGAGCACGTTGGGTGGCACGGGATACATGCGGACGTGCATTGTCCTGTTGGAACAGCAAGTTCCCTTGCCGGTCTAGGAATGGTAGAACGATGGGTTCGATGACGGTTTGGATGTACCGTGAACTGTTCAGTGTCCCCTCGACGATCACCAGTGGTGTGCGACCAGTGTAGGAGATCGCTCCCCACACCATGATGCCGGGTGTTGGCCTGTGTGCCTCGGTCGTATGCAGTCCTGATTGTGGCGCTCACCTGCACGGCGCCAAACACGCATACGACCATCATTGGCACCAAGGCAGAAGCGACTCTCATCGCTGAAGACGACACGTCTCCATTCGTCCCTCCATTCACGCCTGTCGCGACACCACTGGAGGCGGGCTGCACGATGTTGGGGCGTGAGCGGAAGACGGCCTAACGGTGTGCGGGACCGTAGCCCAGCTTCATGGAGACGGTTGCGAATGGTCCTCGCCGATACCCCAGGAGCAACAGTGTCCCTAATTTGCTGGGAAGTGGCGGTGCGGTCCCCTACGGCACTGCGTAGGATCCTACGGTCTTGGCGTGCATCCGTGCGTCGCTGCGGTCCGGTCCCAGGTCGAAGGGCACGTGCACCTTCCGCCGACCACTGGCGACAACATCGATGTACTGTGGAGACCTCACGCTCCACGTGTTGAGCAATTCGGCGGTACGTCCACTCGGCCTCCCGCATGCCCACTATACGCCCTCGCTTAAAGTCCGTCAACTGCACGTACGGTTCACGTCCACGCTGTCGCGGCATGCTACCAGTGTTAAAGACTGCGATGGAGCTCCGTATGCCACGGCAAACTAGCTGACACTGACGGCGGCGGTGCACAAATGCTGCGCAGCTAGCGCCATTCGACGGCCAACACCGCGGTTCCTGGTGTGTCCGCTGTGCCGTGCGTGTGATCATTGCTTGTACAGCCCTCTCGCAGTGTCCGGAGCAAGTATGGTGGTTCTGACACACCGGTGTCAATGTGTTACTTTTTCCATTTCCAGGAGTGTATATCCCAAAGGAACATCACGTCTTACCAAGGTTACATGTGGAATCTGAATTCCATTTTAAGATGGCGAGTGGGGGCAGTAAGCTCCGGAGACAGTTTTTCTAATGGAAGAGGAGGGGGAATCTCAAAACGCCCATTGCGAAAAAGCGGGAAGCGCTTCGATTAACGGAGAAACAAACTTGCTAGATTCCTTTGATGAAAACTTTCGCTAACGATACTATGCAGCGCAGAACACACAAGAAAACTTCTGCTTCCCTCCGTGCTAGGTTCAAACACACATGCTATCAGATTCGAACTACACAGAGATCTTTGTTCGAAGCGATTTCGAGATTGCAGCCGGTCGTCATAGACTTCATTCCACAATATTTTAATTTGACACCTGCCAGTCATCTTCATGTGACCCGTCGAAGACTGACGAAGACTTTTTTTTTCCTTTATTGAATTTCGATTCCCCCTGAAGGGGGCGGGCTGGCAGCAGCTTAGTACGCTGACCTTCAGCCTACAGAATTTTTAAAACATAAGAAGAAGATAAGATACAATAAAAGTAGGCGATAAAATGGAGACTTAAATTGTAAAACGGCGGAAAATTGTGGAAAGTTAAAACATAAGACAAAGGGTAGGCGATGCTAATAAAATACACAGGAAGCAGACAGGTAAAATAGTAGACACACAATTACAAAACCATGGCGACAGTCTGGTTTCTGTTCGAAAGAGATATAAAAATCACACCCAGTCACAATATGATGTCCTTTCGCAACACTTAACAATTACTGGAAACTCTGCTCTAAAAAGTCGGCACGAAGATAACACACCACAGCCAAGGGCAGATGGGTGGGGTGGGTGGGGGGAGAGGGGGAACCTGGACAGATGAGGGGAAAAAAAAGGGATGAGCAGAGGAAAAACGAAGGGAGGGGGGAACTGACAGAGGGAGAGGACTCATAAGGGGTGGGGGGCAGGGCAGACGTGAGAGGGAATGGGGAGAGGCAGAGGAGAGAAGGGAGGCAGAGAGAGGGTAGGCAGGGAAAAAACAGGATAGAAGTGGGGGAGAGTGAGCCCAGGAAAAGGACAGAGGAAGGGAGGGGGAGGTGAGGATCAGAGTTCAGAGGAGGGATGAATGGAGGGAGAGAGGGCATCATCTGGCAGGAGGAGTTGACAGAAGCCACCTTGGGAAAGGAGATGAAGACTGTAGAGGTGGAGGGTTGGGGGGACACAACAGTGAAGGTGCGGCAGAGGGCGGGGGTTGGAGAGGAGAGGAGCAGCCAGGGGATGAGGGGGATCAAGGCGGCGGGAGGTGTAGAGTTGAGAGGTGGCATGAGCCCCCTCTCATATTTCTATCTTACGATTCTCCTCTCTAGTTGCATGCGATGGAGGGTTGCTTTTCCTTAACACGCGTACTTCCCACGCAGCGTCTCTCGTCACCCGGGTGGGCCGGTGACAGGCGGGGTCTGTGGAACTGGAGAGAGTTAAGCCGACGTGTGTGAGGCAGTCGAGTGAATGCTTTTCAGACGCCGACATTGTCAAGAGACACGCCCGCTGGGGTGTGAAGTAGCGGCTGGGCTAGAGGTTCCGTTACTTCAGAGAAACTTTGCGAAAACACTTTCTGGCGGGCTACCAGCGAGGCGTGGGAATGACTTGTGTACCCACGCAGTTGTGGCGGGAAAATTCCCGCACTTTCTGCAAAATCAGCACAGAAATTGGCGGCAAGAATCTCCATTGGTGGAATGGTAGTGCTCCGGCAATGGAGTGGAATTTCCGCGGGTTTTCGAGTTGCTGATTGGAACGTAACCACGGCCACTGTCGTGGGGGCGGGAATGTTCGGTGTTCGGCCTGTACGGGTGCTCTGGGTAGTCGGCAGTCGCCTTTCGGTCGAGGACATCGGAGCAACCAGCCCTCGCCTGCGGTACGCCAGATCGTGTTCTGGGAGATAAGAAGATTGTTGGTAATGTACGTCCGCAGCACCGGCAGATAGGGATTTTCCTAGGTGATAATCAGAGCTCAGCAGAGCGCGCCTGTTCATCCTTTTCTAACTTTGTTCAGTTTCGAGTAGCAGCAATTACTATTGGGTTAGCTGTGTGTCTCTCTTGAGATTTGAGTGGAAAGGAATTGGCTCCACATACCACTTCGTCTTAAACCTCACGATCTAAGTTAGGGACAACTTCACCTTTACTGTGTTTGTATGAATCTCCAATTTTAGCCAATTTGATGTTTTATATTTCCTGTGTCTCTTTTACTATTCTGCGTTTAATCTTAATAAATCATATTGTTATTTTGGACAGAACTTTCTTTCTGTTAATCAATAGAGCAACCCTATCATTCCTCACTATGCTAATGAAACCTTTGTTTATTTAACTTATTTATCAAATTAAATTATTGCAGGTGCCAAACTCTCTTCTACTCCACTAGCAGGGTTGATTAGAGTCAGTTCGCGTATTTGTTTTATCCTTGTGCAACAGCAAAAGTCGGAGTTAGAATAGGGGGGGCTTAGAGCATGATTTACACATGTGGATTCTAGTAGAATTTAGTGATAAATACACTACTAGCCCCGGCACCTCGCATAATATGGCGACCCTTGGCCTCGGATCTTTCCTGTGAATCTCTGATAAACAAACAGGATTCTTAGTAGGAACATTCAATTTTTTTCTCTCTATTTTTTTTAATGATTAATACCCAAGTTTTTTTTGGTAGTTCCGCGTTTAGTTTTAAGTAGCGGCGCATGACTACAGTTTTTGTTTTCAGTGTATATATTTTTTGTTCATTGTTTTTTTTGTGTTTCGCTGATGTGGTGTCTGTACCGCATCGCACTTTGTCGGATTTGTGTGCGGTTTCTGTACCACATCAAATTGTGTTTGTGATTACAGCGTTGGAACAGCGTTGTTGAAATTTTATGTTTATGTGTAAAAAAATATATGGAGTAGATTAATTTTATTGTGCATTTTAGATGAATTTGTTTTTATGAATGATAACGAGAAGTAAGGCACGACTATTATCGGGCGAAGCTAAAACAAAAGAGGATAGCATAATGGATAAGGGGCAGTTTACTGACGGGAATAGGTTCGGAGATGAGATGGGCACATTTTTAGCAGGACAGGACGCCAGGGGCATTGATGAGGAAGGTGATTTGGACGCGATCTCAGAGCAGCGTTGCGGCCGTGATTATGATAGTGAAGTAGAGGATGAAACAGAGACAGGCACACAGGTCGAGACGGTAGCAGAAGCTTATAGTCAAACGAACGAGTGCAGACAGAGGCCAGCTCGGTCACGTCAGAGCTCTAGCGCCCAGGTGTCCAGAGTTACATCGCCCATGTTTGAAGAGGATCAAGAAGATGACGTAAACCCAATACTGAGCTTCCTACGATCAATGAAAGAAGAAGCTGACGAACAGCGTAAGAAGGACACGGAGGCAATAATTTCGCATATAGGGGAAATTCGTGGGGAATTACTAACAATAAAGAAAGAATGTGGAGAAGCAAAACAATTGTCAATGGTAGCACAAAAAGTAGCAGGCCTAGCCCAAACGGCAGCAACAGGGGCAATGAAAATCGCAAAAGTAACTTCTCAACTTGTAGGTCGCTTGCGACGTGCGACACAAGCCCACTCAAAATCCCTAGCGTTCTTAAAAACCCAAGGTAATATTGCGGTTACCAACATCACGAAACGAATGAAAGAAGTAGAGAGTCGGATAGCGAAACTAGAGCGAAACGGGCACACGAGCACTGCGCGTTCGGATACCAATGATGGAGTACACAGAAGTGTGTCTCCGAGGAAAAGCCCGCCGTGCTCTAGCCCAGTGACAGAGGGCGGAACTAACAATGCACACGCAGAAACACCTAGTAATAGCTCCAATAATTGTAGCCCACTTAGGAGAGTGAATTCTGAGTGTCACCGCCACTGTGATACAGAGGTAGCACATCACAGTTATCAGCAAGATAGATCAGGACACTCAGCAGACGTGCAAGTATCGGAAACGAGTGACAACACCAGTGCGAGGATCGGACAGGATTTTGATCACAATCACTTCCTGTCGATACTAAAATTCCAAAAGTTCAGAGATAATGGAGGGTCGATGCATCCGAAGAGCTGGGTGACGCAGTTTACTAATTCATTACCGTCATCATGGCCAACCCACGCAAAATTAGAATTCATGTGTGGACACATCGAGGGCCAAGCCGCGGAAAAGATGCGGGGTGTGGCAGCGACGTGTCGGACCTATCAGGAATTTGTTGATGCATTCCTGCGGACCTACTGGTCAAAGGAAACGCAAGACAGGATTAAAGAGGAAATAATATTTTGTCCTGAACTGGAAGTGTCCGGGCATAAGAACGCAACCAAATTTTTTGATGATTTACTCAAGAAGAATCAGTTTTTAGATAGTCCATATAGCAACGGAGAAATCATTAAATTTTGCTTTTCCAAATTGCCTATTAGGTATCAACAGACACTTGTCGGGAAGTGTGGATCGGACATAGAAGCATTCAAGAGTCTATTGCGCGAACTCGAAGTAGTCTTCGATAAACAAGACGCAAAGGACAGGAAGAAGGCGCAAAATAACAAATACCACGGGCCAGCAAGGGAAGACGACAACAGATCGCAAAATCGCACTCGTCAGTTAGGAAACCAGGGTTACGGAAATCAAGGTTACGCTACTCAAGGTTATGGAAACCAGAGACACGGAAACCAGAACGTCAGGAAACAGGGTCAATCTAGACAAGGAATCTGGGACAGGAGAAATAACGTACGGCAAAGCGACCGTAATTGGAGAGAGCGAAATCAAGGACAACAGGAGAACCAGGAGATTGAAATTAGACCTGCAAATCCTAATGCACGTCAGAGGAGGGGGAGTCTAACAAGGGATTGGCGCTAGTCCATAGGATTCCACCACATCTCTCACACAAAGAAGTTCGTGGAATAATAGTAGTTTAAGTGGTGTACATAGTAGAATAAGCAAATATATGAACCTTTCTGTGGGGAACAATAATTGTTACATTAATAGATTAAGATTGCTAAAGTATTAACATGCTGCGTTGTCTTGCATAAGAATTTACTGCTGCTATCCTCTTTTTGTTTATGTTTGCGATCTCCAATGTCGATGGAGTAGGAGACACTACCTTTTCATGAGCAATGTTTTTGTCCTTTCCTATCTGGTGTCCATGTTAAGGGATAAGGATGAGTGACGAGACGTCGCACAAACGGGCGCATACAAGAACGTGCTCTTAGAAGCGTTCTGAGAGGTCGTGATACGCTCCATAGCGGCCACAACCAGTTCGTGAGACGTTCATACCAATGCTTGCAGGCACGCGTCAGTGCACTGCACGATTGTGGTATATTGCGCGATTTCGAGGGTGAATATGGGCAGTATAGTTTTTGCAGAGCTGCGCCGGTATCGTTGTCTTGCAAGTCGGGGTGAACCTGTGAGCATTTGACTCTAATGGTGCCCTAGACGAGAGAAATGAGGGCATAAAAGCCTACCATGCTAATGTGCTGGTTGGGGATTTAGCGTGCTGCTCGTTTTTGTCACAGATGAATCACCAAGGAATTGTACTTGGATATTCGTGACATACTGTGTAGCTGGCGGGTGTTGGGTGTCTGAATCCTCAACAGGAACCAGTCCTGGCTTGGTCATATTACATTGCTTCTGGAAAGGTGTACTTTGATCGCGAAAACCGCTTCACATAGAGAAGGAAGTTGCAACTATAAATTTATTGTCGTGTATAGCCATGGCTAACCCAGTCTCTGGAGTTTCAGTGAGGCGTAATGAAAACTCGGAGGTCATGTCGTACGGCGCGCACATCACTGTCGTCAATAGCGGCGAGCAGCAAGACACCTCAGCGTAACAGGAACTATGTAAGGGTATTGTATAAGGTAAATAAAAAAAAAAAAAATAAATAAATAAATAAATAAATAAATAAATAAATAAAATAAATAAATAAATAAATAAAAGGGAAAGTACGATACTAGGATAAGTTAAACTGTAGGATTTAACAATAACTAGATTAATATTGTGGGGGTTTTCTACCACAAGTGTGGCGCGCGCCTGTTGAGTTGCTATTTTTCAGGTCACCAAACCACAGACCCGAGATGGAGGGACGACGGGCGAGCGAAAGTAGCGTAGTTGCATGTTCTTTATAGCACAGTAAAACTTAGACCTGCATAACAACATAATTTAATTAAAAGACGTAGAATGTAGATCGTTGGGATATGGTAGTTAATTCTTGAAGCATGTCTACTGTCGATCTATATAATTAATAGTAATATTAGTGCGGGCCCGCACATTTAGTTGTTCATCCATTACAAAGCATCAGTTATCACACACCATGTACATACTGAGATCGGTCTCTACACATATATCAAAATAAATTATTTCCATGTCTAGATTAGATGTTATAATGATTGCCATAGATTAATAACTATAAAAGTAAAATAAGAGTGTCTGAAATGACAGACCATCAATGTTTCATTATGTAAATTTATTATAACATAGAAGGTCATGGGAAAAAGTTAGGCATAAGACTTTTGTAAGAATTGTACAGATGACGAGGAACGTGGCAATGCAGAGGCCAGCCAGCGCAAAAACAAGAGGTCTTCGGCTACCTGCTAGAGGGCGAGCGTCCCGTCCTACACGCTGACAGTCACCCGGCTGCCTACCTGAGGGATTACACGGGACCCTCGCCCCGCCACAAGCGAAAGTGGGGCTGGCCGTTGACCCTGACACGCGACAGCCTGCTAGCTCTCCGGACGCGGCAGCCGCTTGGAGGGATTCCCTGCGGCAGACCACGTTGTCGTGAGTACACGAAGAACATCACATATCGTGTCAGAACCTGCGCCTCATGTGCCTCAGGACAGAAAGGGACGCTCTATACTCACCTGTTTGGGTTTTTACAACTCACTAGCATTGGCCGATCTGCATACACAAAGCAGTATCGTGCCACACTAACAAATGTATGGTCTCATGTCTTACTTCTCCTCTCTATTAGAGAGCAGTTTTTAACAATAGTCGCTCCTAGTTCGATCCTGTATGGATGACCTCACACACTTGTGGAGTCACTCCACGTGCCATCATCCCTCGTCGAACTGCAATATTGGGAAACATAAAGTTCTGTCCAGCGAGAGAAGAGACCTAGACTAGTGATGTATCCCAACGAGTAGACCTCAGAGACAATTAATCGACGTGAGGAGAGCCTATCACTGTGTCTTCCTACCATACGGCCGTGATCATATGCGTGGGTCTGACTACAATCTCAACAGCGTACTGCAGACACTCCAGAACTCCCTATTGCTGTTGCCACAACGTAGCAACTACAACCGACGTTTAGCCTTATGTGATGTCAGTACAGTGGAATCAGTGAAGTGCCACGGATATTTCTAACAATGTGATTTAGTGCCTCATTCTCAGCACAGTCGTGAACTTTGTGCAATGTGCACGCACAATTTGATGCCCCATGAACCTTGTTTTTTTTGTTTTTCTTAAATTTCTTTCTCTTATGTTGTTTCTGTAATGTATGTTATACCTTGTATGCGTTTGTGTTTTACACTGTAATTCTTATTACAGATTACTGTATTGTTCTCCACATCATGTTTTTTTTGTATTTTGTGTTTATTGTTGTGTGTATGCTAACAGTGTGCCTGAAGTCCCCATAAACTGAAGCAGATACCACCACTGTCATTGTGAATGGACCATCAGTTCAGGGAACATTTTGTAAAGGTTATTCTTGCTGCAGGGAGACAGAATGAATCGGAGGTTGTAACTAGATTCTGAAAACTCACAAAGAGATTGTTAACTTAAATATTATCATGTGTGAGTGAGGTCAGGTTAGTTTAATGATTAAAATTGTTGTAACATCTTGTACTAAGAATCGAATGAAATGATTTCTTCATACTTAATCAATAACATAAGTACACTGGCTGAATTGAAATCATCTAAAGCTACACTCCTGGAAATTGAAATAAGAACACCGTGAATTCATTGTCCCAGGAAGGGGAAACTTTATTGACACATTCCTGGGGTCAGATACATCACATGATCACACTGACAGAACCACAGGCACATAGACACAGGCAACAGAGCATGCACAATGTCGGCACTAGTACAGTGTATATCCACCTTTCGCAGCAATGCAGGCTGCTATTCTCCCATGGAGACGATCGTAGAGATGCTGGATGTAGTCCTGTGGAACGGCTTGCCATGCCATTTCCACCTGGCGCCTCAGTTGGACCAGCGTTCGTGCTGGACGTGCAGACCGCGTGAGACGACGCTTCATCCAGTCCCAAACATGCTCAATGGGGGACAGATCCGGAGATCTTGCTGGCCAGGGTAGTTGACTTACACCTTCTAGAGCACGTTGGGTGGCACGGGATACATGCGGACGTGCATTGTCCTGTTGGAACAGCAAGTTCCCTTGCCGGTCTAGGAATGGTAGAACGATGGGTTCGATGACGGTTTGGATGTACCGTGAACTGTTCAGTGTCCCCTCGACGATCACCAGTGGTGTGCGACCAGTGTAGGAGATCGCTCCCCACACCATGATGCCGGGTGTTGGCCTGTGTGCCTCGGTCGTATGCAGTCCTGATTGTGGCGCTCACCTGCACGGCGCCAAACACGCATACGACCATCATTGGCACCAAGGCAGAAGCGACTCTCATCGCTGAAGACGACACGTCTCCATTCGTCCCTCCATTCACGCCTGTCGCGACACCACTGGAGGCGGGCTGCACGATGTTGGGGCGTGAGCGGAAGACGGCCTAACGGTGTGCGGGACCGTAGCCCAGCTTCATGGAGACGGTTGCGAATGGTCCTCGCCGATACCCCAGGAGCAACAGTGTCCCTAATTTGCTGGGAAGTGGCGGTGCGGTCCCCTACGGCACTGCGTAGGATCCTACGGTCTTGGCGTGCATCCGTGCGTCGCTGCGGTCCGGTCCCAGGTCGAAGGGCACGTGCACCTTCCGCCGACCACTGGCGACAACATCGATGTACTGTGGAGACCTCACGCTCCACGTGTTGAGCAATTCGGCGGTACGTCCACTCGGCCTCCCGCATGCCCACTATACGCCCTCGCTTAAAGTCCGTCAACTGCACGTACGGTTCACGTCCACGCTGTCGCGGCATGCTACCAGTGTTAAAGACTGCGATGGAGCTCCGTATGCCACGGCAAACTGGCTGACACTGACGGCGGCGGTGCACAAATGCTGCGCAGCTAGCGCCATTCGACGGCCAACACCGCGGTTCCTGGTGTGTCCGCTGTGCCGTGCGTGTGATCATTGCTTGTACAGCCCTCTCGCAGTGTCCGGAGCAAGTATGGTGGTTCTGACACACCGGTGTCAATGTGTTACTTTTTCCATTTCCAGGAGTGTATATCCCAAAGGAACATCACGTCTTACCAAGGTTACATGTGGAATCTGAATTCCATTTTAAGATGGCGAGTGGGGGCAGTAAGCTCCGGAGACAGTTTTTCTAATGGAAGAGGAGGGGGAATCTCAAAACGCCCATTGCGAAAAAGCGGGAAGCGCTTCGATTAACGGAGAAACAAACTTGCTAGATTCCTTTGATGAAAACTTTCGCTAACGATACTATGCAGCGCAGAACACACAAGAAAACTTCTGCTTCCCTCCGTGCTAGGTTCAAACACACATGCTATCAGATTCGAACTACACAGAGATCTTTGTTCGAAGCGATTTCGAGATTGCAGCCGGTCGTCATAGACTTCATTCCACAATATTTTAATTTGACACCTGCCAGTCATCTTCATGTGACCCGTCGAAGACTGACGAAGACTTTTTTTTTCCTTTATTGAATTTCGATTCCCCCTGAAGGGGGCGGGCTGGCAGCAGCTTAGTACGCTGACCTTCAGCCTACAGAATTTTTAAAACATAAGAAGAAGATAAGATACAATAAAAGTAGGCGATAAAATGGAGACTTAAATTGTAAAACGGCGGAAAATTGTGGAAAGTTAAAACATAAGACAAAGGGTAGGCGATGCTAATAAAATACACAGGAAGCAGACAGGTAAAATAGTAGACACACAATTACAAAACCATGGCGACAGTCTGGTTTCTGTTCGAAAGAGATATAAAAATCACACCCAGTCACAATATGATGTCCTTTCGCAACACTTAACAATTACTGGAAACTCTGCTCTAAAAAGTCGGCACGAAGATAACACACCACAGCCAAGGGCAGATGGGTGGGGTGGGTGGGGGGAGAGGGGGAACCTGGACAGATGAGGGGAAAAAAAAGGGATGAGCAGAGGAAAAACGAAGGGAGGGGGGAACTGACAGAGGGAGAGGACTCATAAGGGGTGGGGGGCAGGGCAGACGTGAGAGGGAATGGGGAGAGGCAGAGGAGAGAAGGGAGGCAGAGAGAGGGTAGGCAGGGAAAAAACAGGATAGAAGTGGGGGAGAGTGAGCCCAGGAAAAGGACAGAGGAAGGGAGGGGGAGGTGAGGATCAGAGTTCAGAGGAGGGATGAATGGAGGGAGAGAGGGCATCATCTGGCAGGAGGAGTTGACAGAAGCCACCTTGGGAAAGGAGATGAAGACTGTAGAGGTGGAGGGTTGGGGGGACACAACAGTGAAGGTGCGGCAGAGGGCGGGGGTTGGAGAGGAGAGGAGCAGCCAGGGGATGAGGGGGATCAAGGCGGCGGGAGGTGTAGAGTTGAGAGGTGGCATGAGCCCCCTCTCATATTTCTATCTTACGATTCTCCTCTCTAGTTGCATGCGATGGAGGGTTGCTTTTCCTTAACACGCGTACTTCCCACGCAGCGTCTCTCGTCACCCGGGTGGGCCGGTGACAGGCGGGGTCTGTGGAACTGGAGAGAGTTAAGCCGACGTGTGTGAGGCAGTCGAGTGAATGCTTTTCAGACGCCGACATTGTCAAGAGACACGCCCGCTGGGGTGTGAAGTAGCGGCTGGGCTAGAGGTTCCGTTACTTCAGAGAAACTTTGCGAAAACACTTTCTGGCGGGCTACCAGCGAGGCGTGGGAATGACTTGTGTACCCACGCAGTTGTGGCGGGAAAATTCCCGCACTTTCTGCAAAATCAGCACAGAAATTGGCGGCAAGAATCTCCATTGGTGGAATGGTAGTGCTCCGGCAATGGAGTGGAATTTCCGCGGGTTTTCGAGTTGCTGATTGGAACGTAACCACGGCCACTGTCGTGGGGGCGGGAATGTTCGGTGTTCGGCCTGTACGGGTGCTCTGGGTAGTCGGCAGTCGCCTTTCGGTCGAGGACATCGGAGCAACCAGCCCTCGCCTGCGGTACGCCAGATCGTGTTCTGGGAGATAAGAAGATTGTTGGTAATGTACGTCCGCAGCACCGGCAGATAGGGATTTTCCTAGGTGATAATCAGAGCTCAGCAGAGCGCGCCTGTTCATCCTTTTCTAACTTTGTTCAGTTTCGAGTAGCAGCAATTACTATTGGGTTAGCTGTGTGTCTCTCTTGAGATTTGAGTGGAAAGGAATTGGCTCCACATACCACTTCGTCTTAAACCTCACGATCTAAGTTAGGGACAACTTCACCTTTACTGTGTTTGTATGAATCTCCAATTTTAGCCAATTTGATGTTTTATATTTCCTGTGTCTCTTTTACTATTCTGCGTTTAATCTTAATAAATCATATTGTTATTTTGGACAGAACTTTCTTTCTGTTAATCAATAGAGCAACCCTATCATTCCTCACTATGCTAATGAAACCTTTGTTTATTTAACTTATTTATCAAATTAAATTATTGCAGGTGCCAAACTCTCTTCTACTCCACTAGCAGGGTTGATTAGAGTCAGTTCGCGTATTTGTTTTATCCTTGTGCAACAGCAAAAGTCGGAGTTAGAATAGGGGGGGCTTAGAGCATGATTTACACATGTGGATTCTAGTAGAATTTAGTGATAAATACACTACTAGCCCCGGCACCTCGCAGAGTATGTGGATATGTTCGAGGAAAAGGAGCAGATGGGGGAAAGGAATCAGGTCGTAGAGGATCCACGTGGGGGATGGGAGGCATATACAGAAGGCAAGGTGTAGTGCATGGCGCTAGCGGATCTGGAGGGACTTATAGAATTTGGGGTGGGTGGGGGGGGGGGGGCAGATATACAGGACTGGCATAACAGAGGATGGGATGGATTAACGATTTGTAGGTATGGAGGAAGATAGAGGGGTTCAACCGCCATGTCTGGCCAGAGAGGAGTTTTAGGAGTCAGAGGCGGTTGTAGGCTTTAGATTGGATGACGAAGACGTTCTCTGCTCCACCTTATATAGCGTTCTGATAGTATTGCCATGCATGTGTCAGAGTAACGTTGACAGGAGGACGACACTGCCCAGCTGCAGCGCCCTTCCTGGTGGGACTGTGAGGATCAGCTGTCTTTGGCGTTGTCACCGGTTGCAGTTATCAGAGTATTTTGGCATCTTCGTCTGGAGGAAATCTCGGAGATGATCTGGATTCCACGCTTTATCCAGCTGGCAGCCGCTGTAACAGTTCATTAGATTTTCCGCGATGCGTATTTCAACGGATTCTTTTATAACAGAGTCCCAAAAAGATGTTGCTGTGGCCAAAATTAATGTTTTGCCATACTCCACTGAACGTCCGTTGGAGATACAATGTTCCACAATTGCAGACTTGCTGAGTTGCTGGAGGCGAAGGCAACGTTTATGTTCTGTGTAACGTTCTTCCACTGTGTGTGTCGTTTGTCCTATATAGGCCATACCACACTGGCAAGGTATTTTGTAAATTCCCGCCTTCTGCAATAACAAATTTTGCTCTGTTGTGGCCCATTAGCTGTCAGCATGTCAAGAGTCAGCACTGTCTTTCCGTTAGAAGGACAACACTATTTCTTCAAGACTGCATGGAAATCCACTACTTCCGTGTGCATTTTCTTTTACTGCTCAGACTTTGAGAAAAACACAGCAATTTTACTGTGATGAACGATGAGGACTGTCTTTATGGACTTGAGAGAATTTTAGCTTTTGACCAACAGTGTATCAATAAGTGTGTGCATTTGATTTCTTTGTTATTGTAATTATGAAAAATTTTATCAAATCATTATTGGCCACTGCCCAAAACAATTTGTAAAATTTTTTGTGGGGACCATGGGGGCTATGTAAGTAGGCTGTTTATGTTTTCTTATTGACAACATTACGTAGCGCTCTGTATGAAAATCACTGGCTGTGCTGTGTGCAGTCTGTGGCTAGTTTGCATTGTTGTCTGCCATTGTAGTGTTGGGCAGCTGGATGCGAACAGCGCGTAGCGTTGCGCAGTTGGAGGTGAGCCGCCAGCAGTGGTGGATGTGGGGAGAGAGATGGCGGAGTTTTGAAATTTGTAAGACTGGATGTCATGAACTGCTATATATATTATGACTTTTGAACAATATTAAGGTAAATACATTGTTTGTTCTCTATTAAAATCTTTCATTTGCTAACTATGCCTATCAGTAGTTAGTGCCTCCCACAGTTTGAATCTTTTATTTAGTTGGCAGTAGTGGCGCTCGCTGTATTGCAGTAGTTCGAGTAACGAAGGTTTTTATGAGGTAAGTGATTTGTGAAAGATATAGGTTAATGTTAGTCAGGGCCATTCTTTTGTAGGGATTTTTGAAAGTCAGATTGCGTTGCGCTAAAAATATTGTGTGTCAGTTTAAGGACAGCCATGTATAATTTTTCTAAGGGGAAGTTTCACAGTGTACCCCACTTTATAAATAGTTTGTCGTCCCCAAACAGAAAATTTCTAAATGCAAAGAGAAAATACATTTTAAAAAAAAGAATATATTTTGGTTGACAGGCATTCTTCATTTTGTGTTTGTTTTTCTCTTCTTCAAATAAAAAGGAACAACTTCCTGATCTGTCTTTGCAACTGTAAAGAGAATTAGCATGCTATGGTGGCACAAATGAAGAATTTAACAATGTTCAGTGTATTCCTTAGGAGAACTAGGATTTTTTAGGAACAAATAAAAAATCAAAAACCTCATGCTCTGTCGGTAACAACATTGCCTGCGGAAAGCAAGGCTCATGGTTCGAATCCAGGAATGATCAAAAGTATAGAAGAGAGACTCACCTGGCATACGGAAAACGTTATTTCTTCCTCCATTTAGAAGGTACAAAAATCACAGTGAAATTATTTTAACCAGTGGTTTTATTATAAATAACAGTGAAAAAATTGGTGGAATTTGTAGTTTCTTAAACATACATCACACAAGATCTGCAATTTCCTTTTTTCATTAAATTTGTTAGTCGTCTTTAGCATATGTACTCGAACTTCAACATAGTGAGATTGCACAGTGCTTAATGTTTTGATGTCGCATTCAAGAAAAGTGGAGTTCAAAACATCGTCTGCAAATGCAGAGTTAATTTTTGCATCGTTTCCCTGAATTTCCTGCAGTGAATGGCGAGATGATTCCACTGAAAAGTGGGGGGTCAATAATAACTTCGTAACTTTATCAATTTTCCGAAATTTTCATCCGTCACACAGAAGAAATCCACCATGATTTAATAGAAATACACCTGGCGTATTTGGGACTCAAATGATAAACACGCATGATCGCTGAAAAATGATCATCGTTCTTACCTGATCTCCCTCAGAGACTTCACTCATGCTTTTGATGAGGATGTTCACTGTGACGCTGAGTGGAGGTCCTGAAACAGAGAATTATCGCTGTGCTGTACAGGCACTAACAGCAGGAAAGTATAGGAACCATTATGACATATGTTCATGTAGAAAATACTTCTTACATTCTGAAGGAAAATGAAAGCAATGAAGAATCTGAGATGTCAATAATGTCACTTTTGTAGTTGATGTGTGCTGCCGATTTTTTTCTTTATTGTGATTTCATTCCCCTGCCCCATATGAGCAGGGGAGGCCTGTCGGCGGCACAATCCACCACTCTTCAGCCAAGTGACATGACACTAATACAAGAAGAAAATTATACATATAAAGGCGATAAAAAGGGGGACATAAAAACAGAGTAAGGGGAGATAATGGAGGTAAAAATACACTGACATGGAGACATTCAAAATTAAAAAAATCAGCATAAAGTTAAAAAAAACACAGTTGGCGATTTGTAGAGGTCAAAAATGTAACTGAAGTCACATGCACAGGCTAAAAGTTGGCCACAGTATTAAAAACACTCCAGAACACGACTCTTTAAAACCACTTGAAGAGATGAAGCACACACAATGAAGAATACAACTGCCAGGAGGGACCTGCCAAGGGGGAAGCCTGAGAGGATGGAAAAGGAGGGGAGAGCAAGGTACAGCAGGGGAGGGGGCAGGACGAAAAGAGTAGGGGTGTCAGGGGGCAGGAGACAGGTGGGATGGGAGATGAAGAGGGAAGACAAAGCAGGAGGGAGTGCAGAGACACAGAAGGGGAGCACAGGAGAGGGAGGGGGTGTAGGAGAGGGAAAGCTGCTCAGGAGAAGGGAGGGGGAGGAGAGGGAGCCCTGAGGAGGAGACACGAAGAAGGTGGGTTTAGAGTTGGTAGGAAGGGTAAACATCAGGGCGAAGCTCATCACCCAGGAAGGGTAGGTACTGGAAGTTGCATTGGGAAAGGAGGCGGAGGGTGTGGAGATGGAGAGAGGGTGGGACACAATGATAAAGGCGCAGCAATGGGCTGGGTGTGGAGAGGAAGGGAGAGGGGTGAGGGGGATCGAGGCGTCAGACAATATATAGGGTGTGGATGTGTTCAAGGAAAAGTAGATGGTGGGGGAAGGGGATGAGGTTGTAGAGGATGCGCATGGAGGACAGAAGGTGGATGCGGAAGGCGAGGCGGAGTGCATGGTGTGCGACGTGAGGTCGCGAGGACAGGATTTTAAGAAGGACAGTGGCGCACAACAGAGAGAGGAGAAAGCACAGAGAGCTACTGATGAGTCAGGACACAGCACATGACACGCCGCAGCAGAGCCGGGCTGTGGACTCCTGGAGGGCGCGGGTGAACCAGTGTCGAGGGCAGTAGGGCCTGGCGCGGCGCTGTTTGGAGAGGACGAAACAAGCCACTGCAGCTGGCGTCCTGAAGGTTTTGTAGTGCGCAGATTTCTTTTTTTTTTTTAAAACCTGAAACGCTAAAGTTGTGCAGAACCTTGCGTGGGTTTGGCGAGAAATGTCGCAGTCTTGGGGTATGCTCAAGAGCTGCATGTTAGTGGGCAAATGTGGAGCATTATGATTAAAATTAGCAGGAGTTCTATATCTGTGCTAATACTGTTTTTTGCCGAGTAGCCATTTCCTATGTGCTTCAACATATCGTGTGTTTAAAAGCACCTAAATTGGAGAGTCGCTAAAGGCCCATTAAACGGCCTGTTGTGTGGCTGTAGTGGTAGCCCAGCGTTGTTTATTCTGATAATTTTCAAGTTAAACGTTTGGAACCGACACAGGCTGGTGAACAATTTTAGCAAATGAAATTTTGAATATGGTTACTGGTTGATTTGTGAGTGGCTAGAGCCGCCTAGTTGAAATATTCTCTGTTATTATTATTCTTACAGCCATCTTTAATATGTTCTAGCAGTACTAACATACGGGTGGTTTTAGAGTAATTTGGTAGTAAAATGGTTTATGTCTAGCCTTCAGCCGAAGCTCTATGTTTCAATTGTCATCGTTGAATACCTTTAAAACCTTCCACCTGTTATGTTGCCAGATTTGATGGCTTATTCATTGACAAGTCGTAACCTTATGTCTGATTAAGTCCTTATGTCTGATTAAGTATCCAGCAGCTAATGCCCATATCATTTCATGCGACTAGCTCGGCTTAGTGTAACGGGATGTGCCATCAGCACTGAAGGCACCGGTTAAGGGAAATATTGTTTTCGCGTATTGTGTCGATCGAGGCCCATGTCTGAGGATGTCCTGTTAGGCAATTAGCTTCATTGGCGCTTTAAATTGAAATTCTTAAGCAACTGTCTTTTCTCAGAAAAATTGTTAACCTGTTTAGTTTAGTGGCAGCTAGTATGATGAAGTTGTTTTGAAAAAAATTTTGGGTGCTACGTGTGGCCACGTGCAGGACTTAAAAAATTTTTTTGGTGTATTCCTGATGTTAAAACGGCCAGTGTCGATACGAATTGGTAAATTCGTTGGAGTCTTTTAAAGACAAGTCTTTTAAACTTGAAATGTAACATGTTTGTCTAAACTGCTGGTGTAGTTTAAAAATTTAAACGGCTAGTGCCGATTGAAATAGATAAACTCATTTGAGGATTTAAAGACGGCTAAGCACAGAGTTAAGCTTCAAAATTTGTTTGCGCAGTGATGAGATCGATGGTAAATTTAACTTACTCTATATTGTACACTCCTGGAAATTGAAATATGAACACCGTGAATTCATTGTCCCAGGAAGGGGAAACTTTATTGACACATTCCTGGGGTCAGATACATCACATGATCACACTGACAGAACCACAGGCACATAGACACAGGCAACAGAGCATGCACAATGTCGGCACTAGTACAGTGTATATCCACCTTTCGCAGCAATGCAGGCTGCTATTCTCCCATGGAGACGATCGTAGAGATGCTGGATGTAGTCCTGTGGAACGGCTTGCCATGCCATTTCCACCTGGCGCCTCAGTTGGACCAGCGTTCGTGCTGGACGTGCAGACCGCGTGAGACGACGCTTCATCCAGTCCCAAACATGCTCAATGGGGGACAGATCCGGAAATCTTGCTGGCCAGGGTAGTTGACTTACACCTTCTAGAGCACGTTGGGTGGCACGGGATACATGCGGACGTGCATTGTCCTGTTGGAACAGCAAGTTCCCTTGCCGGTCTAGGAATGGTAGAACGATGGGTTCGATGACGGTTTGGATGTGCCGTGCACTATTCAGTGTCCCCTCGACGATCACCAGTGGTGTACGGCCAGTGTAGGAGATCGCTCCCCACACCATGATGCCGGGTGTTGGCCCTGTGTGCCTCGGTCGTATGCAGTGCTGATTGTGGCGCTCACCTGCACGGCGCCAAACACGCATACGACCATCATTGGCACCAAGGCAGAAGCGACTCTCATCGCTGAAGACGACACGTCTCCATTCGTCCCTCCATTCACGCCTGTCGCGACACCACTGGAGGCGGGCTGCACGATGTTGGGGCGTGAGCGGAAGACGGCCTAACGGTGTGCGGGACCGTAGCCCAGCTTCATGGAGACGGTTGCGAATGGTCCTCGCCGATACCCCAGGAGCAACAGTGTCCCTAATTTGCTGGGAAGTGGCGGTGCGGTCCCCTACGGCACTGCGTAGGATCCTACGGTCTTGGCGTGCATCCGTGCGTCGCTGCGGTCCGGTCCCAGGTCGACGGGCACGTGCACCTTCCGCCGACCACTGGCGACAACATCGATGTACTGTGGAGACCTCACACCCCACGTGTTGAACAATTCGGCGGTACGTCCACCCGTCCTCCCGCATGCCCACTATACGCCCTCGCTCAAAGTCCGTCAACTGCACATACGGTTCACGTCCACGCTGTCGCGGCATGCTACCAGTGTTAAAGACTGCGATGGAGCTCCGTATGCCACGGCAAACTGGCTGACACTGACGGCGGCGGTGCA
Organism: Schistocerca nitens; assembly: GCF_023898315.1. Taxonomy (NCBI): domain Eukaryota; kingdom Metazoa; phylum Arthropoda; class Insecta; order Orthoptera; family Acrididae; genus Schistocerca; species Schistocerca nitens. The sequence goes on from NC_064621.1 coordinate 512,680,425, forward strand.
CAAATGCTGCGCAGCTAGCGCCATTCGACGGCCAACACCGCGGTTCCTGGTGTGTCCGCTGTGCCGTGCGTGTGATCATTGCTTGTACAGCCCTCTCGCAGTGTCCGGAGCAAGTATGGTGGGTCTGACACACCGGTGTCAATGTGTTCTTTTTTCCATTTCCAGGAGTGTATGTAGTTGGCAACTTAAATGTTTGCTGCCGGTTCAAGAAGGAAAGTAGAGTCAAGTGTTTTAAGGCGGCTGCACGCCAGTTAAAATTCTAGTATTTTGAGTGTTGTGTATCGCTGATGTGGTTACTCCCATAAGGCGGTTAGTGCCAATAGGATGTAACAGTCATAAATGATCATTTTAGGTGGCATTTTTGAGAACCTGGGGAATTTTAAGATCTTCTTGTCTTGTAATTATTTAGTAACGAAGGGCCAGTTGAATTTGGATTATTTGTTGGCTTGTGTCATTTGTTTTAAAGGCGGCTTGAGCCGGTTTGAACTTAAGAATCCTGATTGGTCGGGTCTTCTTGAATTAAACTGAAAACTGTAACGTCCTATTACGTAATGTGGTTAATGACAACTGTATACTTTTTTGTCTTAATAAATGAGCGCAGTGCCGAAGTACGATTTTCTCAATAAAGTAAATTTCATTTTTTGTGCTTAGTGCCTTTCACTCAAGGACGCTTGTGTCCTAGCCACCCCTATTCCATAGGGTATTCCCATTCCTCGTTTCCGTGGTAGGACAATAATTATGTCATGTCGTTCAATCACGGTACCACTTCTTGTTAGCTTCTTCCATTCATTTGTTTCCTTCATAACTGTGTGATTTCTTATTAGTTCACGTAACTTTCACCGCCCTTATATAACATTACGTCTGAAACGGTTCGATTCCGGTCTTTGCCATTGTTCCCACGGTCCATAATTCATTTCCATACAGTGTTGTGCTCCATGCATACATTGTCATAATTTTCTTTCTCACGTTAAGGCCTACATTCGTTACTGCTAAACTTCTTTTGACTAGGATTGTTTTGTTTGCATGTGCAACTCTGCTGCTTATATTCTCCTCGCTTCGTCTGTAATGCACTATTTTGCTTCAAAGATGCCAGAATTCCTTTAGTTTGTCTACGACATGGTCCCCAATCCTCATGTTTAGAGAGCCGTAATTTTTCTGCTGCTCTTTGATACTTCCGTCTTTGTTTAACCTCCTATCGCTGCGTTCAGTCGACTGTTCATACCACCCAACAGGTCATATCATTCTTCGCCACTTTCACACGGAATAGCAGCGTCATCAGTATTGAAATCTTTTCACCCAGCATTTTATCTCACTCTTGGACTTCCTTCATTGTGTCTTACATATGGAGTCTGTACAGTAGGAGAGATGGACTGCATCCGAGAACTTCTCTCTTGACCTTGTACCGTTATTGCCCCCCCCCCCCCCATGATTCTTGTCCATATTTCCATATTTTATATTATCTTAGAATTTCGAACGTTGTACACCACTATACCTATAACGGTGTCTTTCTTATCCTGAGTTTATGAGTTTTGTTTCCGTTACTGCCTCTCTGCCCACACTGCCTTTCTTAAAGACATACCGATCGTCATCTAACAGATCCTCAATTTTCCCACTTACAAGACTTGAAAAAAATAAGAAAGCTACGGTATACTTCTTTGCAGCAAAGTTTAAGAGCCCATCGAGACCTACCCCAAGCCTATTCTGTTTTTCGAAGGCCTGCAGCCGACAAGTGAGCTCACCGGTTAAAAAGATTAGTAACCCCCTTAAAATAGCCCAGTGGTCGGTTTGGAACTGACGAAAGTTATTGCAGTGGAGTGGTGTGCATGCGTGGCATTCGACTGCATGGAATCATCGCACTGCGTAGCATCGACCTGGAAACTTGAGAGAATGGAAAAAGGGGACGTCTTTGGACCTGTCCGTGACCATATTATGTACGCATTTGTTCAGTTGGTTGGTATACCATGGTGACTGGCCAACGTGTCTACAAGGAATGATGCACCACTTGGACTCATGTGACCCAGTGTAAGATGATGTCTCGCCTTGTCAATAACAACCGGCTTCAAACTCGACGGAAAACGATGCTTTCAATGAATGCGGGTCCATGCCAACCAGTTTCCGAGTCAGCTTAACGAAGGGAATAACACGCAATGGTCGTTTGGAGTCGGGTACCTCGCAGAAGGCCATTGCTCACATCGGCAAATAAAACTTAGTCTTCAATGGCCCAAACAACACAGAAACTGAGCGGTAGGTGAGAAGTGTGTAGCGCGGTTTAACGCGTCGCGATTTTGCCTCCTTTCGAATGATACAAGACGTCGAGTAAATGGACGATCTAGTGAGACGTTTAAACGGCAGTGAGTGGAGAATGTCGTTGAGGCTGGAGGTGATTCTGTGGAGTTTCTGGGGTGGTATACATGCCATGACTTTGTAACTTCTCCTGGCAAAACACATATTATATGTGGTAAAAAAGGAGAAAAGAATAATTGGACTGGATGGTTGTAATTGCGTGGACAACGATTGTGTGAACTTTATGTAATAAAGAGAAACCATTATGTGTCATGTTTTATACTTGTATAGAATTATGTACCGATTTTTTTAAGGATAATATCTGTGTCGGCGAGTACTGAAACCGCCACAGACGATACTTATTAAATATCAAACAAAGATGAGAATATTTCACAACGAGTATAAATAGTAGTGACTGAGCATTAATTTCTCTGTCGCCTTCTTGGAGTTACGTGAGTACGAAGAGCCTGTGACGCTATATTGTATGCTTCACAGCATTCTTTTGTCAAGATTGAGAGAAGGATGCCATTAGGTACTGATTTGTAAAAGTGTGTAATAATTTAATCTGTCTAAATATTTTGAATAGAGTTACTTAGTAAAAACTAGCACTATGATTTGTAATAAGCTTGCCTGGTATTTTATCCCATCCTTTTAAGACTTTTTCAGCTATTTAAATATTATTCGTGGTGCAGAGCTGCGCTACGAACGAACGAGCCGCTGCCGCGGCGCATTCAAACTGCATTAAATGAAATCAATCATACCGCAAACAAGCGGGCAGGTAACAGTGAACTAAAATTATTTCTTTCGGCTTTCGGAATTGCAGGGTAGTGCAGCAGATTTTATGATGTGTTTTACAGGTGGACGCGGGCTGCGGATGATATATTATTAACAGTGCAAAAAGATAATTTACCTTCATGACATAAAAGAAATCTTTCTGTGCGTAGTTCTGGTCTGGCAAACATTATAGTAAAAACATCTTTTTCTCTGATAATAGTCTCATGTTCTCGTGTTAGTCGTGGTACTTATTGGTGTTTTACTGTTAACAAAAATACACTGCAAAATTTTCATGTTGAACGAACATTGCGTACTGTAACATCAGTATTGATAACGAAATAATTTTCAGTAACCTTTTCAATAACTGTAAAGTAAGGAAGATATGTTGAACTTTATAGCGAGTTACAATAACGAAACAATGTTCCTTTAATAGAAAGCCAGACCCAGAATAATAAGAACATAATATATTTTGTTTTGTCGAAAATTAATGATCCAAAGAAAGTCACAGCACAGCAACCCTAAAAAGTATTTCAGGGCTCTTTTCGTAGCAACATATTTTATCTCATATATTAGTTGTTACGCGAGGAATAACAAGCAAAGAGACAGCGAAAACTTGGACCTACTCGTTCAGGCTGCCGGCATGTTTATTTCGACATTTTGAGTGACCAAGTGTCTGTCGCCTATCGTGACTACAGTTGTGTTCACAAGACTGCACGCATACATTCCTGGTTTAACGAACACTAACAAGAAACCAGGAGGAGGAGGAGGGCATTAGTGTTTAACGACCCGTCGACAACGAGATCATTTACAGACAGAGCAGACGCTCAGATTAGGGAAGGATGGGAAAGGAAATCGGCCGTGCCCTTTCAAAGGAAACATCCCGTCGTTTGCCTCAAGCGATCTAGGGAAATAACGGAAAACCTAAATCGGAATGGCTGGACGCGGGTTTGAACCGTCGTCCTCCGGAATGAGCACAGTGTAAGAAGGAACCCCTTGAGTGCGAGGTCGCGAGTTCAGTACTCAGTACGGCTCGTTGGGAAGTCTTGTGTTAACAACTATGGCAGGAAAAAAGTTAACTGATAATGACTCACCATGCGCCTCAGAAGGGCAACAGAAAACGAATGTCTGGGAGGTGAAGAGATCAACCTTCAATGGGACTTATGTATTGAATTTGTCCAATGGTTCCAGATGGTTTGAACTGTAATGTCACACTTTTCAAGAAGGATAGTTAGCTGTAAAGGACTATGATTTCTATACGCAGACCTGGAATCGTGCAAAACCAAGTTATTTTGACCAGCTGTTGTCCAAAAGCAGTGATGATACGATAGTTGTAGTTCTCTTACGCCCATTTCCCCATTCGTGCTTGCTGTGCTGTAAATATTCTCTATTGGCCTTGCAAGATCACGCACACGAGAAAGAATCGAAGGGGGGGGGGGGGGGAGGGGGAGCCGAGCGCCTCCAATTTCTCACTGGACAGTAAATAACTTTCCAGCCAACTTACCTTTCAAATTAACAGTCGACATAATTGTATACAAATGCGTTAAGGCGTTGATGTTAGTTGATCTTGATACAACTATCTTGGCACCTCTAATTTCCAGGATTCCTTTCATATGCATTTTGTTTTCAAATCCTGACTGGTCGGAGTTGAAAACAAATTCCTTACTGAACGATGCGATAAATTTAACTCATTTATAAATTTTTGGGCAGATTCCGCAGTTTGTTGTGTGCATCGCCAAGTTGACCCTTTATTTGAAATTTCGTTATCTTAAGTCTCCCAATTCTGTAGCACTGTTTGAAATTATTCAACCATAAACTGCTTCCCTTGAAATCCCTTTAATCTAGCCGCGCGCAGTTTGATGTGCATAACGTAGTAGGTCACTATCATGATATCCTTGAAACGCGCAAACACCAGGTTTTGTAACAAATGCGCCTTTTGCTCCCTTGAATATCCATAGTTTATCTTATGCATTACAAGGTCCACAGAAATTTCTTTTTACTATGCTACAGATGGTCTTCCATGTTCGTAATTATGTTTAGTACCCGCTGACTGGGCAACGATTGTCCTTTACTACGTTCCACTGGAGACGGTATTTTTGGCTCACTGTCGACAAGAATGATGAACTACATGACCTGTTTCAATATCGCTTTCACTTGTTAAGCACATCTCGTTATCTTTGTATTCCTCGTGCACATTTTCCGCACAGTCGAGTACGACACAACCCATTCCACTGACTCATCTTGCACAAACGGTAATATTTCATCTGCCACTTCTTCTCACTCTGCGAAATCCTTTTGGTTCCTTTCTGACAAAATGTCGACTTCGGCCATTGTTGTTGTAGATATAATGTAATGTTTCCTTTGTTTATCGTCGGCATTTCTCTGCTTTGTATCAACACCACTAGCGCTGTAGCGCCGATGTGAGTTATTTCTCACCTAAGCATTTCAACTACGCTCCGTAGACTTACACTCTGCTCACCACTGGATACATCCAGTCTCGCCACCTGTTACCATTAGCAGCCAATATTGTAGTTGCGTTGTAGACAATATGTGGGGCGTCGAATGCCTTAAACTTTATTGGCCTTTTGCGATCTCAGGGGGTTCCTTGTAAGGCACCCTATTACTAATCGGCCTTTCCTGCTTGCGATATAAAATTTGACCGTGGATCGCATGTATGCCTAATTGATTTTTTCTAATAGTATAAGGCTATCCTTCCCGAAGAAGTGATACCGGTAAGTAGGAGGAAAGTGTACAACCGACCCTTCTGATGGAAAGTCTACTAAAAATAAAAGTAATTAAACCGAACAGGGCTATAATTTGGAAAATGAAAGTTATTTTGTGCATTCACTCACGAACAACACTGGACAGAAAGGGGTACCACTGATCATGAATCCAAAAGTTACACTAATGAACGAAAAGGAAGTAATTAACGGTCGCCAGCCCACTAGGGCAATTTACTTCCAAAATCCTGTACAAGACGATGGAAAAGAAAAATATGTATTATTAAACACTGACGTGGCAACTAAAGGTAGCCACGTTTTTTTATATATATTTTTTTTACACTAATTTTAAGTGAGTATGTAATGATAAAGAAAACTGAGAAGTCACTCTTACGTTACGTTTGGCACTATATTTTGAAAAAAGGCAATCGAGTAATGATTTGAAGATATGCAATTAAACTGTATGTTAGTACTGAACTTCGTTACGTGAACCACGACTTTCAGTGACCTCAGCATAACATCATCAAAGAAATTTAGAAAAAAATAAGCACTTTTTACTTTCACTTTAATTATTTTGCAAATTGGATTTCATATTATTTTCTGAACAATTGAGCCTCTTTGCACTGACTTGAACAGAATTAAAACATTAGAATACGTACCGAACCAAACAGCCATGTGCTTCAAGCTATATGTAAAATAAATAAAACTTCCGCACTCTTAATTTGTGCATTTCTTTAGATTTGGATTTTTTACAGTGATTGATTCTCAAACTTGGAAAATGAAATTGCTTTACTTTAGTCATATACTGAAGCCTCTGTTGTACAACAGTTAATTGAAAGTAGACTGAGGCTAAAATTCTTAAAAGAGAAATTATTCATTAATAAACTGGCTGTAACTATTCAATTTGTTTCTTATGACACTCATTTAGCATATTAGGAAAAAAACGGAACAAGAATCTTGCTTCGTAACAATGTCTGGGGGCAATGAGGACACAATCGCCCTGAGTTTGATTATTATTTAAATAAATCTTATCAATCAAATCACATTCAGTTGTGCTGCTTGGTTAGCCGTTGTCTTTTTATCAATGAACAGTCTTACTTAAGTGCTGTGCAAACGACGAAACTCGGAGCCGACGACGAAACTGTGTTGCTGGAACTGCTGCTGTTGTTGAAGACGGTAGCATATTGTGGAGCCACGGCTAACTATAGGAACGGGCAATCGTAATTAATACAACCTCTTCCGCCCGTCCACTGTTCGTACTCCTGCTCTAGACATCTGGCCGGCGCGCCTACATGATGCCGCCGAAAATGGTACTTTCTACTGTGAGAGCGTTAACACCACACTTCGCACACTACAAGCGCTGGAACCCGTCTTCCACTCTCTCCGCGCGTTCTGCGCAACAACTCCCTACCCAAAGATTTTACAACGCACAAGTACTGCTATTATCGTTGCTAGTCGATACAAATAACAATTCCTTTGGCTTTTTCCCACAGCTTATAAGTTTCACAGTAAAACACAGATAAATACAATGAAACGTCAACAGACTTTCACCTAAATGTACACATACAGTGAAGTAATGTCCTTACTTATTAAAAGAAAGCATTTAAATTACAAATATTTACATACAATTAAAAAAGTTATATATCGTTAGCAGGTGCCATGCATCTTGCATTTTAGGAGTTACTCAATCACCAAACTGTATTGCCATATGGAATGCCTGGGACTATTTGGAACAGCGGGTAAGACATGCCAGCTAGCATCCCTGCAATTTTTCTCTAGGTGATCTAACCATGCATGAGTGGCTGCAGCTACAGGGTGGCGCACGAAATGTGTTACCATTTTGTTTTTGAATATAAAATAAATACAATCTGAAAGGAACATATACTACAATGAAGAGCCGTCCATGGAGATTTGTTCTAACTCAGCACATGCTCAATACGTCCATCATTTCGTTTCCTAACTTCCTTCAAACGAACACTGAAGTTAGTGATTACCCTACGGCACATGTCTTCCGTAATTTCACTGCAAGCTTTAAGAATAAGTCTTCTGAGCTCCATTAAATCACGTGGACGTTTCGGGAAAATTTTTTCCTTTGGGTACCCCCAAAGAAAAAAGTCACATGGATTGAGGTCTGGACTATTGGGGGGCCAATTTTGTCCGTCATTGAAGCGACCTGGAAACCTGAAATGCTCGTGTAAAAACTCCAACACAGTGTTTGCAGTATGTGGCCTTGCTCCATCTTGCATGAACCACTGCGTGTTGAGGGGCAAGGCAGTAGCAAGAAGCTGTGGAATGAAGCTATTGCGAAGCATGCTTAAATAACGCTCGCTGTTCACAGTTTCTTCAAAGAAAAAGGGTCCAATAAGTCCGTGACTGGAAATTGCTGCCCACGCTGTGATCCTCGGAGCATAATGTTGTCGTTCATGAAGCACTTGTGGGTTTTCAGTGGCCCAAAACCGCACATTTTGTTTGTTAACCACGTCGTCTAAATGAAAATGCGCCTCGTCTGAAAACCAAACGTTGTTGAGAGTTTCTTCCCTATCCTCCGCCCACTGAGCAAGCAGTAGTCTCTGCTGCTCGTGTTCTTCAGTGAGCTTCTGTGCAAAGGTCACCTTGTTTGGGTACATATGGAGGTCACTTTTAAGAATGCGTCGAACGGAGCGTCTGGATATTCGCAGTTGCACTGCTGCCTTTCTACACGATTTCCCGGGACTTCTCTGTACAGCAACCTTGTACCGCTTCAATATTCTCCAGCGAATAAACAGGCTTAGGCCGAGGTCGCTTCGCTTCCAATACTGTTCCTTCCTGTACAAATTTATCGTACAACCTGTGGATGGTCTTCTTGCAAGGAACGCATCGTGTGTTAAACTGTTGTCGAAAACGCCTCTGAGTCACAACAAGGCTTTTCGTTTCATGAAAAAGTAACACAATTGCCGATAGTTGCTGTGTCGTCAGTCTTCCATTGTCAGCCATTGCTGCTTACTAGTCTCCTAGCGGCAGTGTCGTGAATTACACGTTATTTCGTAACTCATTTATTTTTCCAAGCTCTGCTGGTACTGCTGTACCCCAGCGGGATATCTAATGTGCGTCGTGAATTGTGAAAGAAACAACTGGTAACACATTTAGTGTGCCACCCTGTAGATAAGGCATACCTGAAGAATTTATGGAACTCTCTTCCTCACCAAACTGAAGTCATTATCTAACAAAGGGAGGCCGCCAATTGTGAAATTCAGATTCGATTCATACTGCGCATAATAAAAGCTCATGGCCAGAGGTGTAATGTGACAAAGCACCAAGATGCACTTCTCAGCCGTTGTCGAGAAAATCGACAGTTAAAAGAAACCGTTGCGGTGAAATACTCTCTACGATAAGTAAGTTCTACAGCGTCGTGGTACAGCGGTAAGCGCTCGGGTTCGTAATCCGACGGTCGCCGGATCGAATCTCGCGCCATTCAAACTTTTTTTTATTAGTATTTGTTTTTTGTAATTCAAATATATATATATATATATATATATATATATATATATATATATATATATATATATATATAATTCCGGGCAATCAGTTGCAACAATTATGCATATAATAAGTTGTTGAAAGTCGTTTGTCGTGGAAAAACTGGCGACTTCGAACATCATTATGTTTTCCGCAAACAAAGTTGTATTTCACAAATGTTATTAACTGTCTTCATAATGTTAACCGCGTATAGTTAACGGAGGACGTAGAAACGATATTCCGAAACGAATACGTATAGCGTAAGTCAAACGTTCGAATTAGAATAGAGACCCCACGAACACAAACTTGCTGTGGCAGGTATGAAATATAAACTCCGTTACTCGCTCGTTACACTTGAAGGACAGATGTTGAATGGGCCGAAACGAGCCGCCGCATAACAGCGTAGTTGCGTGCTAACTTCGAAAGAAGGTAGATGCGGTCCCTAGCGCAACTTATAACAATAGCATGAAGCTTAAGATATCCGAAAATAAAGCTTCGTTTCTAGCTGACTGTCCTATTCCGAAATGGCGTAACATCTGCTTTATAAACATTAACCAAACAATAAAACAGCGCATACTATTCACATTCAAAATAATAAATATGTGAAAAACATTCAGTTAAATTGCACTTTTTTTATAACATACGCTTCTCTGTTCATGTACAGTAATGATATTAAGAAACGCAAGTAAGCCTACAACATTTTTAATAAAAAAAGGCATAGAGTGACAGTTATTAAACATATACATAAATTTGGTTCAAATGGCTCTGAGCACTATGGGACTCAACTGCTGAGGTCATTAGTCCCCTAGAACTTAGAACTACTTAAACCTAACTAACCTAAGGACATCACAAACATCCATGCCCGAGGCAGGATTCGAACCTGCGACCGCAGCGGTCTTGCGGTTCTAGACTGCAGCGCCTTTAACCGCACGGCCACTTCGGCCGGCACATAAATTTGATGTAGGTATAATTGCAAGCAATCTGTTTGACGTATCACTGATAGTGTAATGGTGAACGAGAGGGGCTGGGAAGCATGGTGAATTTATACACTCCTGGAAATGGAAAAAAGAACACATTGACACCGGTGTGTCAGACCCACCATACTTGCTCCGGACACTGCGAGAGGGCTGTACAAGCAATGATCACACGCACGGCACAGCGGACACACCAGGAACCGCGGTGTTGGCCGTCGAATGGCGCTAGCTGCGCAGCATTTGTGCACCGCCGCCGTCAGTGTCAGCCAGTTTGCCGTGGCATACGGAGCTCCATCGCAGTCTTTAACACTGGTAGCATGCCGCGACAGCGTGGACGTGAACCGTATGTGCAGTTGACGGACTTTGAGCGAGGGCGTATAGTGGGCATGCGGGAGGCCGGGTGGACGTACCGCCGAATTGCTCAACACGTGGGGCGTGAGGTCTCCACAGTACATCGATGTTGTCGCCAGTGGTCGGCGGAAGGTGCACGTGCCCGTCGACCTGGGACCGGACCGCAGCGACGCACGGATGCACGCCAAGACCGTAGGATCCTACGCAGTGCCGTAGGGGACCGCACCGCCACTTCCCAGCAAATTAGGGACACTGTTGCTCCTGGGGTATCGGCGAGGACCATTCGCAACCGTCTCCATGAAGCTGGGCTACGGTCCCGCACACCGTTAGGCCGTCTTCCGCTCACGCCCCAACATCGTGCAGCCCGCCTCCAGTGGTGTCGCGACAGGCGTGAATGGAGGGACGAATGGAGACGTGTCGTCTTCAGCGATGAGAGTCGCTTCTGCCTTGGTGCCAATGATGGTCGTATGCGTGTTTGGCGCCGTGCAGGTGAGCGCCACAATCAGGACTGCATACGACCGAGGCACACAGGGCCAACACCCGGCATCATGGTGTGGGGAGCGATCTCCTACACTGGCCGTACACCACTGGTGATCGTCGAGGGGACACTGAATAGCGCACGGTACATCCAAACCGTCATCGAACCCATCGTTCTACCATTCCTAGACCGGCAAGGGAACTTGCTGTTCCAACAGGACAATGCACATCCGCATGTATCCCGTGCCACCCAACGTGCTCTAGAAGGTGTAAGTCAACTACCCTGGCCAGAAAGATCTCCGGATCTGTCCCCCATTGAGCATGTTTGGGACTGGCTGAAGCGTCGTCTCACGCGGTCTGCACGTCCAGCACGAACGCTGGTCCAACTGAGGCGCCAGGTGGAAATGGCATGGCAAGCCGTTCCACAGGACTACATCCAGCATCTCTACGATCGTCTCCATGGGAGAATAGCAGCCTGCATTGCTGCGAAAGGTGGATATACACTGTACTAGTGCCGACATTGTGCATGCTCTGTTGCCTGTGTCTATGTGCCTGTGGTTCTGTCAGTGTGATCATGTGATGTATCTGACCCCAGGAATGTGTCAATAAAGTTTCCCCTTCCTGGGACAATGAATTCACGGTGTTCTTATTTCAATTTCCAGGAGTGTAGTAACGGTTCGAAACACCTTGAAAGACAAAATTTTTTTCTGTTATATTTTGTTATTTATTCGAATTATTTGGCATTATTTGTGAGTCTATAGTCACTGTGCCTATTATCCACAATGATTCCCTTTGTGTGCATGGAAATTAGCAGGATGGTTATATTACCCATATTAACGGAATGTGGGAATCTCAGTAGCATATCCGTTCTGCAGTTTGCTCTCACCTCCAGTTCCGTTAGTGGTGGTTCTTGTGTCTTCAGCTATGGCTGTCCTCAGCCAATTGAAAAGTATGAAAGTCACACGACACGAAAGCAGCGCATTTGCTGCATGAAATACGAAACTGCCAAGACGCCTAAGTGATAGTTTCATACCTCTCGCAGCTCATTTGCGTTTATATGGGCATACTTATACAGTAGACATTCAAGATCATAAAATGTGTAGGTTTTTTAGATTACAAAACACAAACTGTTTCACTGTTTCGAAACAGCGTATCGAAACATTACATTGTACTGTTTCATTTGTTTCGAAGCAGTTACGTGTTTCAGTTTGCCCATCTCTATGCAGTACTGTAGTCCGATTCACGAACGATGGCGATTCGCGCATGTCGAGGGATCGACGGCGACTCCATTGTTGGCCATTCCAAGCGATAGTTGTGGTGCGCGCATGCGCGTGCTTTCCGCTCGAAGAAAGTGTATAGCCAGCAAATTGTGTCCCTCGCTTGCTTATGCAGAATTTAGCGCTTCCCACCAACATCAGCAATGACAACTCGCACAGATGGAACAGAAATTCACTAAACAACTCGCTACGCTCATGTTTAATGCTCCCGTTAGCGACGGCATTCGCGGCAGAGTGCTCAAAACTTTTGGACGCTCATTGGCTGTCGGAGAAGGCGTGACGTAGATCTGCAGAACAAGCCTGAACTCTACCGCCATCGTTCGTGATTCCAGCTATAGTGTTGGTTGGCTATAATTAAAGTGCAGCTACTCACGGAGGTAGAGTGTGAGCTGTAATTACCGTACGGCAGAGAAGCTTGGTAGACATTCCGATGCGTTAATGCAGAACCGATTTACACTGTAAAAAAATTAGTTCCAATTGTAGGCATCAGGAGTAAATCTAATGTCGTACACTGTTTGAATGAGAGTGTAACATCCACACTGTCATTTGACAAGCCATAACGTGGCAGTCGAGAAGAGAGGCTGTGCGCTGTTAGCAGGCCCGGATCTAGGGGGGCAGGGCAGGGGGCAAACTGGGCTATCTGCCCTGGGCGTCAAATTCGTATTCTTGAAGAAAAAGACCTTGTTTCACAAAGAGCCTAGCACCTAGCGCATGTCCGCCTATCGATTATTCATACGATTTTGAAACGCACCCCTTTTGGTTTTTGAACATTTTTAACACATTCTAATTGGTTTCTGAACGAATCATAAGTTGATTTTTTATGTGTCCATAGTGTAGCGCACTTGTCTGTGCCAGGGGTCCCGTCGCATCAAGAAATAAAAACTTTCCCGCAGACAAAAGGGGATGGGGCTATACGAGCTGAGTCGAATAAATCAGAATGGGGGAATACCAATCACTGTTTTTTAATGTTGTTGATTGGGTGTGCAAATAATAAGCATTGTTATAATTACTGACAAAAACCATAGATTCAGACTACCAGAGTGGAAATAAACGACTAACAGGAATAACTGGTAAGAAAGATCACATACTGTCTTCTAGGTGCATCCAAGAAAGTAAAATTTTGACAGAGACTTTTTGCCAAATAGCTACACTACTAAGGGCAATTGTACAATCCCCCGTTAGCAGCCGCTTAATTCTATTCTCGGAAGAGCGCGGAAAACGGGTTGTACTGACACGTAACGAGGCCCAATCGGAGAATGAACGCGGGAAACTGAACCGATGATTCTGAAACGGTTGGCGAAGTTAACCGGCGAATAAGGAATAGTTACAGAATTAGTAATGACAAGATAGTTAGAACGAACAAGGGAAGGAAACGGTAAAACATACAAATAATATGGAAGAATAAGACGATTCCAATTTTTTTTTTTTTAATTTCGTACTACTGCAACTACTTTCCGATCTCATACTCGTGAAACTGGAGCATATGTATGAAATGTGAAACTATTTCCTAGCATAAAACGTTCTACTTGTAGTAGGTCTAATAGGCTTTTGATGGCTCAAATGGCTCTAAGCCCTATGGGCCTTAACATCTGAGGTCATCAGTCCCCTAGACTTAGAACTACTTAAACCTAACTAACCTAAGGACATCACACACATCCGTGCCGGAGGCAGGATTCGACCTGCGACCGTAGCAGCAGCGCGGTTCCGGACTGAAGCGCCTAGAACCGCTCGGCCACAACGACCAGCTGGCTTTTGATATTGGTACTTCGTGAATTACATTCTGTCCTGTTATTTATATAAATGAGGTAAATAAAAATGACCACTTGTGTCACGCTTATTTGAAGTGTGTTACAATTGCTGCAATATTAGGAAGACCTATTTCGTTTTATGTAGCACATACTGACAAAACAGATGTAATCAAATCGAGAAACCACACCACTCCTGGGTACTATTCGTATTAACACATTTTTCAGTATTAGACAACGACATTTTGATTTTTCACGTAGCAAAACGTTTGTCGAACTTTGATGACATAAGATTCTTTTGCAGAACGGAAAGCAGGCCATGTGAAGCTGTAGCAAGATTAGTCTCTGCAGACGTGTGTGCAAGTTGCGTTTGCGTGTGTGTGTGTGTGTGTGTGTGTGTGTGTGTGTGTGTGTGTGTGTGTGTGTGTGTGTGCGTGTGTGTGCGTGTGTGTGTATGTGTGTCTGTTGTCAACAAAGGCCTTAATGGCCGAAAGCTATAACTGTGTGAATCTTTTTATTGTGCCTATCGCGACTCAGCATCTTCACTATACGGAGAATAGTACGAAGGTGTTATGTCAAATGATACATGTTATTGTCGTTATTATTATTGATATATGTTACATTTTTACCAAATCCCTACGCTGTGTCACCTGAGCAATCCTTCAATGCATAGAATGTTTTGCCTAACGTAACACTATTCACATCATAATTGAGTCCCATTATAATTACCCGATATTAGACACTTGACGGCTGGGAACTACGCTGCAGAGAGTGTTAGACCATGAAAATCGTCGGCGAAAATTACCTACCTGACAATAAAGTGCTTCTATGCCTATGAGATATTGTAACAGCACCATATTGACAGAAGTGTCCATTTCTTTGGAAGAGGGTCACAGGTTACGCTTGTCGTAGCGACAATCTAAGCATACGGGAGTTTTTGTGGTCCAGAATCGAGCAAGGAAGCGTGTCGGGAGAAGGTATAGAAAACATGTGTGAAACAAATTTGTACTGATTAGTAAGAATATTAAAAATAAGGTAAAGGCTGACGGGAGGTAATAACTGAAAGTGCGAAGCGAAGAAGCATATTACGTAGGAACTTCCGAAAGTAAGTTACATATGTCATCCCAAGTTAAGACATTGCGCGACTAAAGTGGCGCCGTGTCAGAATAGAGTACACGTTCTGGGTTTCCTGCACACACAGTTGCGCTGGGGCAGGATGACAGGTGTCAACAAAACGTCTAAATTGCACAGAGATCCACAGTGAGACTCTGGCGGCTACTGGATCAAGTGTAATATCACGTCCAATCACAGTGATACGTTGCCAACAATTTGACCGAAGCCGCACAGACGTGGCTGAAGCTAATCAGCAAGTCCAAATCGCGCACCACGCGATTTCCTTATTTTCGGCATGCTGACAGAACATTTAGAGGGCCGGGGATTTTCTCTGCCTGGGGACTGGGTGTTTGTGTTGTCCTCATCATAACATCATCATCATCATCATCATCAATCGTGATAGTGGCTAGACTGGATTGTGTAAAAATTGGACTTTGGAAAAATTGGGACTTTGTACTGGCGCCGATGACTATACAGTTGAGCGCCCCACAAACCAAACATCATCGGCATCATCGTTTAGAGGGACAGAGCCTTTCTAACAATGATGACACACACGGCGGAATAGGTCCTTGACAAAGGATTGAACGATTGGTAGAACCTTCAGACTGTTGTTTAGAGAATCCTGGTGACAATGTTAAAAAACAGTGTCACGTATCTGTGTCACTCTGAAGTCTCGTGCAGCATTCAGGGGACCTGGACGTGAACGGGCTGCATTTTTATACCTCGCTCTCAGTGCACATTACTCTTGATCTACAATGCGGAGGAAGTTGTCGTTTCTTACCAACAATGAATGACATTAGCTCAAGGTGTAAAAGGAAATGTATTGAAATATCTGTTATAGTTTAAGAATTACAGTATTTTGTCTAATAGATGTTTTTATAATACCCGTTCCCATTCTGGTACCATTTTCTGGTACATCATCAGTCTCATAGCATTCAGACTGTGGCAGGCTGCTGTCAACATTCATAGGAACACATTATGCCTCTCGTTTTGTAGTTTGGAGTATATCTGAGGAAATAGAAAAACCCTTATTATACCACATTACTATTTTGTCTAAAAATACCGCTAAAATTATATACAGAATGACAAACATAGATCATTTCTGCGATATAATAGGCATAATACAGAGATACTATCCCATTCTTCACCTGAGAGAAATTTGGTGAACATGGATAAAACCATTGTGAAGTTATATGTACCGAATGTTCTGAAAATGTAGTTTCGAGAAAATGAGAAAAGAATGTTCACAGTGGTTTTGACTCACCGTATGCCTCTTTCAGAGCATTCCAGCAGCATAATCTTGCTGGCCAGTTGCTTCTTTATCCTGTGTAGACTTCTTCAGGAGCCTTTTCCCTACTCTGGACTCTTTAGTGGTGGCTTTCAGCTTCAACTAGTCGCTGACGATCTATGGCAGTCAGAGCAGCTATAATATTATTTCCTGGTTGGATGCGCAATTTTTGTCCATTACTTTTGTCCTGCTGATTACACCATCATTGAAATACATGACAGCGTCCATCCAACAAACACTGTTTTGGTAATCGTTGCCACACGCAGCTGTTGAAACTCTCATTAGGATTTTGTGTACGGCCATGTAGACATTTGCTAAGTAATTTTGTATCTGCAAGGTCCCTATATAATGGCTTTATCGTTTCCACGACTGTGGCAGGCAAGAAATGTTTATGGCGATATTACTTGCCTGTATCATGAGCATGGCTGGTTTGCAGATATTTGTTCAAAGAGCGTAGAAGACCAAATCAACAACTGAAAAGTAGATATAAAATACATTTTTTGAAACGGGATAAAATTGTCTTTCAGATGGTGACAAAAAGATGTTTTCGAAAATTTCAGTCATTTCACGTCCAGCTCCCCTTCAAGTGAAAGTTAGCCGGCCGAAGTGGCCGTGCGGTTCTAGGCGCTGCAGTCTGGAACCGCGAGACCGCTACGGTCGCAGGTTCGAATCCTGCCTCGGGCATGGATGTGTGTGATGTCCTTAGGTTAGTTGGGTTTAACTAGTTCTAAGTTCTAGGGGAGTAATGACCTCAGAAGTTGAGTCCCATAGTGCTCAGAGCCATTTGAACCATTTTGTGAAAGTTAGTTGGCCTGCCATAACAATATGTTGCTAGCTTTTTGAAGTCCGTTCGTAAATAATGAATTAGCGGGAAAGATTAATAAGAAATCATTACAGAAGTTACATTCCAAAGTTCGGGGGCTCAAGTGTTTAAGATCGATATTTGCACTTGCACTGTAAGTTCCATAAATGGTGACTAATTTAAGATTGGGTAATTTTTATGGAGAAAATTCAAGACTGACGTTAACCAGAGTAAAAATAGTTTTTTGACATCAATGACTAGTGTGAGTAGAGACTGTTATGCTGAAATAGTTGTCTAGTAAACAATGCCTTTAATTGCAAAACACTTCCTAATGATTCAATGATTATCATTAAACATAACCCAGGACACTCAATTATCTGTTACATTCAAATGGACAACGTCCGCAGCTCGTGGTCGTGCGGTAGCGTTCTCGCTTCCCACGCCCGGGTTCCCGGGTTCGATTCCAGGCGGGGTCAGGGATTTTCTCTGCCTCGTGATGACTGGGTGTTGTGTGATGTCCTTAGGTTAGTTAGGTTTAAGTAGTTCTAAGTTCTAGGAGACTGATGACCATAGATGTTAAGTCCCATAGTGCTCAGAGCCATTTGAACCATTTGAACCAACCAATGGACAACGCTTCCTACGGTAGCAGAAGTTCGAAACAGACATAGCTGTTAAAATTCCGCTGGACACCTACATGTAACTTCTTCGCCCCTACTACAAATATTCTCCTATGGCCTTTAACTAAATCTGCGACCGTTAAATAAATATTCTAAATGAAGCGACGGAGAGTGTTACAATTTGTTGATTAAAATTTCATTCTGCTAGTTTACGAAGGTCATCCAGGAACTAAAGTATGATTCTGTAGCACACCCAGCGCCGATCCCACACCACCGCGATCGCAAGCGTGGCATTTAGCTTCTTCCCCCGTCTCAGTGTGAGCTGAATTTTGTTGTCGAGCGGCCAAGCTTCCTTGTTGTGTAACCTTTCGAAACAGCGGCGCCCACTGAAATCTCCGCCAAATGCGAAATGCGTAGCATCATTCATTTTCTGAATGCACAAAATGTTCGGACTATCGAAATTTATAGTCAAATAACGTAAGTTTATGGTGACAGTGCAACGAACGAGTCTTCAGCGTCGTGAAATGTTGCCAGCAAAGGTGTTTTTGATTCGTGGACAGTATGTGGCCTCATTCTTCAGCTCGAACAGCCGGCCGGTGTGGCCGTGCGGTTCTAGGCGCTTCAGTCTGGAACTGCGTGACCGCTACGATCGCAGGTTCGACCTTAGGTTAGTTAGGTTTAAATAGTTCTAAGTTCTAGGGGACTGATGACCACAGATGTTAAGTCCCACAGTGCTCAGAGCCATTTGAACCATCAGCTCGAACACCGCATGAGCGTCAACGTCTAAGTGGGAAATTTTTGGACATCCTTCTTACAGCCCTGACTTGACACCAAATGATATTCACTTATTACCGAAATTAAAGGAATTTTTGGGTGGAAAACAGTTCGCAAACGATGAAGACTTCAAACGTGCAGCGACACCCTGGCTCAAATCTTTGTCAGCAGAGGAGTGCAGCATGGGAATTGAAAAACTGGTCTCGTGTTACAATGAGTGCCTTGACAGTTATGGCGACTACATTTAAAAATACAAGTAGAGTAAGGTACTGTAACTTCGTGTTGATAGCTTCCGTTTTTATTTAGTTATGCAAGACATTCTTTACTTTCTGGACGACCTTCGTATTTTCAGGACAGAGAAAAGCCATTGCTACAGATGAAGAATGGTGCGAGTACATGATGGTTATTGGGTGTATGTAACGTAGATAGAGCAACACGACATGCACTTGTACCTTATCACCATCTTTTGGACTTCGAGAAAGATGAATCATTGGCATGAGAGACACAGGTGCCTCATACCGGCAGATCGCTCAGATTGTGATGCAGAACGACTGGTGGCGAGATGAACGCAGAACAGCAGTACGGGAAGAAGGGAGCGCACAGGTCCATCCGGAAGGACTATACCAAAGAAGGTTGCAGGATTGGCATTGAAAAATATACGGATGACAACAGCTGAAATCCGGGCAGATTGCCACCACGAACTACCAGGAAAAGGTTACTAGAAGCTGGATTGGTCCTAATTACCACGTGTCGTTTACCGCTGATATTATAACTATTACTAATGGGACCTGTATGATGCGGTAGAGTCAACTTGACTCATTGAGTGGTCTCATTGAGTGGTTTCTGTGGTGTTCGGTGATGAACCTAACTTCTCTAGTATACACAAAGATGTCAACGAAGCAGAAAATGATTCAAGCGCGGAAAGCGGTTCGAGAGAAATTACTGTTGCTAAGGTTTTGGCATATGGATCGACAGCAAACACTAAGATAGACCTTGAAGCCGGTTACTGAATCTCCCAGACAGCTCTCAGCACAAACAAAACGATACGATAACGACGGTGTCGCCATTGACGAATTCATTATCCGTCACACTCCTGGTCAGATAGACAGAACATTCGGCGTTAGCAGAGGAAGACCGAACATGTTAGGCATGCATCCTACAAATGTAACTGCTGACACAGTACAAATTGGTGATAGGCGGTTTGACAGAACACCTGGCTTAATGAATATTATTTTCCTAAGACCTGCCAAAAAAAACCTATAAATTATGCAGTTAATGATAGAGAACGTACTGTGAAATACTGCACATGACTGATGTACATAAGATCGCAAAAAGCCTGAGCCAAAAGAAATACAAACCATTATAAAACCAATACTTGACAGCGAAAACAACAGCAGCAGCAGCAGCGGTGATGGTATTTGCATTGAGCATAAAGCAGTGAACAATCGCATCCCGCAGTAGATATATTATGATGACCCCAACGAGCTAATAGATCGACTACGGCTGCTCATGACATCAGCTGCTGCAGGTAATACAGCTCATTCGAATGAGGCTGTTTCATTAATCTCTGGGCTTAGAGAGAGAGGTATCACCGAATAAGTATGGAGACAGTAGTTCGAGAACTGCACAAACCAGCACGCAAAACATATCCTCGTAGGCAGGTTTGAATGACTTATTTCAAGCTGATCTTGTAGATATGAGGGAATGTTCACATGAGAATAATGTGTTCTAGTATATTTTAATGGTTATTGATACATACTCCAAATTTGCCTAGGCATTACCCTTTAAAACAAAAACGGGTAGAAATGTCGCCCATGTTTTTGAGCGTTTGCTACAGACAGGAACGAATCGATGCCCAGACAACCTCCAAACCGATCACGGTAGGAAGTTCTACAATAAGTATTTCAAGACCATGATGCAGCGGTACGGAATACATCACTACTCGACATTCACTCACCGGAAGGCAAGTATCGTGGAGCGTCAGAACAGAACAATAAAAGGCCGAATGTGGAAGCGTTTTAACCTCCGCAGCTCATACAAATGGACAGATATCCCCCCAGAAATAATTGTTCAGTATAATCGAACCTAACATGGCACAATAAAAATGAGACCAATCGACGTACGTGATAATGGACTCATGGAAACGGTATACTATCGCATTAAAATGCTGGATCCACGCAGACAGAAATTTAACGTAGGTGATTTGGTACTTATCTCAAAACACAAGACAGTATTTGAGAAATCATACCTACCGAACTGGTCAACAGAGATATTTACAGTTTCAAAGGTGCAACGAACGAACCTTAGAACTTATATATTGAAGGATAGTAAAGACAAAGAAATTGCAGGCTGCTCCTACACCGAGGAGTTGCAGAAAAGCTCGGAACCGGATGTGTTTCTCGTGGAGAGAGTCATAGGGCGTCGGGGAAATAAATACCTTGGTTTTCCTGCAGCACAAAACAGTTGGATTGATGCTGACGATTTGCTACATAATGGGGGCGCACAGTCCACAACCACCGCAGTAGCATAACATTCGTGTTAGGAGACGCATTAGAGGAGGTGGTGGTATTCTAGACAAACTGCCAGTGGAATTACACATTCTGGGGTGTAACTTCTGTGGACCTGGAACAAAGCTTCAGAAACGCTTGGCACGAGGTGATGAGAGGGTTAATCTGCTCGACGTAAGCGTGTATGGAACATGACATTGCATACGCTGCAAATAAAGATCTCTCAAGTCGTCACATTGCAAATAGGATTTTACCTGATAAGGCTAAGGCGATACGGAGAACAAAGGATATTTGTATATGTCAACGCATCGCAGCGTTTGCAGTTGATAAAACCATGCGTGGAAAAATTGAGTTGGGTTTAGGAGTGATGAATTTCAAGCGAGTTACGAATGCTGCGTGTTGTGCACTAAACAAGGAGGAGAAGAAGAGCGGGAAGCAGAGCCGCTTGAAGATCTGTATCCTGACAGCGATGTACGCAGCTAAAAACGCACTGAAGCAGAAAGGTAAGGGAAAAAGAACGAGAGGATAGGTTAAAGCAACTCGCGTTCTACCAATACCCAAGACGTCTGGTGGTTTTCTTCCATTCCTCATCCCAGCCCTCTCCGCGCTCTCGGCGGTAGGGTCCCTCGCTGGTGGTGCTGCAGCTATTGCTCTAACGGTCAAGAACGCGCAGAGCTCCCAAGCGCAGTTAGAAGAGGCAAGAAGACATAACCGCATGATAGAAGCCGCAGCCATCGGAAAAGGACTCTACTTGAAACCGTATAGGAAATGGCTTGGTCTATCCATAAATCAAATAAAGCCCATTAGCGGCCCTACCCCTCACAAATACTGATCTTACGTTTGTTAGAAACATATTCAACATTCCAAGATTCCGTGGTGTGTTTATGCGGGACACATTACTGAAGACTATGTGGATAACTGGTGAATGTGGTATTGTGAATTTAGATGTTGCTGGACGCCCCAGCACCCAATCGGTATCATACGCTATGAGAAATGCGGATACCATCTACTATTTCGACTCATTTGGTGACATGCAACCGCCAGAAGAATTACAACGATACTTCTCTCACAGAAGACGTGTGTTCTACAATTACCGGCGCTATCAGGGCTTTAATACATACCTCTTTGGACATCTATGCATCATGTTTCTCTTGACGTTTACAAAGAAGAAGAAGCATGCTATATAAGGAGGAGCTTTAAAAATTCCCTCATCAGTTGATGTTCAGATGCAATGTCGTAAATTTTGACGTTAAAAGAACGATCATCTGTATTGCGTGCAAATTACTTCCCGCCAATTGATTTAAGCATTGGTGAGTGGAATATTGCATTGATTGGACTGGAGACGTACAACAGCATCCCAAATATCACTGAGACTAACAAAAAACTGCATCTGGATATTAATGGTGAAAAAGGCATTGTGGAAATAGAACCGGGTGCATATGATATCGATGATTTAAACGAAGTCTTAAAACAGTCTAGAAAAGGTATTGAGCTACATGCAAACATCGATACACGTAAATCTGAAATAAGGACTGTAAATGCAACGATTGACTTTAACCAGAAAGGTTCAATAGGGCGCCTACTGGGTTTCATAAAAGGGCAGGTTTTGAAGATGGATCCTAGTAAATTTTACAAGTCGGATCAGACTGTGGACATGCTTCCTGTCAGCACAGTCCGAGTCGAGTGTAACATTGCAACGAATTCCTATCTCAACGACAGTCTGATTCATACTATTTACGGATTCTTCCCCTCAGTTTCAACATGGTATAAGATTGTTGAGACTCATGCCAATGCAATAAACCTTACAGTGAGAGCTCAGACCTTGGACTACTCGGAGCTGCGTATTGTGGACCAGAATAATCAGCTTGTGGACTTCCGTGGTGAGAAAATCATTACACAATTACATCTAAGGCAGGATGGGCGTACAGTATAAAACCAGTGTACGCAATCTACAGCACGTCACCTCGCTCCGAACCGCAAAGTGATAACAGGTGCGAACTACGAGTTTCTTACATCAGTTGGCTTGAAACCTCGCAATGGCGTCCTCACTCAATATAACCAGTCCAGTAGAGTATGATGAGAGAATTAGGTCAGGAATACTTCTCGCATAAACTTTACGCTTCAACCGCATTTAACAAGAACGATGAAATTAGGATTGTCATCCAGCACCAAGTGGCACTCACGCTCCCATGCAAGAGTTTCGTATATCTAGAGGGGTCATTCAAGAAAACCGACGGCAGCGATACAGTGGGATCCAAGCTTATATGTAACGCTTTAGCATTCCTGTTCCAAGAGATATGCTATGAAATCAATGGGTCTGAGATCGACCATACACGCAATGTCAGCATAACATCAAACCTTAAAACATACATCTCTGCATCACCTGCAGATTTGCATAGTTTAGAAAAAGCAGGCTGGTTCATAGATGATCCGGAGGATAGAACAGCTGGAGAGTACAGGCGATTTACTGCATGCATACCTCTAAATATGCTTATGGGGTACTTTGAGGACATGAGACAGATTATTATGAATACAACTCAGGAACTCATTCTGGTATGGAGTGCAACGCACAATAACTCGTACATTGAAGGAGCTCAAGAGGAGAATGTGATCACATTCATCAAGATAATATGGAAAATGCCTCACATCAGTGTATCAGACGTGGAGCATTTGAAGCTATTAAAAGTCCTGAATTCCGGTACATTTCTGTCACTGACATTTCGCTCGTGGTAGGTTTTCAAGTACCAGTGCTACCGACTGTGAGCAGACAAACACGGGCTATTAAAACCTCTTCGCAGCTAGACACCTAGATTCATCATACTTGTGTTCCAGACTGATAGAAGAGGGAATATAGTAAATGATTCCACCGTGTTTGACAACTGCAAGTTCACTAATGCCAAAGTCTACCTGAATTCAGAATTCTACCCATATGACAATTTACACTTGCAGTGGAGTGAAAATGTATACAGTCTAGCATGTCATGTATGCACGGTTTTGTGCTGAAGAAGAAGGAGGAGGGTGACTACCCAGTCCACGGAAATTCAGGGAGCTTTCACCGATCATCGTAATAAACTGCTCGAAACAGAACAGGATAATTAAGTCTGGACCTATAGATGTGCGAATTGAATTTGAATCTTCGACAAATTTCCCAGAACACACTGTCGCGTATGCTCTAGTTCTACATGACCATCTGATCAACTGCTGCCCTCTCACCGGTGTTGTGCAACGAGCTGTGTACATGAACAGCTGCTGCACCATACCTAGAGCATTTCAAAATAGCATCTCAAGGTGTGAACACCATTGTGGATGCTCAAGATTTCTACGATGGTGAGCACAGATCGTCCATATTTAAAGATGTTGTATTCCTATCGTACACAGAAGATGCAGGAATAATAGAGACATTCTCAGCAAATATTGCATCACCGAGGTCTTTCAAGTATGTGAAGTGTGCTAAGACATGGAAGAGTGCAAAATGCTTAACACATTTCTAACATGGAATTCACTGGGATGATCCTGGCATACTCTATAAAGATACGGTGACGGTGCTTAAATTATTCGACCACACAGATACCATCATCTACGTGAGGGGGCAGGAGAAGATCTCATGGATGCGTTGAATCTTTAAGTTTGCTGCTATTCAAGACCTGGAATTCTAGGGGTCTCCTTCTCTCCCCCTTCTCTTTTCAAGAACATGTATGAAAATAGTGTTGCTGTGTCTGCTTTGGAAATGTAAAATTATTTTTAAGTTGGATGAGAAATAAATGAATTTTTACCTCAAAACCTCTGTGTTCTTTATTTCAACCCTGTTCCCACTGTGACAGTGTATAGTTTTGACAACATGCTATATCTGTGGCTTTCTTCGAGCACAGGGGATATAATTTTAGACATGTCTGCTATATATCTTTGGAAGAGGACACGGTCACGTGCCTCCTGTTCCCATAACCCAATTGGCGCTGCACGATAGGCATAATTCCATGCAACGGTTCTATATATTTTGTTATTCAGCAAAACTAATGTCATTTATGACCTGCACAGCCTTTATATACATACACATACATAATGCAATAGGGGATAGGGCTTTTGTAAATAACAACAACAAAGACGTATGGTGATGAATTCTTATTTTCTTCGTTTATTCAGTTCATTCAAATACAGCATAGTTCTTGAGGTACAATACAATTGTTGAGGTACAGTATAATTGTTGAGGTACAATGTAGTTTTTGAGGTACAATATAGTATTCTTGGGATAAACTGGCTCTGCTATACCAATGCAGAAATACTTTTAACTTACTCGCTACAAAAATAACACTGGCAGGATTTTTTTTTATAAATCTACGCTAAAAACTAATGTGGAGATAATTTTACTACAACTAAATTCCACAGCCCCAGTAGCACAGCTTTTAGAATATTTCTGATGGACTGTGCACGTTTAGAATCTAATCTTAACAGTCCCCAATAGCAAAAGGTTTTTACAATAACAATTTTGATGGACAGTGAGTTAAATGGATATATACACACAAAAAACTATTCCAACTTGGATGGCTAGCGGCAGGTGAAAAACATACATTGCTTCTGAAGAAATAGATCAATATACTTTTTTTTCTATTTTTACTTTTTTAATTTTTTTGTTTATGCTTCTTTTCAAATTTTTGTTTCTTTCACACACACACATGGTTTTGTTCTTTTTTTATCCTTTTTTCCACACATTCTCTCTATGTATATACACATGTACATAGTACACATAAATATTTACATCACACACATAAAATTACTTACACTATGACTAAAAGGTCATACTACTAGTACCACTACTTTGCAGACAATCTCTCTCTCCCTCTCTCTCTCTCTCTCTCTCTCTCTCTCTCTCTCTCTCTCTCTCTCACTCGCTCACTCAGTCCCCCACCCCTTCTCTCGCTACAAGTGAGTAGTGTGAGTACGGGCGAGTTTCAATGCCGTCATCACAGATGACCCTTTTATCGTCATGAGGGGACAGACCGATTTTAGACTGCAGCACAGCGTACACCTCGTGTCCTCTGGATCGAATGCTGGTCTGCCGTATCATATGCAGTGGCTGCAGTGCAGCACCGCGAACACCACTGCGCAGGCACCGCAAATAGCTTCGACAGAAAGAGCTCTCGATGCCATACGACGCACACTCTTAGCCTGTCTCTCGGTAGCGCCTTCCAAAGTACGATATGCATATATTTTTGAGCGTAGACCTACAAACTCCACAATCGGCAATCCATTCGCCTCGTCCTTCATAAGACCAATAACCTTGTTCTGTGGAATAATACCATAAGGATTATCGGCCATGTATGAGGACTTGTCGAATTCATTACCGTGGCACCCCATTACTTCATATGGATCGCAGTTCTTCACCCAATAGATGAAGCTATCTGTATTCATAGAAAGTAATTTAGGATCTGCGAAATGAGTTTTTGCAAACTCATGATGAAAGCGGTACATATGGAGTTTGGACAGGTCTAGTATGCACATCCCCACATAAATAGGTTTTGTAAACCCTACTGCAGTCTTCGCCATCTCCACAGCAACAAAGTTCTTATTGAATATGGTGACCTGCTTAAAATTTGGTCTGGCAATTCATTTTCTTACGCCATAACACCCATCCCATTCGGCTCTAATAAAAATTTCACGTCGTTCCCTCATATTCTCCATTGTTTTACCGAAAACTGAATTATTCATTAATTTATAAAAATCTTTCTCAAAGTCACAAGTTGCGGAAGCTCTCTGTCTCACATTCAAATCATGATATTCCTTTAACCAGGGGGACTGCTTGAAGGAGATAGCCCAGGTGACTCTAAGCAGCTCCATACCCAAGCTGGAGATTACAGTAATGAATAATGTACCTCCACTTATCCTCCAGCGTTGTCATCTGTTTTGGCGTGGAGCCTCCTTGCGAAACTAGTTGCTCTGGACACAGTGGCAAATTGGCGTGCGCATGATGCAAAATAATAGGGTATATGAGCTCTGCATCCACCACATACCCTACATCAGAATCAGCTGCCATCCCCCCCCCCCTCCCCCTATGATTTTTCCACCTAATCCCCTGCATTTGTCTTTGGGCACTCACTGAAACTCACCATTCAGCTGTGATTGCTGCATGGCATGCCCGTATAAGTTATTTACGTCCAGGTACATTATGAAACTCGAATCAAGGGATGCGTTGAACCTGTCACCCATCCACGGGTTATTTGGCTTCAGGTGCCTATGGACACATTGGCAAAGTCCCCATGGATCCCTCGCTCAAAGAAAAGAAGCATGTCAGCATTGGTCAATAATTCAATGCAGCACTTCGTTCTCTTGAGCATTGCGTCCCAAGACAACCCAGATGCCATGTAATAAAAGGCGGCATACAGAGAATATGTGGCCATGCACACACTCCGGAATTTCTCGAAAACGTCCGCAAGCAAGCGCTCGTCTGTGTCCGTGTAAAGCTGAGCATATTCTCCTAAAATGGAAATACTGATTTCCCGCCAGACATTCACAGCATGCTCATACTCTGCATCCGTTATGGCATCGCCTGTAAGGTTGCTGGAGAATGCAGTTATGTCAGGTAGCCTGGTTTCGTTGAATTTCGCCATACTATCCACATACTCATATGGGAAAACCCCCTTCCTAGTAACAAGTTGCAACTTTTCCTCGTCGGGAAATGCAGCTGGAATGATATGCATATCCTCCCGAGGTAGAGTTTCAACGAGTTTCTGAAGTGGCCCCTTAATAAAATGTAGCGTATCAAAGAAGCGGAGCGTAATTCTTGGCGTCGTTCGTTTGGAGAATGAAATGTATTTCTCGATGCTCTCAGGTAGGACACTGACCTGACCTTTCTCCAAGTCGAAATCAGCCTAGTGCTCAACTAGAAAGTGAGCATAATATCCACTTAAATTGTGGAAGAAAATGGGTATGAGTCTTTATAGATGGTACCTCAAACTGCACGTGTTGAGAGTGGCGCCACAGAACTTCCCCATAAGATGACAGTGGTCCCTACGAGGAGTTTCCGCTTTTCTGTCTAATGGCAGCCCACAGATATGGCATTCAACCACATTATTGTACAAATCTTCATTCTCCTTCGATTTGGT
This sequence comes from Schistocerca nitens, assembly GCF_023898315.1. Classification (NCBI taxonomy): domain Eukaryota; kingdom Metazoa; phylum Arthropoda; class Insecta; order Orthoptera; family Acrididae; genus Schistocerca; species Schistocerca nitens. Next base: position 512,708,716 of record NC_064621.1, read on the forward strand.
CATGGGCACGTTGTTGCTGTAAAGCTTATCAGCCTCCCGTGTAAATTTCTCGAGCTCAGTGAGCAGCCAAACTGCAGGATTATCCCGACGTAAGATTTGCAACAGTTAAGACTGGAATCATAGGACGATACAATTTGGTATGCTACTGCGTATGGTACATGTTTTTCTTTAAAGGTGGTGTGTGAGGCTGTAGGGTCACCTTTAACAGCGGGTCACAGGACTGAGGACGCATTCGAAGTCGGCGTACACTACAAACGGGCATCGCTCGTGGTGATGAGCGTTCTTGAGCTTTATGAGTTTGTTTTCCTCAGTAGGCATAATAACACGTACCGGATCCTTGGAAGCACAGTCTGCAAAATGCGTCACTAACAACTTGTCTGAGGAGAAATAATGCAGGCACCTAAGCAAATATGCTTTACACAATGATCAAGTGATAGTTGGAAGGAAAGGAGTCGGGACGTGTCTTTGATCGAAACATAGCGATAATTCTCAGCATCAGAGAAGAGCAACATGTTTGCATGTAACTCACGCTTGAGAAATGTGGGCAGCTGATAACAGTATGTTTGTCCTGCTCATCTGACTTGCTTTTCTTCTCCAGGCCATGAACATGAATCGATATTCCGGTATTCCACGCCTCTATCTTGATGGGGTACTCGATACCATCAAAGTTATAACACCCAAGAATATTATCACCCACATGGTATGTACTCGAACGCTCAGGATGATCGCTTCGATCGTAATTTCTTCCGCAAGCCAGGATTTACCATGCAAAACAAGCCTGATCCTTTCTATTTTCGACATTTATACATGCCTGCTTATTAGCCAGTTCTTTAGGGAGCTTGATATAGCTGGCTCCTCCGTTTACTGGATCATAGACATGTGTATGGATGTCCAGGTGTAGTAGTTGGCTGAGTGCTTTAGCTGGCCCTCTGATTTTCATCTCAGAAAATCGGGCGAGTGTAGCACTCAAGGTGGATTTACGAAACCACTCAGTGATTGACGTGCTCTGCGTTATCACGCTGTTTTCCCCAAAGGTAATGAAGAGTTGCCTCTTCAAAACCAGAATCAACTTTTTTTTTTTGGGGGGGGGGGGGGGGGTGATAGTTCGATGCAGAGCACCGCACTGCTTTTAATGACGGGATACCGTGGATCATTGACTACCTAGAGAAGCTCCGTTTCCCAGGATACGAAGGCACGCCCTTAGAAAACCAACAAGGTCGCGGTACCCTCCTGCCGGGTTCTCGATCCTCGTGAACAAGATTCGCTCCTCAAAGACGTCTGCAATCACCGAGTATTCTAACTGCGGTATGGTATAACTGACCTGATGTCCTTCACTGAAAGGAAGGGAGAGAGAACTGTCACTAGCCACACGATCATGTATGTTAATATTAATGCTATTCTGAGTCCACCCTGTTGATGATGGTGTTGGAAAGGGGCAAGTGAATATGCGCCGAGGCACACATATCTTGCGTTTACACCGATTCTGACGAGGTTCATACGATGATGATGATGATGTTGACAGAGGAGTATGTTGCAGTGCTACCGGGTCAGAGCAGTGGGAACAGCCAGGCTGCGGTGATGGTTCCCGGTGCTGCTGTAGACCCGACCCGGTAACTTAAGGGGTGGTAGTTCGCTGCTCTGCCCACGGACGCCAGAGCGGCTTCCCGCGCAGCGAACAGCGGCGCGCTTATAGGCGATGCGTGCCTTACCAGGCGCCGCTTTGGTGAGGAAGAAGGTTTAGCCGCCATTGGTATGCGCACCACACTGTGTTGAGGCTGCGGGGACGCGACCGCTGTAGAAGAGATAAAATAAATAATAGTTAAATACATTGCTTACCGCTGCTGGCGCGTTGAAAGAAAGAATTCTGACGGATCACAAGGTTATAAGCAGAGTGAATAATTACCTTTTTCGCTCTGGCTCCAAGATATTAACACTTCATCAGGCGACTCCACCACACCCTCAAAAAAGTCATCATCATCTAATAGGGCCAGATTAAAGGGCCTTTGTCTGACCCATTCAGGTAGGTCATCGTCCTCGTCAGAATCTGGCAATTGGTCTGTCTCGCCTGCAACATCAACAACAAACAAGATATATAAACGATTTGTTAAACAAAAAAAAGCTTCCTATACTACTACTACTACTACCACTACTACTAGAGGCACGTGCAAACATAATCTTTTTTTTCAACTTACAAGTATGCTGCTCGGGCATCTTATTATTTGCTGGAGGCTGTCCCTGCATCTGCTGATGTAAAGCATCCAGCTGCCTGTCCAACAAATCGAACTCCTCCTCTAGAGCTATTCCTGTAACAGGCCGAGGCATCATTTTATTTATTTTGAATGCCGAGTTACACAGAAAGATCACATATGGATATTTTTTTTCTATACTTAAGTGAGTAACAGCTGGAGTGTGTTCCACGTAGCGTTGCTGCTGCTGCAGTTGATAGTTCTTTACACCCCCCAGCTCTGCCTCCAGTTCAGTTTGCATTTGCATTGAGTGAGCCAGAGGGGGAAAAAAAACAAGTATTAAATAAGAAAATTTTGAATCGCTACTATTCAAGAACAAATTGCAATGAAAATCATACTCACACGACAATTCTGGTTGTGAAGCCACTACAGGAGGCTGGATTTCGAGAGTCTGCTACGGTCCAGCCCTCTCCGAGACATACTCTCCACTCCAAGACAAAATACTGGAGTTGTACTGTAACAAGAAGACGGAATTAATAAGGCGAATTTAACATACACCGAACATTTACGCATAAAATAGACGTTATTTACTCACTTGGTAATCATGTCTCCAGAACTCTACGCCTCTTGCCGCTACACTCTGAAGTGTTGCTGCAGCTACCGTCTTCATCTTGTGGAGAGAAAAAAACAAGCACACAGAGAGATGACAGAACGCACTACAAGGCAGGCAACAGCGAACTGAGGGCAATGGAAGTTGGCTGTGTGTTTATATATAGACTGAGGCGACCAATGAGAGAGCTTCATTTGAATATACAGACAATGAGAAGCTTTTATGGAACGTCACTAATTCTGGAAGGGCTTGGTGTGGCCATCGTGTCTCTCTGCCTCTCTCTCTCTCTCTCTCTCTCTCTCTCCAAATAACAGGAATTCTTTTATGATTAACGGTGTTTTCACAAGCATGCACATACATGATTAAGGCTTTTAGCGGTGAGAAGCTTACCGTTTCTGAGACATATGTTGCAAGCTGGATATTACGATTTCCGGAAAGGGTAATACGTGATGCCTCGTTAGGACCATCAGGAATAATACAATCGGTGTTATTCTGGGCTATTTTCTCGAACAGCTCCTGTTAGGACAAGAATTTCCATGCAGACAAGCTGGGACGTCACGAAAGCTACTACAAAAGCGATGGTTAACTATTTCTGTGGCGCTTTACCAATTCCGAGAAGGGACTGATAAGTAATGGACAGGCTGTCCCGTTAGGGTCACGAGGAAGAATGCAGTCAGTATAATTCTGGACTATTTCGGTGAACAGGCCGTGTTAGGACCATAATTTCCATGCAAACAAGCTGAGACATAATGAATGCTCCTACAAAAGCGATTTTAACTATTTCTGTGGCGCTTTACTTCTTTTTCGGAGAGCTAGACTTTGCTCTTATTTACTTAGACTTTTGACGTCAATATAACATTCGAAGAACTCTAACTGTATATCCAAAAATAGACACGACTTTCACCTGCTGGCTGCAGGCTACAAAGTGCCTGTGCGGTGTCGGCATTTGCGTGCGTTGGAGCCTCTCATAAGTTGAGGCTGACGATAGTTCGAAAGCGTTTTTACGTACAATGAGTTTTTCTGCACTACATTATTTCTTGCTGTTTAAGCATTGAGAGCATGTTGGTCTGACCGTTACATATGCATTATTTTGACAATTCAACATGTAGTGGACGTGTCTGTTGCATTATTTTGTAAACAGGTCTGTAGGTTGTGCTATGCATTATTTGGACAGTTTAGAATTAGTGAGCGTGTCTGTAGAGAGTTTTACATGCATTACTTTGACAATTTACGAGTTGTTATCATGTCTGCACATCAGTGTACTACATTATTTCGCTGATTTACGAGTAGATTGCAGGTCTGTAGGCTGTGAGCCCAAGTACATCAGAGCGAGTGTTTTGTATCAGTGTAATAAATATACTGTGTCAAATCTTTCCCTAAATAAATTGTTCTAAAATAAATAAAGTACACCCCCTCTATCCAGCTGGCCAGAACAGGCTGAGTCCTTTTCCCATTATTTTCTCCCCCAGACCGCCTTCTTGGATTATGTCCCAGGAGGGACGACAGCGCCCTGTGGTGGCAGTACTGTGTACTAGGTCAGTTGGACTCCAGACCTCATGGTGGACACACTGGATGGAGCTATGGCCTAAAATTGATTAAATAAACACTGCATGCAAAATAAAGACTGGGGCCCATCCTATCCAGCAACCCAGCACAGGCTGAGTCCTTTCCCCACCAATTCCTAGGAAGACGTGACGGTCGGATGACTTAGGTTAGTAGAGGTAGCCCAAGTGACCTTTTTTCCTCGCCATAATTTGAACTTCCCGCCATTTTATTGGGGAGGTGAGGGGAGGAGCTTAGGTTAGTGGAGGTAGCCCAGTTGACCTGTTTTCCCGCCAAAATTTGAACTTCCTGCCACGGATGTCATTGCGACATTGCCACTTCTATCACTGCCATCTTGGATCCGCTATCTTGAATAAATTTGGTAACAATGCAGCCTGGGGTGGTACGAAGGTTGTCCCACTAATAGTGTCACTTCGCCTACTGTGCGATAATAGTTTTCTGACCATAAACAACTTTGACGATATTCAGCAAACCAATATAATGAGATATAGTGTGACCACTAATGTAACATTTAAGTTAAATTAATAGTTAACCACAACAAGAGTATGCAAACTATTGAAGTAAAGTATGCTGGGGCATTCCAATGTGTAAATGAAAGGTGAAGCCACGAAAATTTACTACGAACGGTATCACAGAAAAGTTGTTGTATATGCATAAATGTTTCTCCTAAATACTTCATGTTACGGATTACACGTGGGAAATTTGAAATAATGACTTACAACAACAAAAATTTCTGAAGAGGAATGCATGGTACTTTTCTATTAGAATACTAACGATTTTGCGAACATAACTTCTGACAAGGCTCAGTTAGGAGTTACTAAAAGATCCAAGTTGTAAATTCGTTAATTCATTCTTTCAATCATCATGTTCCACAGATCGCTTTAAAAAGGAACATCATTAGGAATGTAGAAACAGTCGATATACAATTTAGTGAAAAACAAAAAATATTACAAAAACTTAATATGTAAACTGTATTAATAAATCATCAGTATTTTACTTAGCGCTATCAATGACTATCTCTGTTAAATTTAACGAAGTCAATAAGAATGAAAACAGCGATTTTGAAACTAACTGCTGCCTTTTCTAGAATTAACGTAAAGCATACACGTAAAAAAAATATAATACATTGTAGATATCAGTGTTTTGGGCTTAAAATTTTCTAATCTTGATGTTTATTAGACCAATGAGTATATTGTTGCATGTGGCACGATGACGTAGGTGACGTTCTATTTGCTTTTTCACTGTTTGCTGGCGTTTACAAAACCAAGCTCTATTTCGGAATAAAAAGTAATGACATGAAATGTACGGAATTCTTTTTTAAAAAACTGATATCACGCTCGCAAAAAAATCTGAGTGATTCAGGAGGAATATCACATAATTTGTGAAGTGATTTTACATGGGAAAATGAACCCGAAAAAGACCGATGAACATGTTCCGATTTTCGATCATTACGGTATTGGAGCCATGAATGTTTATGAGGACAAGTATTACTTACCGAAATGCTGTGGTAGATAGAGTAATGATGGGACAGACGACTGCTCCATCCTACAAGAGGTGTGGGGGTTCTGAAACAAATGGCAACACTGCGATGTTGCACCGAGGCAACAACTGCAAGAGTACCCAGTGTGCAATCGGGGGTTGGATCACTGAGCAGTCTTGAGGTCATGTGTGTGTCATGCTTGAGTGTTGTTTAATTGACCAAGTCCATTGTATCCGTGAGTACCAATATACCGCATACATTCACCCGTGCACAATAGACAAACATGTTCTTTGTGCCGGCCGGAGTGGCCGAGCGGTTCTAGGTGCTACTGTCTGGAACCGAGCGACCGCTACGGTCGCAGGTTCGAATCCTGTCTCGGGCATGGATGTGTGTGATGTCCTCAGGTTAGTTAGGTTTCAGTAGTTCTAAGTTCCAGGGACCTGATGACCTCAGAAGTTAAGTCCCATAGTGCTCAGAGCCACTTTTTTTTTTTTTTTTTTTTGTGTGTGTGTGTGTGTGTGTGTGTGTGTGTATGAGTACTGTAATGGCAGTGCCCCTGCAGCTGTGACAGAATATCACAAATGTTTCCCTGATCGTCGAACCTCCTCTGCCAGGTTATTTTCCAGGGCTTTACAAACATTATAATCGGAACACTACCGAGTGTACACGTGACATCAGAACGTGAGGCCGTCCAGTCAGTTGAGGAAAGGGAAGACCTTATTGCAATGGTATAACAGAGCCCCACCACCAGTATTCCACAAGCACGAGGGTTGTGTACCTTACACTTCCATGTGCAACTCGTGCGACCTCTACGTCGAGGTGAGTCAGTAAGTAGACAACAATTTTGTGAATGGTTGGCTGCACACAGAGACGTCATGCAATACACTTTATTTACAGATAAGGCTACATTTACACGCAATGGTATGATGAACACCCACACTTCTCACACACGTGCCATGGAGAACCCACAGACTAGGGACACGAGATTCAAAGTTAGGTTCTCAGTGAGCGTCTGATGTGGTACGATTGATGACCTGGTGAAAGGACCTGTGTTCCTGCAAAACTGCGTGACAGCCGCAGAATACGTGCATTTCCTGATAAGTTCTGGAAGATGTGATGCTAGAGCAACGACGGGAAATGCGCCTGGAGCATGATGGACCACTGATTCACTGTACCAGCCAAGAATCCCAGATTTCTTCAACAGTGAAATGGCCTTGGCCGAGCCAGTAACAGGCCTGCCAGATCACCCGACCCAACCCGATTACACTTCTGTTTATGCGGCTGGTTAAAGGGCGATGTGCACGCAACGAAGGCGGACACACGTGAACAACTTGACGCTGTTGCCCGCACTAAAGCCTGCCAAGGTGGTGATCGATGTGCAACAAGCACGCACTGACAAGTGCACTCAGATGTGTGGGGGACTTTCTGAACACCTCTTGTAGGATGGATCTATCTCTGGCCCACCATTATTCGTCCTCTACAGCGCCTACACAGCATTTCGGTAAGTAATATTCACACTTTTCTTCACAATTATTCATGGATGTGTGTAGTCTTCAACCCGCTCTATTTCTGTAACGATCGAAAATCGGACACATGTTTATTGGACTTTTTCGGTTTATTTTCACATGTAGAGTCACCCCACAAATTACATGACATCCCTCCTGAATCACCCTCTTGTTGTTGTGGTCTTCAGTCCAGAGACTGGTTTGATGCAGCTCGCCCTGCTACTCTATCCTGTGCAAGCTTCTTCACTTCCCAGTACCTACTGCAACCTACATTCTTCTGAATCTGCTTAGTGGTCTCCCTCTACGATTTTTACCCTCCACGCTACCCTCCAATACTAAATTGGTGATCCCTTGATGCCTCAGAATATGCTCTACCTACCTTCTTCTAGTCAAGATGTGCCACAAATTTCTCTTCTCTCCAATTCTATTCAATACCTCCTCATTAGTTATGTGATCTACCCATCTAATCTTCAGCATTCTTCTGTAGCACCACATTTCGGAAGCTTCTATTCTCTTCTTGTCTAAACTATTAATCGTCCATGTTTCACTTCCATACATGGCTACACTCCATGCAAATATTTCAGATACGACTTCCTGACTCTTGATATCCTCCCTATCTCGACTATCGTCAGTTATTTTGCTCCCCAAATAGCAAAACTCATTTACTACTTTAAGCGTCTCATTTCCTAATCTAATACCCACAGCATCACCCGATTTAATTCGACTACATTCCATTATCTTCGTTTTGCTTTTGTTGATGTTCATCTTATACCCTCGTTTCAACACACAGTCCATTCCGTTCAGCTGCTCTTCCAGGTCCTTTGCCGTCTCTGACAGAATTACAATGTCATCGACGAACCTCAAACTTTTTATCTCTTCTCCATGGATTTTAATTCGTACTCCGAATTTTTGTTTTGTTTCCTTTACTGCTTGCTCAATATACAGATTGAATAACATCGCGGATAGGCTACAACTATGTCTCACTCCCTTCCCAACCACTGCTTCCCTTTCATGCCCCCCGACTCTTATAACTGCCATCTGGCTTCTGTACAAATTGTAAATAGCCTTTCGCTCCCTGTATTTTACCCCTGCCACCTTCAGAATTTGAAAGAGCGAATTCCAGTCAACATTATTAAAACCTTTCTCTAAGTCTACAAAAGCTGGAAACGTTGGTTTGCCTTTCCTTAATCTATTTTCTAAGATAAGTCGTAGAGTCAGTATTGCCTCACGTGTTCCAACATTTCTACGGAATCCAAACTGATCCACCCCGAGGTCGGCTTCTACCAGTTTTCCATTCGTCTGTAAAGAATTCGTGTTATTATTTTGCAGCCGTGGCTTATTAAACTGGTAGTTCGGTAATTTTCACATCTGTCAACACCTGCTTTCTTTGTGATTGGAATTATTATATTCTTCTTGAAGTCTGAGGATATTTCGCCTGTCTCATACAAATTTCTCACAAGATGGTAGAGTTTTGTTAGGCCTTACTCTCCCAAGGCTGTCAGTAGTTCTAATGGAATGTTGTCTACTCCCGGGGCCTTGTTTCGACTTAGGCCTTTCAGTACTCTGTCAACCTCTTCACGCCGTATCATATCTCCCATTTCATCTTCATCTACATTCTCTTCCATTTCCATAGCATTGTCCTCTAGAACATCGCCCTTGTATAGACCCTCTATATACTCCTTCCACATTTCTGCTTTCCCCTCTTTGCTTAGAACTGGGTTTCCATCTGAGCCCTTGATATTGATGCAAGTGGTTCCCTTTTCTTCAAAGGTCTCTTTAATTTTCCTGTAGGCAGTATCTATCTTACCCCTAGTGATATGCGCCTCTACATCCTTACATTTGTCCTCTAGCCATCCCTGCTTAGCCATTTTGCACTTCCTGTCGATCTCATTTTTGAGACGTATGTATTCCTTTTTGCCTGCTTCATTAACTGCATTTTTGTGTTTTCTCCTTTCATCAATTAAATACAAAACTCTTATGTTACCCAAGGATTTCTATTAGCCCTCGTCTTTGTACCTACTTGATCCTCTGCTGCTTTCACTATTTCATCTCTCAAAGCTACCCATTCTTCTTCCACTGTATTTCTTTCCCCCATTCTTGTCAATGGTTACCTAATGCTCTCCCTGAAGCTGTGTACAACCTCTGCTTCTGTCAGTTTATCCAGGTCTTATCTCCTTAAATTCCCATCTTTTTGCAGTTCCTTAGTTTTAATCTACAGTTCATAACCAATAGATTGTGCTCAGAGTCCACATCTGCCCCTGGAAATGTCTTACAATTTAAAACCTGTTTACTGAATCTCTGTCTTACCATTATATAATCTGAGACCTTCCTTCTTCCATGTATACAACCTTCTTTCATGTTTCTTGAACCAAGTGTTAGGTATGATTAAGTTATGTTCTGTGCAAAATTCTCCCAAGCGGCTTCCTCTTTCATTCCTTACCCCCATTCCATATTCACCTAATATGTTTCCTTCTCTTCCTTTTCCTACTATCGAATTCCAGTCACCCATGACTATTAAATTTTCGTCTCCCTTCACTATCTGAATAATTTCTTTTATCTCATCATACATTTCATCAATCTCTTCGTCATCTGCGGAGCTAGTTGGCATATAAACTTGTACTACTGTGGTAGGCGTGGGCTTTGTATCTATCTTGGCCACAATAATGCGTTCACTATGCTGTTTGCAGTAGCTTACCCACACTCCTATTTTTTTATTCCTTATTAAACCTACTCCTGCATTACCCCTATTTGATTTTGTATTTATAACCCTGTATTCACCTGACCAAAAGTCTTGTTCCTCCTGTCACCGAACTTCGCTAATTCCCACTATATCTAACTTTAACCTATCCATTTCCCTTTTTAAATTTTCTAACCTACCTGCCCGATTAAGGGATCTGACATTCCACGCTCCGATCCGTAGAACGCCAGTTTTCTTTCTCCTGATAACAACGTCCTCCTGAGTTGTCCCCCCCCGGAGATCCGAATGGGGACTATTTTACCTCCGGAATATGTTACCCAAGAGGACGCCATCATCATTTAACCACACAGTATACCTGCATGCCCTCGGGAAAAATTTCGGTTGTAGTTTCCCCTTGCTTTCATCCGTTCGTAGTACCAGCACAGCAAGGCCGTTATGGTTAGTGTTACAAGGCCAGATCAGTCAATCATCCAGACTGTTACCCCTGAAACTACTGAAAAGGCTGTTGCCCCTCTCCAGGAACCACACCCTATATATTAGTAATAATGAATTGACGATTGCAATTTAAAATTGAGAAAGAACCGGATGATGGGTAGTTCCGTTTCAGAAGGGACAAAGATACAAGTGAGTCAACTGGACTGTTACAAATAGCAGCGGAAAGATACCTACAAATGGTTCAAATGGCTCTAAGCACTATGAGACTTAACATCTGAGGTCATCAGTCCTCTAGACTTACAATTAGAACTACTTAAACCTAACTAACCTAAGGACATCACACACATCCTTGCCCGAGGCAGAATTCGAACCTGCGACCGTAGCAGCAGCGCGGTTCCGGACTGAAGTGCCTAGAACCTCTCGGCCACGGCGACCGGCGATACCTACAAAAAGGCAGGGAAGCTTCTGGCAGTTTTTGTCGTCTTGGAGCGAGCCCTTGATACGGTTCAGTAGACTATTAGATGTCTTGGAGAAGATCGGAATTGACTGGGAGGATAGATTAATAAGGAATTTATACATAAAAGAATTGATAGAAGTAAAAATAAGAGATGAGATGACAGATGGGAGGGAGGTTAGACAAGCCCATTGTCTTTCATCTACACTGTTTAATATTTGTTTAGATGATTTAGTCAATAAGTGTCTCCAGCGAAAAAGTGCTATGACATAAGGAGGAAGAATAATGAAATGTGTAATAAGATATGCTGATGACATGCTATTAATAAGTGAAAATGAAAAGTCTATGAACAATGTGTTATAAGAACTAAACTCCAACTGTGCAGAATATGGAATGAAGATAAATGGGAGAAGACTAAGGTAATGGTTTTTACGGAGGAATCAAGGAAGAGAAAAGTTAATATCTGTGATGCATTAGTGGAACAAATTGATAACCTGAGGTACCTAGGACGCATAATAACTAGTAACATGACATGTAATCAAGATATAAAAACACTGATAGCTACTGCAAAAGAAATGTTTTACAGGAATCTTTTCCGTGCTTCATTAAATAAACAATTATGGAAAAGATTGGTGAAGTGTTTTGCAAGAAGGGTTGCCCTGTACGGTGCCAAAACACACGCTCCAGCGGAGAGAGGAGAAATTCTTAGAAATTTTTGAGATGTGGACTTAGAGCAAAATGGAATGTGAGAAACAGAGAGATAAAATATTGGGTTGGTGCACAAGTTCGTGGCGATTTTCCGTAAGTGTGATAAACACAAGAGATACACGTAACAGAGACTTTATTGATCAATAACAATTCTCCTTCACTATTTACAACAGTCTTTCAACGCTGGAGTAACTTTTCGGTTCCGCGACTGTAGTGAAGTCACGTGGTTTTGAGGCGAAGAACTCATCGAGCCATGTTCGTGAGTGCAACTTCATCTGAAAAGGAAGTTCCTTGAAGGAAAAAGTTAAAATCTGAGGGTGAATGAGATGGGTACGGAATGATTTCCCAATCCAACTCGTGTATTGTGTTTTTCGTCAGTCTAGCAGAACGCGGGTAGGCGTTTTGTGGAGTAGCATCACTTCATGCAGTGTGTCTGGTAGTTGTTCTTGGAGTGTGTCTACAACACTTCTCAGTTGTTGACAATAAATGTCAGCAGAGATGGTTACACCTCGGGCAAGCAATTCGTAGTCACCACACCGTCGCTTTTCCACCAGATGCATAGCCTTAGCGTTTATGAATGCGCGCAGTTCTTTGTACAAACAGCTGCTGCTTCTTTTGGGATCAATCATTCCTTAATTTTACTTACGCTAGCATAAAGACACCATTTCTCGTCACCAGTAGCGATACAGGATAGGAATGGTCGGTGTTGTTCAAATTGATGACTAGCCAGCAGATATACAAATATGGAAATATGGCGACTTGCTGTGATTTTGGCATGAGCATGCGGTACCCACATATCAGAGTTTTCAGCCTTTCCGACTGCGTGCAAATGTCGTACGATGGTGGAATGATCACAGTTCAACACATCTGTCAGTTCTCTGGTACACTGACTTGGATCAATGTGGATTAATGCGTTTGAACGATCTTCATCAATTCCGAAGGTCTTCCTGAACGTGGAGAGTCGCTAATGTCAAAACGATCCGCCTTAAAATGAGAAAACATTTTCTTGTCGTTCTCTGTTCAATGGCATTATCTCCCCACATGGCGCTAATGTTTCTGGCTGCCCACTCTGCTATTATCCCTCTATTGAATTCAAACAGAAGAGTATGTCCGAAATGTTCCGATTTATCCACTTGGTACTCCATTTTCTATAGTCCACAGCTCCACTCTTTACCTCCAAATGACAAAATAACAGTATGTTAACTCAAACAGCAACAGTGAATTACAAATAAAAAATGACAATCGATAACTAAACCTTGCGAAAACAGACATAATGTCTGATGGGATAACCGCAATCAGTGATTTTATAATGTTACTTATAATCCGTCTTGATTGCATAAAATGTTTATTCACATGAATGGTTGAAAGGTGGCTACACTGAGCCACAGCGCCAGAGATCGCGCGAGAGAGCATTGTTCCGCCGCCTCCACTGGCAGTGATTATTGAGATGTCGTAGTGGGCAGTGCTTGGGGAGAGCTCGTGGTAGTCAGTGCTGAGATGTCGTAGTGAGTAGTGTTTGTTGAGATGAGCTAGCAGGCAGTGCTTGCTGAGATGTGATACTGAAAATTTCTTGTTGAGATGTGATAGTAGCGAGTCGGTGTGGAGAGATTGTAATGTCTAGAGTGCCTTTCATCAATATAAATTAAGGTAACAAACTACTTTTCTTTTCGTTCTCATTATTTCAATGTCCTGAATAATGCGTCATTACAGGTTCAGTCAACAAAGCATCTGGCTTGTGTTCTTGTATTAGAGTGTAATTCTGGTTTTCTTGAGTAATTATGGTATTTCTATTTTCTTTAATTAATTCAGTTTAAATGATATTTAAAATTTCTTGTGTTATTGAAGAAGAACCGTGCCAGATGCGTACGTTGAGTCATACTTCCACGCACAGAACAGTTATACTTGTGCTTTGGTTTCGTAGGTTTTATAGTTGCTGGGGACTTAATTAACTAATTGTGTTAATGAAAATTTCCATTTCATTCTTGTTATTGTTCTATGCAGTCAGATAGCGTAATAATACTAGTCAGGGCCAACCGTTTACGAGACTTCGTAATCGGACAAACAGCTACCAAAAATTAAAATTATTTTCATTTTATTTTAATTAAGCCCCCATGCACGTGGCGACCCTGCCAGGATCGTCCCTTGGAAATCTTCTGATTGTAAAAATAGTAGACAGTAGGATTGTTGTAGTAATTTGTAGTTTAGCAATTGTAGTCTATTTTGCATGTGTAGATTTGGTAATTGTCATTCTTCTAATGGTATTTTTTTTTTGCAAAATTTCATTTCTGTTGTCTTGTCTATGGGTTTGACAATTAGTGCAATTATTTCAATTGTTCGATTAATCGTGTTTGAGGGAAACATTTCGTGTGAATGGTATTGTTGGAGATAAAGTGTCATTGTGTGTAATTTCATATAGTGACGAGTTTTGTATGTTTTGTAAATGATTACGCGGTCGATGAAAAAGGCAAAAATGATGGACAGTGAGAATGACGAAATTGTTGACCTGGCGAACTCGCCAACACAGGACAACAGTATGATGAATAATGGAGTGGAAAACAATTTAATAAGTCGGGAAAATAGTCCGGAACCATTTCAAAATTTTTCTCAATCAGGAAATTCACAGAATACGAGATTAACGATAGAAGAGTCTGAAATAGTATCGAACACAGATAGCTTTACAGCTATGACGAAGGAAACTGGTTTTGCGGGAAATGTTAGGGGCGAAAGGAGTTTCGAATCAGTTACTATGGAGCAGTTGATGAGTGCTATATTAAAAATGGAAACACGGTTTGGATCTGAATTAAAAACACAGAGGGGAACAATGGAATCACTGGGATCACAAATAGGAACAATTAAAACAGAGATGGGAACTTTACGATCTGAATTAAAAACTGATATGGGAACAATGGAAACACGGTTTGGATCTGAATTAAAAACACAGATGGGAACAATGGAAACACGGTTAGACTCACGAATAGGGACATGTTTCAAAAACATGAAAGATGAATTAAAGAAAGAAATCAGAGAAGAAGTACAACCGATTTTGAATGCTCACAATAATAGATTAATTGCAGTAGAGATTAGACAAAGGGAACAGGATAGAGAACAGGAGGAAAGAGATCGCGTGATAGTACAAAAATTTTCAGAGTTAAATTTACAACGTGCACGTGATAAGGAAGAAATATTTGAGAGAATCGAGGAATCCGTACCAAATGACAGAATAAATAAGCTAACACAACAATATGAACAGTTAACTACCAAATGTGTCAATACTGAAACCCGAGTCGCGACACTTACGGAAGACGTAAGTAAACAGAAAGAAAAAATAGGTGACTTATCGGAAAGAGTTGAGGAGATTTCAGATAAATTGACAAGTCTTAGTTTAAATGGGGATAGAGATTCAGATGATACAGCTCCATTACCATTTGCAGAAACCGAAGAGTACCAGAACATAAGTAAGCATGTTGAAAATCAGGGAAAATTTAATGAACGCGTTAAAAGGGAAGTTGAGGCATTACGAAAGCAAGTCAAACAAATTGAAGGCGAAATCGTAGGAAAGGACAGCAAAAGAAATTTGGAATCACAGTTAGCGGAGGGGTTTGAAGAAAATAATTTGTTTCATTTACGGGATGCAACAAGGGAGCGCCAGGCGCGCGAACTTGACAATAATCAACATTGGGACTGGGACAGACGCGGTAGGTCTTTGTCGCCACGAGGCGAAAACTTTGTCTATAAACACTTTTTGACTGTTCGGAAATTTAAGATCTTTCGTAATTCTAAGAATGACATACATCCATGTTCATGGCTAGATCAATTTACGTACGCACTTCCGCCAAATTTGCCACTAAGTCACAAACTGAAATTTATGTGCAGTTATTAATGTCCTCAGGGGATTCACTACACTAAGTGAATATGTGCCGTAGCGCTAACAGGGCCCCGAGCTGTAGTGGTGCTATTTCCCTTTTAGTTTTCTGCACCGCTGCCTACTCTTTCACTATTCTTTGCATCTATAAAAAACAACTCTTCTACTATCCATCTATCTAGACAGTAGGTAAACAATACCCGGATTTGACTGTTTTACTCAAAAGTGACTTCGGAAATTACCGTTTGGACTTACTATATTTTCTGCAGCATTCATTCGTAGTTTAAACGAAATCTTACCTGTTTATCTTCGTGACAATATTACTTCATATGTTGACGATATTCTTATTGCTAAACGTTCTTGGAGTGAGCATAACAAAATTTTGGATTTATTATTACGTATTTTTGCAAGAGTTGGCATTACAGAGAACTTGAAAAATCGGAATTTGGTCGTTCTCAGGTGAAATTTCTCGGTCACATTATTTCTACAGAAGGTATTCTCCCTGATCCATAGAAACTAGACGCAATTCGTAATTATGCTGTTCCTACCACAAAACGTAATGTTCGTAGTTTCCTTGGTGTCTGTAATTTTCTTAGACGCTTTGTTAGATTGGATGATTTGGCCACACCTCGTTTACACATTTCAGTTATGCACATTTTGGTCCCAGAAAATGCTTTCATAAATTACGAGAAAATTGCTACTTCAGTAATATGGAAAAACGTATTCGATCTGTTCTTGCCAAATGCAAATTATCAAAAAGCTAAGCCGCCAACGATTTCTCACAGAGCACCGTTGTTTCCTATCATTCCAGCGAAATTAAAGGAGATGGCTGCAGTCGATTTGTTCGGTCCAGTGGTTCGTTCTACTAATGGTTTTGCGTACATTTTCGTAGCAGTGGAACTGACATAAAAATATGTGTGTTTTACACCTTTACGCAAGGCAACAGCTCGTTCAGTATCTAACGCTTTCATCAAACATTTTCTTAAAGAAGTTGGTCATGTTGATAAGGTTATATCAGATAATGGATCACAGTTTCGCTCTAAAATTTGGCTTCGTACTCTACGGCGTCGTAAGATTAAACCAATTTTCATTTCACTTTTTCACCCTCAATCTAACGCTTCAGAAAGATGGATGAAGGAAATCAATTAATTGTGCCGTCTTTATTGTCATCAGAATCACAGAACTTGGGATCAGTATCTTCATATTTTTCAAAACATTCTGAATGAACTTCCTAATGACTCAACTTCTTTACCGCCTCTATTGATATTAAAAAATAAAGTACCAACAAATCGCATTTCTGAAATCGTTCCTTTTCCGCCTTCACGGAAACTGCGGCATTCTGAAGTTGTCAACGTGGCTCTACGAAATATTGCATCTGCGGCTGCTAGAAGAGAAAAATCAGCGAAGCGTCCTGGTCGTTTAAAAACTTTGTCAGTTGGTCAGAAGGTATTAATTAAGTCTCACCGTTTGTCTCATAAAGGAAAAGGCTTATGTCGCAAATTTTTTCTGCTTTATAACGGTCCATATAGAATTCGCAAAATTATCCATGATAACACTGTTGAAGTAGAAACTCTTAAATCTCGACGCTCTAAGGGAATACATCACATATCTAACGTTAAAATTTTTGTGGAATGACATACTTCTGAGAAACCAACAGTTGTACGTAAACACGAAGAGAGTACAAGGATACCGCGCTGTGTTTTGGCGGCGGCACATACTCAAAGCAACAGTCAGTCTGCGCGCCGCACAAGGCTGTCGTTGACCGCAAACAATTACTTTCTACGTCACGCGTCTACAGCTGATCGAGCGCTCAGTGTGAATGCACTGACAGCCGTAAACAAATACATAGTCTAATTTCTCCGATTAAATTCTGTATAAGCTATGGTGACTTTATAAATTATGTTATTAACGTTCAGTATTTTTCAGGATACGGTTGTGTAAAATATTTAAGACCTTTAGGTAAATTCTGTGCGTGTCCGACGTTAAGACGACTTGCTATTGAGAAAATTTCAGGAAGAATGTCATTTCGAAGAAGAAAGTAATAAACAAAAAAGGTAACGATTAATTGAGTTTATTTTTCAGGTAACATATTTCCACTTAGGTACGTACTTTAGACGTAATTTGCTGCTTGCGATTACGTGACTCATACTTTGTGCTAAATTTCGTGTTCTATGAATTTACTTGTGAAGCGACGTGCTTACGCACATTAACTGATTTTGACGATGATTGATTAATGAACAGGCTTGTTATTTGTATATATTACGCATCGCTTGGCTGCACTGCTTTTCACTGATGTCATATTTTTTTATTATGTGCCTGCTGTGCTTATTTATTTAAATTGTAATTGTCAACTGATTAATTGTGCTGACTGTGGTTATGTATGTAGGTTACACTTTGTGATTTATCTGCTTGCACCTTCATGTTTACTTATTAAGATTACATATGAACATTTATTTGCTTATGCTGAATGATGCTAATGACTTGTTTATTACGTAAGATATATGTTTGCTGCTGTGCGTATGGATTGCATATTTACACACTTCTGTTTTGTTGTCATAACTATAAGTTGGTATATAGAAATGCTGATATACTGTGTACAAATATAGAGTTTAGGTCACACTATGGTATTAATTATAGATTGTTCGCTTGGCAGAGCCTCGTTGTAGGGATTGTGTTGCATCCACTTGTTGACATTCTGTTCTCTACTGGTATATTTACTCGCTATTGCATGTTTTGCTTACGCTCAGTGCCTGATATTTTTAAGATAAGAAAATGAACTGCTATAATGCTACGAACGACATTAGTACAAGAAATTTCATAGAAGTCACATGAGATGGAGGTTTTATGGAAGCTGTATAAATTTATGCTAATAGGAAGGAAGCTAACGACATGACATACCAACACTAGGTTTAGACCATTGACAGTTATTACACTGCATTCTTCGTGAGCAATTGAAATAGGAAGTGACACTTGACACGAGAAATACTCCACATGTTTGCTTCTGTTTGCCATAATTTTTGAAGTGGTGTACACACTGAAATATCACCATCATTAACACTTCGTAATCGTAGTTACTTACTGAAAGTTATTCAAACTAAAGTCTGTTAGAGGTCATGTACGCATTGCTTGGGGAGAGCTCGTGGTAGTCAGTGCTGAGATGTCGTAGTGAGTAGTGTTTGTTGAGATGAGCTAGCAGGCAGTGCTTGCTGAGATGTGATACTGAAAAGTTCTTGTTGAGATGTGATAGTAGCGAGTCGGTGTGGAGAGATTGTAATGTCTAGAGTGCCTTTCATCAATATAAATTAAGGTAACAAACTACTTTTCTTTTCGTTCTCATTATTTCAATGTCCTGAATAATGCGTCATTACAGGTTCAGTCAACAAAGCATCTGGCTTGTGTTCTTGTATTAGAGTGTAATTCTGGTTTTCTTGAGTAATTATGGTATTTCTATTTTCTTTAATTAATTCAGTATAAATGATATTTAAAATTTCTTGTGTTATTGAAGAAGAACCGTGCCAGATGCGTACGTTGAGTCATACTTCCACACACAGAACAGTTATACTTGTGCTTTGGTTTCGTCGGTTTTATAGTTGCTGGGGACTTAATTAACTAATTGTGTTAATGAAAATTTCCATTTCATTCTTGTTATTGTTCTATGCAGTCAGATAGCGTAATAATACTAGTCAGGGCCAACCGTTTACGAGACTTCGTAATCGGACAAACAGCTACCAAAAATTAAAATTATTTTCATTTTATTTTAATTAAGCCCCCATGCACGGTTTCGGTTCCCCTAGAACCATCTTCAGATCTGCTCATGTGACGCAGCATGTGAAGATTGCTGTGTGTGGACGGGTTACTCCTGTAACCGAAATTGCAGATCTGAAGATGGTTCTAGAGGAACCGAAACCAGTCATGTGAATAAACATTTTATGAAATCAAGACGGATTACAAGTAACATTAGATAACTAAACCCATAGCAAACGGAATCTCAACATGCAAAACAAAAATGCTACGAACTTATGCACCGACCTAATAATAAATGAGATTGTTACACAGAGTAAATGAGGAAAGACAAATACTGGGAATAATTAAAAGCAGGAAAAAAATGGCTCTGAGCACTATGGGACTTAACTTCTGAGGTCATCAGTCCCCTAGAACTTAGAACTACTTAAAGCTAACTAACCTAAGGACATCACACACATCCATGCCCGGAGCAGGCAGGATTCGAACCTGCGACCGTAGCGGTCGCGTGGTTCCAGACTGTAGCGCCTAGAACCGCTCGACCACTCCGGCCGGCCTAAAAGCACGAAAGGACATCGTTCAGGATATTAGATGAGAAGAAAGAGAACAATAAATGATACATTCGATGAAATCTTGAGTGGAAAGAGGACCAAAGGAAGAAGAAGATATCATTTAATTGACGACCCGACGATAAATGCATCGGTGCACTTCTACAAGAAGGATGGTGGAAAACCAGTAGGACAGAAGAACGCTGAATTTGCAGTGAGCGGAACTCATTATCGTAATCATTCAGGAGTAATGGAAGTGAATACCTGGGTGTGACGGCTGACTGTACGGCGCGAACCAAGGTGTGGCGGCCCGTGGAGCAGGCGGCAACACGGAGAGGGCGGCGCGGCGAGACGGACTGCGCGCAGCTGTCGTTGGCCGGATGCCGGCGCCGGCGCCCGTCTGCATATAGCAGCGCCCACGCCATCTTCCTGCTCAACATGACCATTTTAACTCCATCTGTAGGGGGCGCCACAGCCGGGGCCTTAGAATGAGCAGTTTGCACTAAACTACCAGCATGGTTGTTTGCTGCTGTTGAGGTCTTCGTTCTGAAGACTGGGTAATTTCCAAGAATGATTGCCCATCGAAGTTGGAGGGCTCCAAACGATGCATATCGAACGTGCAATAGTAAATCGATTATGGATGTCTTGTGGCGCGCGTTACGAGTATGTTTCAAGTTGTCACTACAGCAACGACAAAAGAAAAGCGTTAGAGAAGCACTTGTAAATTCAAAGGAGACGTCTTACCTTACTCGTCATCGGTGTTATCGTCTTGTGACAGTCCGCGTGATGTATACGCTACAGGGTCAATTCCTTTTTTTCCCGTACCCAGGTAAACTGTGTCAATATCGCGCAGGAATATCGGCAGTGTCGTATGCGTCGACTTTCCCTGCAAACGCAAGTTGTGAAAGTATAGGTACTGGAACAAATACAGTTCGTCCCTCTGTCCTGGACGCCCTTCTCTTTTTATGGTAGACTTGACAGACTTCCACAGCCGTTCTATATTCTGCTTATGGGCACCGGCGTCATCTGAAGAGACAAACTCCACAGAGCGGTTCACGAATTCGTAGTCGAACCCTTCAGCTTTGAGAGTCTGGTACAACCGAAACCAAACTGTGATGACTTTTGTTCCAGGCAGTATGAAATGTTTTATGAGACCCACTAAAGTCACCTTCTTTCGGGACAATACCCTCACAACGAAACACCTTTTAGAAGGTCGTTCTCTCTGGTTCTTTCGTCAAGCAATATGAGATTCGTCTACGTCTACTATTTTATTCGGTCCACCAATTGGCACACTGTCATTTATCACTATCACGTAGCACACTTCTCGGCAAAACCCGACGTAGTCGCACACGGTATTTGCCGATTACTCAGTTTCTGATGCTGTGGCTTGCAACGTGTAATCTCGAATCCAGCACGACACAAGAATTACGCTCGTCTGGATCGATAATTTGGAGTACTCGAACCACGTATTTTACCTGATGCTGGTTCGCTTTCCGCAAAGTCCGCGGGACTAGTGCAGCAGGGGATACAACCCGTCGGCTTTGAACAATGACGTCACAAGTCGCCAGAGAGCATGTATTACAGAGATGAAAGAGCTGAGGAGAATGTTGAGAAACAAAGGAATGCGAGAGAGATAAACATTGATCTTGTCAAAAGCATAAGTGGTTTTTTGACTTTTTTAAAAAAAAATCTCACGAGATAGAATAAACTGATCCTACTTTATTAAGCAGCCCCCTTTAGTACGTAATAAGTGATGTTTGACATTTAAAAAAAAAAAAAAAATCTCACGAGATAGAATAAACTGATCCTACTGTATTAAACAGCTCCCTTCAGTACGTAATAAGTGTTTTTTGGCTTTAAAAAAAAAAATCTCACGAGATAGAAGAAACTGATCCTACTTTATTAAGCAGCTCCCTTCACTACGTAAGAAGTGATTTTTGACTTTTTTAAAAAAAAATCTCACGAGATAGAATAAACTGATCCTACTTTATTAAACAGCTCCCTTCAGTACGTAATAAGTGTTTTTTGGCTTTAAAAAAAAAAAATCTCACGAGATAGAATAAACTGATCCTACTTTATAAAGCAATATCTTGTCAGAGGCCGAGAAGCGATTGTTGTTAATGTTGTAGCTCCCTTCAGTACGTAATAAGTGTTTTTTTGACTTTTTGAAAAAAAAAATCTCACGAGATAGAATAAACTGATCCTACTGTATGAAGCAGTATGTTGTAAAAAGCCGAGAACCGATTGTTCTTAATGTTGTAGGTCCCTTCAGTACGTAATAAGGTTTTTTTTTTTACTTTAAAAAAAAAATCTCACGAGATAGAATAAACTGATCCTACTTTATTAAGCAGTATGTTGTCAAAAGCCGAGAAGCGATTCCTCTTAGTGTTCTAGCTCCCTTCAGTACGTAATAAGAGTTTTGTGGCTTTTTTAAAAAAAAAATCTCACGAGATAGAATAAACTGATCCTACTTCATGAAGCAATCAGTAAAGAAACGAAACTGAAACATACAGATTGCTTAATGAAGTAGGATCAGTTTATTCTGTCTCGTGAGTTTTTTTTTTTTAAAAAGCCAAGAAACTCCTATCAGCTACTGTGGCTTGGACGCTAATAGTATCCTCCTATCAGCTACTGTGGCTTGGACGCTAATAGTATCCCATTCGTTACCTCGCAACACGGAAATACACATATCGGTGGAATAAGAAAGTGAAATATGGCAAAATAGTGAAATCTAGATAAAGAAGGAAATGGGAAAAAACTTACCACACGGAAATGTCGAGGAGTAACGGAAGCTCGCCTAAAGAGACAGTAATGAAAATAACATACCCACACTCACAACAAACACATTACGAAATCTCTCTCTCTCTCTCTCTGACACACACAAACACACACACACACACACACACACACACACACACACACAGACACACACACACACACACACACACACACACACACACATTCACCAACCCCCCTTCCCTCCCCCCCCCCTCCCTCCTGAAATTAACTGAGATGTTTGGGACGGTACATTTTGCCCAATGTTTAATGAAACATTTAAATGGGCAATATGTCCGTGGAATGCTTTGTCTCCAAGAATACTCATCTAGATGGCTTTGAAGAGTTGAAATTTGGCGTTTTCCTTTCCCTATTAGTGATTTTACCGCTGACCAGTACCCCTCTATGGTGTTAGTACAGGCGCCTGTCGATAGAGATCTAAACTCAATGTTATGGTTCACTACAAGATGTTGGTAACCCCTATCCCCTAAATCCCTATAAGAAGAAAACCCGTCTGAAATAACAATAGATCCCTCTGCCACCTCATTTTCAATTAAGCTAACCAAAACTTCCTTACTTCTATTTGGTACTACTCTAAAGACTACATCATTACAATCGTGACCTGAAACTACTGCCCCCCACACCCATAATCCAACCAGAGGTTCCCCCCTATTGTATTTCCTTTTCCCAAAATGAGACTCATCAATTTCCACCATGACGCCCGGCCCCCCCAACGGCCCCCTATATTTCATATATTCCCCACAAACCTCCCTACAAAAAGAATACCAGTCTACTGCGGTATGTTTACTGACACGACACTCATGCAAACACAGCCATACAGGATATCTCAAACACCAACAATATGTTATTTTCATTATGTCTCTGAGGGCGAGCTTAGATTTCTCGAACCACGTCCCTCGTCTAATGGACCGCCACAAGCGATCTTTACTGCAGCGCCAAACGAACAAGTCCTGAGTACGGCGACTCGATACACGCGTAAGGCGCATATGTTCGCCGCACTCACGACATTTAACGTAATCCGCTATCAGACCACACATTTGCAGGAAGCAAATTGTGGTGAACATATCTTGGCCCATACATTCCCTTAAATCATCCATATTCATAGCGGTAGACAAATCCATTCCTATAAACGAAAATAAGACACTACAAATTTTCTATAACAAAAAATTAATAATCCACATTACCTTAATATCATTACGAAAAATATTAAGTACCGGCCGAATAAAAAACAAATAATTAAGATAATTAAGTCAGACGTTTAATGATGCACCCAATATAAAGCGATCGCTTTTAGATTTACATTCAATTATTTTAATGATAGCGCTTATTAGAACACAGAACTGCTTTATTATCTATGCCTCGAAGTGAAGACATTACGATCTATGACTAAGGAATGACGTCATTGTTCAAAGCCGACGGGTTGTATCCCCTGCTGCACTAGGCCCAAGTCCGCAATGAAATTGCAACGGAATCTCAGTGTCCACACTCTTCTTACGGAGTTTCACAGACTTTGCAGCACCACAGTCAACACAGTCCCTCCTTTCCTCGTCCAGCAGAAGTCCATATTTGCGGCAAAAAGTCAAACATTTGTCGATGATGGATATGCATGGAATTAGAGTTTTCCATGTGAGGTAATCCGCAGAAGAAACTTGAGAAGCAGCACACATTACACTCGCTATCAAGAGAAACCGTGTCGATTCACAAACAATTACGGCGGGAATGTAATGTACACGAACTGAAGAAACAACGCAAAACTGATAAAAATGAAGATCACAAATAATTTATCATAACGCGCGCCACTAGACTCCATAATCGATTTACTATCGCACGTTCGATATGTATCGTTTGGAGCCCTCCAATTTCGATGGGCAATCATTCTTGGAAATGACCGAAGACTGTTTCGATGTAGCTCTCCACGCAGTCTATTCTGTGCATTGTGATGCGCCAGTCTTCAGCCCATAAAAAGCGCATCACTTGTTTGTAAAGCATCAACTTATCATTGATTTTTATGTGCTAGAATAATGAAAAGATTAAGTTGTTTGTATAGTTTTCTTACATTTTTGTGTTAAAATGTTGTAGATGTGTGACACCTGATGGTCGAGAAAAGCTGTCCTGTACAGTCAGCGAGTTTGCAACGCTCCGCCGACTGCTGAACCACGGCGTGTGGCAAAGATGCAGCTACGAACGTTCGCCGGCGACTTCAAAGAAGAAACACTTATTGTTAAAGAGAGAATGAGCGTGGTAAGTTTCTTCGCAAAGAATGGTTCTTGGCTCGTCCTTTTAGAATTTCAGCAGTATTATTCGAGTATTGTTCGAGTAGCGAGCCTCGAGAGAGATTATCTCAAGAGGGTGATTAGATCGGCTCGCACGTGCGATACGTGGAATAGTATGCAATGGGAACAGAACTCAAAAGCGTTCAAAGCGATTCGAAGTCGTTCTAAAGATATTTTGGAAAGATTATCCGCTTATGAAGAAAATGATTATTTCGGAAATTTAGGTAGAGTGTAGCCTCACCAGGCATGGGAAAAGCTGCATTTTATTGAAGTCTGAGATTAGTTTCTCCTAGTTGTGATTAATGGTGCGGTGTGGTGCTTAATAGCCACGCGATGGTAGGCGAGCCGTGTTTCAATATGTTTGTAAGATCTTCCGTTGGATGTTGTATGTGAAGAGACGTTTTCACGCGAAGTCGTTCAGTTATTTTGTGGATGGGGGTTAAAGTACGCTCTAAGGGATAGTAGCGTTGCACTGTATTATTGTTGATGTATAGGTATACGCAAGCGCTGGGGAACACTAACGTAGCGATATTTGGTTGGGTTTTATTGTGACTTCAGCGTGAGCGTCGTAGAATAGTAAATTCCGAAAATCTCGTTGGATGGACTGAATGTGTAGTCTACATTAAAGAGAACGGTCGTCCTACGTAATAGGTATTTACTGAGAAACAACCGGTAATTTACTGAGAATTTGATAGCTTTTTTCCCCTTGTCCCTAAACGATAAAGCAAGAATCATTTATTAGAGAACTCGCTAATTCTCTCTGAAAGAGATTATCGAGTGCTGTTTTTTGATTTTAAATATTAGTGGGTCGCGGAAGTAAACGCCTGAACTGGTTGAGCTTGGTCATTATTTGAAGTTCATATAGCTGAAAAGTGGCGGTGACACTCAAGTTTTTTGTTTTATTTTTTTAATTACATTTCCGCTTAGAGCGGTTTTGAATAGAGAACCAGCACTCTTAAAATAAAACGCTGACTTGTACCTATTTAATTCAGGAAATAAAGAAAACAATTTTAAACTAAAAAAGTCAGTACCCGAATTATCCTTTATCCTCAAACTGTCATAAGGAAAAAAATCAAAGGCTTATTTGAAAACAGTCCGCCCCGCTAGCTGAGTCGTCAGCGCGGCGGACTGTCACGCTAAGGGGCCCGGGTTCGGTTCCCGGTTGGGTCGGAGATTTTCTCATCTCAGGGACTGGGTATTGCATTGTCCTCATTATTATTTCATCCTCACCAGAGGAAGGCAACGGGAAACCACCACTGGGATCACTTCCCTAGCCGCTCATGCGGTGGACCTCCCTGACGGGGCTTACCCCATGACAAGACCTGCCGCAAGGCAGAACACAAAGTTTCACTTGAAAACAGTCTAATATCTTGAATATATCTTTTCGTAACAAAGTGAATCCAAAGGCCAATAAAGAAAAAGACTGGAATATTGGTAAAAGAAAACTTAAAGAAATTAAAGTGAAGGAATAGTATTTTTCAGTGGAACAAAAGGAAAGATAATTAATCTTTAGACAGGGAAAGCAAGTTTGCGTATTGTTGAAAAGTGATTAATTATAAATGAAAAGTTGTTCCACTTAGATCTGAAAGGCTGAGATTAACGAAATAGTTTATTATGATAAAATTTCAATAGTCAAGGATGTTGTAGCAAGGCGCAACTTATAGAGGTTATCGTTGATGGACAACGAGACATAAACAATATAAAATTATATCTTTGCCTTGTGAACATATTCTCCGATGTAAAAATTTAAAACGTTCACACCGTTTGAGTGTATATACGATTATTCGTTGAAGCTTTAAAGAGGAGCAACTACAAGAGCCAATTATATACGAAAGCTATCGTTTCTGGTACCTTGTGTTGTCAAAGTATACAGAGTACGCGTCACTGTAGGATGCTGTCATTGGTAAAGTAAATACATCATTCCTACTCCCCGTAGACTCTCGCATTTAGTATTTTTCTGGTGATCGATACTAGCTTTGGTGGTAGTTTATCTTTCGAACCTAGTGAACCTGACAGTCAGATGCGTTGCTGTAATTAATATCCAGATAGCCCATTATTCCACGAAAAGTGTTGTTGTGTTCATCCTTTCGTACATAGCGATGTAGCGAGCTTTAGTGTAATTTATTCGAAGCGCAAGTTGGCGAAGTGGCGTCAAATCGAAAGACTTGCAACCGGCGAACGGTCTACCCGACGGGAGGCCCTAGTCACACGACATTTACATTTAGTGTAATTTATAGCGTGAAAAGCTGAATATCAAATCTTACGTGCCGTCGTTGTGTTATTACAGGCCATTATTTCATGTCAGCCAGATTACGTCATAGAGTGTAGGCAAGGTCTTGTCAGGACAACTTATTGTAGTATTACGAGAATGAGTACATTGTCCGACGTTGCTTTTGACCTACAAATTGCAGTGCTGTTAGAGCCTGTTCATACAGTACATCTCCTACGAGTTAGTGGTATCTAAAGGGAAACGCAGCACAAAGTTGGCGTTAGTGGTAGTTAAAGAGTGACGCAGTGCAGCAAGTCTCTTCATCTCAACCATTACATCTACACATTGTTGGACAGGAATAATCACAGACAATGATGGACAAAATGAAACACAGTAGATACATAATAGAGGTGAAATGGTTTATTTATGAGGAAAAATGTCGCAGATTTCACCATATGGGAAAGCAGGATAACAGAAGTAAATAATGTTCTTGTCTGGCACAGGTCAGAATCCCATGATAAAGGTACATGCCGGACTCTCAGGAATATGCCCTCCTTGGGTACTAATGCACATTTGGCTCCTGTTTATCATGCTGGCTACGAAACTGTTGAGAAGTCCTTGGCGGTATTGTCCCAGTCCTATCTCAAGGCGGTATGCAGTTGTTGCAAGGTTCGGGGAGGGGTTGTTCGCTGAGAAACACGTCAGCCAAAAGAATCCCAGACATGCTCTAAACGCTTTATGCCCAGGGAGTACGCAGGACATTCCATACGTTCAATATCTTCACTTTCCAGTGAGTACAACACCTCACTGGTCGGTCCTGTGTGGGCGGACAGTGTCGTCCACAAACAGAAAGTCGGGACCTACCACACCCCTAAACGGACACACATGATCCAAAACAATCTCCCTGTAATCTGTACCTCGAGTAAAGCTGTGCATCGGTATTCGCTCATTGAGCATAATGCCTGCCCACACCATAATGCTTAGGCCATTCTGACGAGGTTCATGAACGGTCTGTGGTGTGTAATGCGCTCCTGTCTCTCTCTCTCTCTCTCTCTCTCCCTCCCTCCCTCCCTCCCTCTCTCTTTCTCTCCCTCCCTCCCTCCCTCCCACCCTCTCTCTCTCTCTCTCTCCCTCCATTCTAACTGGTTGCCAGAATCACTTGTCACAAAGAAGCGGAATCCATCGGGGACCATCGCTGTGGACCATTGTTGCTCACCTTAACTTACATGTTCCCTACAGCAACGAACTCTCCCTCGACGATAGCGCGGTTGCAGTGGATGCGTTTAACATTCTTCTGAGCATACAAACCAGCCCGATTTACCAGGCGTACCGGTATGAAATGAGCGTTTTTTGGTGAAAATGAAACACTAATTTTGAACTGAAAAGTAAAAACATTTTATTAAAAGTACTGACCATTGCTTTCTATACATTCTGACCACCTTTCTGGCAATTTGTGGACACCACGCCAATAGAAATGTTCGTCTTTTGATGCAAATCAATCAGATACCCAATTTTCGACTTCTTCGTAGGAATCGAAATGTTCCTCAGGCAATGCGTGTCCCATTGATGAAAAAAAAAAATGGTAGTCGGAAGGGGCCAAGTCTGGTGAATACGGCGGGTGGGGTAGCAGCTCCCAGCTAAGTGTTTTGATTGTATTCTGAACAAGTTTTGCTTTGTGTGCAGGTGCATTGTCGTGTAAAAAAATTACTTTGCGGGTTTTAGAAGCTCATGATACACCACACCTTTCTGATTCCACCAAACACAGAGCATTGTCTTCCTGCCGAATCGATCTGGTTTTGCAGTCGATGTTGATGGTTGTCCCGGATTAACCCATTATTTTTCCCGTTTAGGATTCTTAAAATAAATTCATTTTTCATCGCCAGTAACAATTCGATGCAAAACTTCGAACTTTTTTGGTGGTCTTCCACGTTCTTCATTTCTTACATCAAAATCATTATTTCTGAACCGTTGAAACCATCTTTTGCATGTTGCTTTCCGCAAATCATCACTTTCTGGTACAAAATTCGACATTGTTAACACGATGAAAACATACGATGTTGTTTGTTCCATGACTTGATGTATACTAAATATCTTTGACAGATGTCATACCAACCAAACAAAGAAATTAAGGCTCGTTCACAAAAAATGTTCCCTATCGACACATTTGTATCTTAACGCTCATTTCATACCGGTACACCTGGTAATCGCCGCGCAGACACACGTCTACTGGCAGCGGTTGCAGTGTCTGCAGCGACCTGCCTAGGGCTGAGCTGTCTTCCTTTTCGCTACTAGGGCTACGTATCTGTCCTCTTGCGGTGTGGTGGTCCGTATGCGATCGCCGTGATGCTTTTGCATATCATTTCCACCTTCAGCGGTATTTTTTTAATCGCGTAGTGACACTTTTGGACACACCCATTACTGTAGCCACTTTGACCAGCTTCGAACTGTTTAACTGCTAGTCCACGATCGTAAGCACTAAAATAATGTCTTGCAGACATGTTGCCGTATCACACGGAATATCGCACTAAACTGTTCCACAACAGCCTTCGTCAAGCACTATACTGCCTGAACTGTTTAACACATAAAGAGTGTTTGTGCTGAAGTTAACACATTTCCTATTACGTCATTGGTCTGTTGTTCCGCAGCAATTGGCTGTTGTTCCTTAGCAAGTGTCAGTTGTTTCTTAGCAACTGTCAAGCAGTGTATTTGTCTCTGTACCCGCCCTAATCTTTCCTATCCTCCTCTCACGAGCACGTATATTATGGAGCGTGTAATGGGGAAGAGTTTGTGCTGTTTGCTTTCTTCTTCTTTCTTTCTTCGTTTGGGTCATATAAGGTCCACGCACCAATTTCAACGCTTTCTTCTTTATCAAAACTAGACATGATTGTCTTAATGGGAGTTTCGCGATCGTTCATTAACTAAAAATATGGCATTTCAGTCTTTGATCGCTATTTTTTATTTTCAATGACCGGTTTCGGGCTAACTGCCCATCTTCAGATCTGTTAGACGAAGTTAAAAATAGGTACGGCCAAACTTTCAGGAAACATTCCTCACACACAAAGAGAGGAAATATGTTATGTGGACATGTGTCCGGAAACGCTTACTTTCCATGTTAGAGCTCATTTTATTACTTCTCTTCAAATCACATTAATCATGGAATGGAAACACACAGCAACAGAACGTACCAGCGTGACTTCAAACACTTTCTTACAGGAAATGTTCAAAATGCCTTCCGGTAGCGAGGATACATGCATCCACCCTCCGTCGCATGGAATCCCTGATGCGCTGATGCAGCCCTGGAGAATGGCGTATTGTATCACAGCCGTCCACAATACGAGCACGAAGAGTCTCTACATTTGGTGCCGCGGTTGCGTAGACAAGAGCTTTCAAATTCCCCCATAAATGAAAGTCAAGAGGGTTGAGGTCAGGAGAGCGTGGAGGCCATGGAATTGGTCCGCCTCTACCAATCCATCGGTCACCGAATCTGTTGTTGAGAAGCGTACGAACGCTTCGACTGAAATGTGCAGGAGCTCCATCGTGCATGAACCACATGTTGTGTCGTACTTGCAAAAGCACATGTTCTAGCAGCACAGGTAGAGTATCCCGAATGAAATCATGATAACGTGCTCCATTGAGCGTAGGTGGAAGAACATGAGGCCCAATCAAGACATCACCAACAATGCCTGCCCAAACGTTCACAGAAAATCTGTGTTGATGACGTGATTGCACAATTGCGTGCGGATTCTCATCAGCCCACACATGTTGATTGTGAAAATTTACAATTTGATCACGTTGGAATGAAGCCTCATCCGTAAAGAGAACATTTGCACTGAAATGAGGATTGACACATTGTTGGCTGAACCATTCGCAGAAGTGTACCCGTGCAGGCCAATCAGATGCTGATAGTGCCTGCACACGCTGTACATGGTACGGAAACAACTGGTTCTCCCGTAGCACTCTCCATACAGTGACGTGGTCAATGTTACCTTATACAGCAGCAACTTCTCTGACGCTGACATTAGGGTTATCGTCAACTGCACGAAGGATTGCCTCGTCCATTGCAGGTGTCCTCGTCGTTCTAGGTCTTCCCCAGTCGCGAGTCTTAGGCTGGAATGTTCCGTGCTCCCTAAGACGCCGATCAATTGCTTCGAACGTCTTCCTGTCGGGACACCTTCGTTCTGGAAATCTGTCTCGATACAAACGTACCGCGCCACGGCTATTGCCCCGTGCTAATCCATACATCAAATGGACATCTGCCAACTCCGCATTTGTAAACATTGCACTGACTGCAAAACCACGTTCGTGATGAACACTAACCTGTTGATGCTACATACTGATGTGCTTGATGCTAGTACTGTAGAGCAATGAGTCGCATGTCAACACAAGCACCGAAGTCAACATTGCCTTCCTTCAATTGGGCCAACTGGCGGTGAATCGAGGAAGTACAACACATACTGACGAAACTAAAATGAGCTCCAACATGGAAATTAAGCGTTTCCGGACACATGTCCACATAACACCTTTTCTTTATTTGTGTGTGAGGAATGTTTCCTGAAAGTTTGGCCGTACCTTTTTGTAACACCCTGTATAATTAACAAGAGAGATACAGTTAGTGATGGAAATATCTTAGTTTACAAAAAGAAATTTTTGAACGTATTAAATGCCAACATACCGTATATTGCAGTTACAGAGTAACTTGTCAGTACAGAACAATCGGTTCGCTGTCATAACTAAAATAAATTTTATGTTTCTTTATAAAGAAAAAGGTTATTCATATGTTATTACTTTAAAAATTGTTTTATTAAAACGAATAATCGCCATTAATATGTACGGTGAAATAATAATAGATGCACAATTCTTATAAGTAGAGGGCACTTTTTACTGTTACCAATCAGGTTTCTCTAAAACTTCGATATAAGGTTTTAATAGATTAAAATTTACTTTAGTTATGACAGCGAAGCGATTGTTCTGTACTCACAAGTTACTCTGTAACTGCAATATACGGTATGTTGGCATTTAATACGTTCCAAAATTTCTTTTTGTAAACTGAGATATTTCTATCAATAACTGTATCTCTCTTGTTAATTATATTTTTAACTTTGTCTAACAGATCTGAAGATGGGCAGCTAGCCCGAAACCGGTTATTGAAAATAAAAAATAGAGATCAAAGACTGAAATGCCATATTTTTAGCTTTCTTCTTTGTTGTTCTTTCATTTTCCTCCAGTATTCTTTCATCTTTTCGCTATGTGTCCTTTTTCTCTCCTCGGGCCATTTTGACCCTGTCTTCTTCTCCCTCCTGCCTTGGAATCCTTCCATTTTTATCTCTTTCCTCTTGAGAATCTCTCTTTCTGTTGCATCTTTTTCACTTATGTTGTTTCTTTCCAAATCTTTCCTAACTTCTTGAATCCAGGCTGATGTTGATTTCTTGTGCCAAAGATATTTAAAAATGTTTGGTTAACCTGTTCTGTATAAGTGTCCAAAAAATAGCAGTCGCCTCCTTCGTAGTGTTTCATTTATGTTTTCTGTGTTGCAGCAAACTTCTTCATTGCCTCTTAATTTCCATACCTCTGTATTTTTTGGTGGACCAAGTATTTTTCGAATGATCTTTCTTTCCAGGAAAGCTGTTTGCTTTATTTATACCAACGCCCACTTTTATCTCGTTTCAGTCCTTCTTTTCTGTTCAAGTTGTGTTTGACTTTTGAAAGCTTGACATTACGCACGCTGTGGGCCTTAGTGCGAAATAAACCAAAATAGCGGCAACTTCTGTTACTATAAGACTCGATACGAACCATGGGGTGCGTGCGCGGTAGCAAGCAGCGGCGCTGACGAGGCAGCTGACCCTGCCAGTGCTCAGTAGCCCGCCACTGCCCTAAGCTATTGCGTTTTTCCACATTCATATCCACATGACTATTCCGTAGTTCACCAGTTCGTACTTAAGTGTTTAGGACGTGGATCGTAGACTAACTTTCAGACTAATCACAGAATGCAGGCTTTCACGCCCAGTATTTGCGACATTGCCGACATTTGTTTCGTAAGCAGCAGGCCGGGGTCCAAGGCCTAACCTATCGTCTTCCAATGCTAAGCCGAATTTGCTAAGCTTGTTAGGCACTGTAGCTGCTTTCTGAGTCGTTAAAGCTTCTGCTAATCTCTCGAGCATTGAAAGACCAAACGTTAGGCATAGAATTATGCGTTACAACACGGCCTAATGGTCG
Source organism: Schistocerca nitens (assembly GCF_023898315.1). Lineage (NCBI taxonomy): Eukaryota > Metazoa > Arthropoda > Insecta > Orthoptera > Acrididae > Schistocerca > Schistocerca nitens. The sequence continues at coordinate 512,741,997 of NC_064621.1, forward strand.
TAAAACAAATATCAGCAGTAAGACTTCCCGACTATTTCTCAAATGTTCCTCTCTCGAATAGCGCGTGGGAAAAATGAATACGTATATCTTTCCGTGCGAGATCTCGTTTCTCTTATTATATCACGATGGTCATTTCTCCCTATGCACAGCTGGGAGTCAATAAAAATATTTTCGCACTCACAGGAGAAATTTGCTGACTGAAATTTCCTGAATAGATCTCCCGCAAAGAAAGACGCCTTTGTTTTGATGGTAGCCGCCACCAACATAACGAAATGGCCTCTACTGAGTTTTTCAAAGTCCTTCGCCAATCCCATCCCATTAAGAGCAGCAATACTACGAAGTGGACGGACAACCGTAGTGCAGATACTCTTTTTAATAGATTTATTGCATCTTCTGTGTTCTGCCAATAAAGCGCAGTCTTTGGTTCGCCTTCCCTGCAGCATTTTCTGTGTGATGGTTCCAATCTGCGTTGTTCGTAATTGCAATTCCTAGATATTTACTTGAATCAAAAACCTTCAAATTTGCATTATTTATCGCATGACCGAAATTTAACGAAATATTTTTAGCATTCGTGTGGAGGACCTCTCAACGTTTATTGTTCAGGGTCAAATTCCACTTTTCCCCTCATACACAAATCTTGAGTAAATCATTTTGCAGTTCACTTCGATCTTCTGATGACTTCGCTAGAAGGTACACGAACCATCATCTGAAAACAATCTAAAATTGCTCCTCAGACTGTCTCCTAAATCGTTTATACAGATTAGGAAAAGGAGAGGTCCTACAATAAATACTTCCTTGGGGAATGCCATATATTACTTCTGTTTTACTCGATGACTTTCCGTCAATGACTACAAATTGTGACCTTTCTGACAGGAAATCACGAGTCGCACAATTGAGATGATACTCCATAAGTACGCAGTTTGATTAGAAGAAGCTTGTATGGAACTGTGTCAAAAACTCTCTACAAATCTATAAATATGAAATCAACTTGGTATCCCTTTTCTGTACCACTAATTAGTTCGTGCGACTAAAGAGCTAGTTTTGCTTCACTAGAGCGACATTTTCTGAATTCCCGTTACGTGCCACTAGGCCGTTACGTTCGCGTTAATTCATAATGTTCGAACACAGTATATGTTCCAAAATCCTACTCCGTACCGACGTCAAAGGAACCTAATCTGAACCAGAAGACGTGTCTTTATTAAGTGCTTTAAGCTGCTTCGCTACACCAAGGATATCTACTTCTAAGCTACTCACGATGGCAGTTGTTCTTGATCCGAATTCTGGAATATTTACTTCGTCTCCTTTGCTGAAGGAATTTCGGGAAACTGTGTTTAATAACTCCGCTTTCGTGGCGCTGTCATCTGTAATATTACCATCAGTATCACACGTTGAAGCTATTTATTATATCTTGTCACTGGTGTACTTTACATACGAACAGGCCCTCTTTGGATTTTCTGCCAGAGTTCGAAACAGAGTATCGATGTGAAAGCTATTAAAATCATCTTACACTGAAGTCCGCGCTAATTTTCGAGCTGCAGTAAAACATCGCCAATCTTGGAGATTTTGTGTTCTTTTAAATTTGGCGTGCTTTTCTCTACACTTACATATTTGGGAAGGAGTGGAGACTGTCTCTTAGGTAGGAGTAAAGCGAATTTTTATCTGCTTTTTTTAAGTAGTTATATTTTGCATTTACTTTTGGAGGTTTTAGATGTTGCGGTGGTCAGTCTCGCTACAACGATCTTGTGGTCACCAATCCCTGTATCCGCCAGGACGCTCCCGATTTTCTCAGGATTATTTGTCGCTAACATGTTAAGTATGCTTTCGGAACCATTATACTTAGAGTGGGCTCCTGAACTAATTGCTCAAAATAACTTTCAGGTAAAGCATTCAATGCAATTACTACCGGTGTTTAACATCTGTCACCGGCTTTGAACCTGTATTTTCACAACATATCTAGGATACATTGAAGTCACCGCCAACTATAGTCGTATGAGTTGGTTACCTATTTGATACGATACTCGAGTTTTCTTTTAACTGTTCTGCAACTGAATCATCTGAGTAGGGTGGTTAGTAAAATGAACCAAGAATTATTTTATTCCGGTTGCAAAGTAAAGCCTCTACCCATACTAGATCACAGGTACTTCAGATTCGCTACATGAAAAAACTACTTCTAAGGCCAACAAACCCGCCGCCACCAACTGTATTTAATCTATCCTTTCTGAACATCGTTTGGTCCTCTTCCCCGAAACTCTCTATCCTAAAAGCCGCCCAGTTCATTCCACACAGCCCTCCACCCGTGTAGTCGCCCTCTGCGTGTAGTGAACGCCTGAACTATTAAGCGGAACCCATAAATCCCACCACCCTATGGCGCAAGTCGAGAAATCTATAAGCTACACGGCCACAGAAGTGCCTGACCCTCTGGTTCACACCCTCCAATCGGCTGTGTACCAAAGGACCGCAATCGGTCCTTTCGTCAATGCTACATATGATGAGCTCAACCTTCATCTGGTAAGCAAGATTGGCAGTCTTTACCACTTCAGCTAGCCGCCCGAAAGCAGAGAGAATCTCCAAAGCAACACGCATCGTTAGTACCTACATGAGGTACCAGCTGCAGCTGGCTGTACCGTGTGCTCCTCATGGCATCGGTCCACACCTGGAGTAACTCCTCCAGGAGTGCACACAGGTTGCTCTCTGTATTTCATCCATTTCATGACAGCCATAGTCCCAACGGGCCCCATTACGCAGCTGACATTGGAGCTCGCAACTACCAGTAATCCCACCCTCTATGAATGCCCAGATCTTGCGGGCCGAGAGGCTTCCTCTGGAACACGACGAGCGACTGGATCTGGTTCACGATCTATGTCATTCACAGTTAACGAACGAAACATATTCGTCAGACGAACTGGGTAGGCCCTTCGATCGGCCCCTCGAAAGTCTTTTGCTGCCTGCCACACCTTGAAACAACCTCCCACTCGACCACAGGGGACGCCTATAATGCAGAGTGCCACCTAATTTTTTCGCCAATTTTATGCATTGTGTAATCGATATTATGTAAAACAGAAATTATTTTCTACTTTTTATAATGTAAATACGTCAAATGTTGTTATCTAATGTAGAATTATTAATGTCAAACATTGTAAGGATACTGGGTAATCGCCAATGATAAGAGAGTAACAGCTAGGTAAAAAGCATAGTTTATGGTCAGTAGGACAGCGAACAAGGTAGGAGATATTCACTGAGAGTTGAGCGATGGAAGTGGTTGGCCGCGTAAGTAGCGTGCTCTGTGAGGCTGTGGTTGTGTGAAGCCACGCTTAATACATATACTGGAAGGCACTGCTCCATGGCAAATGTGGTGTCACAGCCAGACACCACACGTGCTAGGTGGTAGCTTAAATCGGCCGCGGTCCTGTAGTGCATGTCGGACCCGCGTGTCGCCACTGTGTGATCGCAAACCTAGCGCCACCACAAGGCAGGTCTCGAGAGACTGACTCGAACTCACCCCAGTTGTACGGACGACAGAGCTAGCGACTAGACGTACGAAGCCTTTCTCTCTCATTAGCCGAGAGACAGAATAGCCTTCAGCTAAGTTAATGGCTACGAACTAGCAAGGCGCCATTAGCCTTATAGTGATTGTAATTAAAGTCTCCTTTGTGCGATGTACCACAATGAGTTATTAAAGATAAGTATTATACCAGCTACGTACTTTTCTTCATAGCATTAATTACGTATCCTGTTCCAGTACTTCACGCCCGTCTGCGTTAGTCTAGCGTGCATTAAGCCACCTCTATTTACAAGGTGTTGGCCCAGCTGCCGACACATCAGTAAATGTGGGCAGAAGAATGAAACACCCATCACATCAAGATCCTGCCCCGGAGTCTCCTGTGGTTGATGCAAATGCAGTCGCCAAAATTGGGGTTGTTGGAGCATTGTTGCCTGCGCTGAGTACAGCATCTCGTTGACTACGAAAAACTGTTGAGATCGTGTAAAATCATTCACGTTGTGTAGAAATGTGAGACATTGTCCAGTGCCCTGATTTCGGTCATTTTTCAAATAACAAGTGGGAAAATAACATTTTCCTACAGTGGAAAATAACGTTTCCACTATAACCTAAGTCATTGTGACCTAGACAGGGTCCACACCGTTCCTGTGTGTGCTAATCCGAATGTCGCGTGTAAAAGAAAACAACTGTATGCGTAAATTAAGTCTGTCAGTTTGCTTTGCTATTTAAAAATTAGTTAGATGCAACTATTAGAAACGCCTCACGTAGTTAACTGTTTTCCTTGCTTAACAAGCAGAGGCACTGTTCACTTTGAGTTTGAGAATTACAGTAAATGTAAATTACTGCAAATATATTGAAATAACAGTTATCCATAAGATTTTTGAATGTTATTATTCGTCAGTGTACTGGGAGTGTGGGCGAGCGGTTCTAGGCGCTACAATATGGAACCGCGCGACCGCTACGGTCGCAGGTTCGAATCCTGCCTCGGGCATGGATGTGTGTGATGTCCTTAGGTTAGTTAGGTTTACGTAGTTCTAAGTTCAAGGGGATTGATGACCTCAGAAATTAAGTCCCATAGTACTCAGAGCCATTTGAACCAGTGTACTGGGTTGGTTCAAAGTTCATTATCAGTAATGTGCTGCGATTCTCATAATCAAGCACTTGATTAGTTTCCATTCAAATTAATTTTCAATACTGACAAAGAATCGTATTACAAACTTTCATTAAACTTCAATTAATTTGTGTTTTTTTTTCAAGAACTGCTAGTATCGAGTGATCTGTCGCGTGAAGTTACGTAAGTTTTGTCGTAACAATAGTCATCTTCAGTTCCACTAAATGCAGTATCGTGTATTTTATAGCACATTCCAAGTTATTTCATTTAATTACGTTTTATTATCTAAAATTATTTATTGCAGTATTCATTTATTCTTAATTTTTAGTTGTAGTTTTAACTGCAAGTATGTACCCATTCTTCTGCCATGCAATTATTTCAGTATTCTTTCAGACAACTACTGTTCAGGTCATTACAAATTTATCGAACAGTAATTGCTGTACTGGGCGGGCGACCGTAATTATTAATTATATTAAATCATTTGACTTGAGTTGTGGTGGCCTAGTCGATTCTTGTAGCAGCCCTTTTCCTTTAGCACTTCATGTGATCGATTGCACTAATTACCAAGTAAGACTACATAAAGTATAACAGTACCACAGTAATAGGAAAGAAGTAAGTTATTTTTGGGAAAAGCTTGTTGTACACATCTACCAGCCAATCGGAGTTGGAAACGGTAGCCTTATTCAGAATTGTATCGTGTATGTTGGGCATACACGAAACACGGTCCAATTTCCACAGTAACCGATTAGTGGGAGGGTGTTGACGTTACAGTCGTCCTCAGTGCGGGCAGCAACCGGGGCAGTCACAGCTGTGGACCGATCGGGGGACACGAGGGATGCACTGGACGTACTACGCGTCCCCACGCCCGGCCCCCGACAGCCTGAAGGTGCATGACCGAAACCAGCACAGCAAGCAGCTGTGAGCGAAGGGCCACTGACTCAGCTCACATCTAAACGTAGTAATCACAGTCCCCGTCCACACAAAAGATGGCTGAACTTCGAGATGCATTCAAGTTCTAAGGCCTCCGATTTTTTTTCTCCAGACTGGAAAGAGATAGAAACATGCGCATTGTTTTAAAATGAGGCCGCGTTCATTGTCAATACATCCCAGAGATGGCAGCACCGTACGGCAGATGGAATTTTACCGCCAGCGGCGAGAATGAGAACTGTTTTAAATACTTAAAATGGCGACGTTTTCCTTACTTGAACAGCGTGCAATCATTCGTTTTCTGACTTTGCGTGGTGTGAAACCAATTGACATTCATCGACAGTTGAAGGGGACATGTGGTGATGGAGTTATTGATGTGTCGAAAGTGCGTTCGTGGGTGTGACAGTTTAAGGAAGGCAGAACATCGTGTGACAACAAACCGAAACAACCTCGGGCTCGCACAAGCCGGTCTGACGACATGATCGAGAAAGTGGAGAGAATTGTTTTGGGGGATCGCCGAATGACTGTTGAAACAGATCGCCTCCAGAGTTGGCATTTCTGTAGGTTCTGTGCACACAATCCTGCATGACGACCTGAAAATGCGAAAAGTGTCATCCAGGTGGGTGCCACGAATGCTGACGGACGACCACATGGCTGCCCGTGTGGCATGTTGCCAAGCAATGTTGACGCGCAACGACAGCATGAATGGGACTTTCTTTTCGTCGGTTGTGACAATGGATGAGACGTGGATGCCATTTTTCAATCCAGAAACAAAGCGCCAGTCAGCTCAATGGAAGCACACAGATTCACCGCCACCAAAAAAATTTCGGGTAACCGCCAGTGCTGAAAAAATGATGGTGTCCATGTTCTGGGACAGCGAGGGCGTAATCCTTACCCATTGCGTTCCAAAGGGCACTACGGTAACAGGTGCATCCTACGAAAATGTTTTGAAGAACAAATTCCTTCCTGCACTGCAACAAAAACGTCCGGGAAGGGCTGCGCGTGTGCTGTTTCACCAATACAACGCACCCGCACATCGAGCTAACGTTACGCAACAGTTTCTTCGTGATAACAAATTTGGAGTGATTCCTCATGCTCCCTACTCACCTGACCTGGCTCCTAGTGACTTTTGGCTTTTTCCAACAATGAAAGACACTCTCCGTGGCCGCACATTCACCAGCCGTGCTGCTATTGCCTCAGCGATTTTCCAGTGGTCAAAACAGACTCCTAAATAAGCCTTCGCCGCTGCCATGGAATCATGGCGTCAGCGTTGTGAAAATGTGTACGTCTGCAGCGCGATTACGTCGAGAAGTAACGCCAGTTTCATCGATTTCGGTGGGTAGTTAATTAGAAAAAAAAAAAATCGGAGGCCTTAGAACTTGAATGCACCTCGTATATACTAGACAGTAATTAAAACATGGAACTGTGGCAAATAGATACACACATACGCAAGAAATGTAAGTTTTTAGACAAAAGTGCACACAGTAAAGGAAAATATAAGTCGCTTCTACAGGGTGGAGCAAATGAAAGTGACCTGGATGAGTGGATACAATGGACGTGAATTAATGCATATAATCACACCCCATGACGAACACACCACGTGTAGACGCGCCGCGTTATCCACACCAGTTCAGAGCGTAGTGCGGGCTGTGTCGTGTGAGTGAAGAAATGCAAAGGGGGCGGTATTACTCACAGTGAAGAAGCGAGTGTTCGTTGTGCAAAGTTACGAGACAACAAAGTTGTGGAAACGGTGTGGGCAGCTGTTTGCAGACATGTTTAATGGTGTCAAAGTGCAAGCAAAGAGTGTCATGCAACGCTTAATCCGAAAATGGTGTCAGATAGGATCTTCTTTTGAACAAGGCAGAAAATATTCCGAAATGTGCCCGCACACCAGAAAATGTTGCTGTAATTCACCATAAAAGCTTCAGAGTCCTCCCAAATCAACCCGACACCTATCGCAACATCACGTCGGTGGTGTGGATGAATACTCCACCTGGACCCCTGCACATGCATCCCTACAGAGTTTGCATTTCCCTGCATTAAAACCAGCAGATGCTCCTCAGAGCCTCCAGTTTTGTGAGTGGATGTTCACTGAGATAACAATGAATGGCTTAGACATAGATACGTTCTTTATGTCTGATAAAGCCTTGTTCCAGCTGAGTGGTTAAGTCAACTCACAGAATCACGTGTTCTGGGCAGCGAAGAATCCACATAACTTCCATGAAACACCATTGCATGATAAGAAGGATGTGATTTATACTGTTGTGTCTGCACGCCACGTTATTTGTCCCATCTTCGTTCATGAGAGGCTCACTTCGGCGCGTTACATTGCCAACATTTTGAATCCTTTTGTGGCAGCATTTACGGAGGAGGAAAAGACCTAGAGTTACTTCAACAGGAAGGAGCAACTGCCCATGCAGCTCGCCGAACCTCGGAGTGCATTTACAAAATCTTCACACTTGACAGGGCTTTTAGCAGAGGGCAGCCTGGTCGCAGCCCTAGCTGGCCACCCAGGTCACTTCATGTGTCAATGCGCGACTACTTTGTGTGGGGAGCCCTCAAATCTATGGTGTATCGCAAGAACCCTCACAGTCTTCAAGAAATGCAGCAGAACATTTCGGATGAGACTGCAGCAATTCCAGCAGTCCAGCTTCGATCCGCCTTCAGCAACTTGCCCTAAAGTGCTAAGAGATGAATGGTGGTCACTTTCAACATCTCGTATAGTCAGGTTAGTACTGTATTTCTTTGCCTCTTCAAATGGTTCAAATGGCTCTGAGCACTATGGGACTCAACTGCTGTGGTCATCAGTCACCTAGAACTTAGAACTACTTAAACCTAACTAACCTAAGGACATCACACACATCCATGCCCGAGGCAGGATTCGAACCTGCGACCGTAGCAGTCGCACGGTTCCGGACTGCGCGCCTAGAACCGCGAGACCACATCGGCCGGCTCTTTGCCTCTGTTGTGTTTCTTTGTACCTTGGAACTCTGTTTTCCGGACCACTTTTATTTGTCCCACTCAGTAGTACTGAAATTTAAAATTTTCCCGTCGAATTAAATGTTCGAAGAGATTTCGAGATTGCAGCCGATCGTCGTAAACTTCGTTCCACGATATTTTAACTGGACACCTGCCAGTCATCTTCAGGTGACCGGTCGAAATGTCGTGGAATGAATGTTAAGACGATCGGCTGCAGTCCCGAAATCTCTTAGACCACTCTGTAGTTGCTGGAAGCTCGTCACAACTCACAAACGAAACGCTGGCCTCTGATGTGTTGCTGACGATACGGAAGCTGCTGCCCTACCACCAAGATCTACAACTGAAACTGACTGTTCACACAAAAACATCGCAAATGATCTAGATGCTGTGTTCTTTTAAAACTGGTAGGCTTTTTTCACTTGCTTCTGCAACAGTGTCTTGACCTGCTTTTTGTACCATGGGGGATCTGATCCGTCTCCTATTAATTTACTTGGTACGAAGCTCTTAACTGCCCTCAATACGATGTCTTCGAATTTAATCCAAATCTAATCTACGCTTACATAGTTATTTGTAAGGACTTGAGAGTGGAGACTGTGCCTTAGGAAGGCGTGAAGCAAATTTTTATCTTTTTTTTAAAGAGATATAATTAGCGTTTATTTTTGGTGAAGTCGAGTGTTACTACCTACAACGACCTTGTGGTCTAAACCCTGTATCCCTCATGACGCACTTTATTCGCTCAGGATTGTTTGTGACTAACAGGGCTAATATGTTACCACGAGAATTTACACTTCGTGTAGGTTCCTGAACAAACTGCTCAAAATAATTTTGCCTTAGAACAACTTCAGACGATTTTTTATACCTAACACTGGATTTAAACATGTACGAGAGCATGTTGATGGTCGGCCGGTGTGGCCGAGCGGTTCTAGGCACTTCAGTCTGGAACCGCGCGACAGCTACGGTCGCAGGTTCGAATCCTGCCTCGGGCATGGATGTGTGTGATGTCACGAGGTTAGTTAGGTTTAAGTAGTTCTAAGTTCTAGGGGACTGATGACCTCAGATGTTAAGTCCCATAGTGCTCAGAGCCATTTGAACCATTTGAGCATGTTGATGGATTTAAACATGTACGAGAGCATGTTGAAAAGTAATGCCTCCGCATTTTTAACGAGAAAACTCTTCAAGCTGTTTAAATAAAACAAATTTTATTGGCCTTCTACATATTTATTATTCATATTTTCATTTTATTTCTCAAAATCGGTACCCTGACGACGAACACATTTGTCCCAACGAGAGACCACTTCGTTGACATCGTCATTGCAGAATGTATGGCTTTCTCACGGAGCCACAACCTCACCTTTGCTTGCACCGCTTTATCCCTATCAAAGTGAAGTCATCGAAGGTGTTCTTTAAGTTTTAGTAACAGGTGTTGAAAACTGGATGGGGCCAAGTCGGGGCTGTATGGAGGATGATCGATACCAGTGAACCCATGGTGTCGGGCTGCTGCACGTAGCGCAACGCTCGTGTGTGGTCTGGCATTGTCGTGATGATTAGAAACTCGATTACAACGCACTGTTTCTCACACATCGCCAATGTTACACGCTACAATTTGGAGCACTTTAGCTGCAGGCGATTGCAACTTGCGTCAGCGAAGCAGAAATGTCGACCGAGTAATTTGCGTGACATGTAATACCTCAATCGATATTGACAACAGGATAAAAAAAATTCGGAGGCATTGCTTTTCACTATGCCCTCATATTTTCACCAACACCGACGGTAGACGGAATTCACCACCAACTATGTGATGGCTGGGTGTTGTGTGATGTCCTTAGGTTAGTTAGGTTTAAGTAGTTCTAAGTTCTAGGGGACTGATGACCATAGATGTTAAGTCCCATAGTGCTCAGAGCCATTTGAACCACCAACTATAATTCTATGAGTCGGATATCTATTCGAAATGACTCAAATTTTCCTTGAACCCTTCAGCAACTACATCTTCTGAGACGGGGGTGGAAAGGGGGATGAGGGAGTGCGGTCCGCAAAAGCAATGTTAATTTATTACAGTTGTCGAGTATAGCCTCTGTTCACACAATTCAAATCATCTACTTCAATTTCAATAGAGCAAAAACACGCCGCCACCAACTGTATTTAATCTATCCTGCCTTCACAATATATCCTCGGCAAAAACTTCAACGTAACTTATCTCTGGCTATAGCCAACTTTCAGTACCCATTAAGATTTCTACTTCAGTGTTTTCTACGAGGGCTTGGTACTATGATTTTGTTCCCGACAAAGCTACGACAATTTAGAACTGAAATTCCAATATTTCCTAGTCTACCTTCGTCCTCCATTTGATCTGCACCCTTTGATACTGAACCACTACATATACTTTTCCGAAACCCTCTAACCTAAGAGACCGCCCAGTCCACTTCACACAGGCCCAGTACCCATGTAGCAGCCTCCTGTGTGTAATAGACCCCTGATCTATTACATGATTTCCGACACCTCTCCATCCTTTTGCGCAAGTCAAGGAATCTGTAACCTGATCAGTCGCAGAACCGCCTGAGACTATGATTCCTTCTTATTCTAATTTTCCGTCGAGTTTTTTCTGTTTTTTTTCTTGTCATTAGTTCCTTATCGTCCAGCTTAATTACGTCCCAGTTGTTACAGTTAGGTAGTTTCCTTAATTATGCTGCAGTGGTTTCCCACGTACTCTCTCTTATTACAGGAAACAACATATCGCGACGTTTTGCAGTTTTCAACAATACAGAGGTCTCCACGCCATTGCCTAGCAACAGTTGGAGACGAAGCGACTGGAGAGCAACATGTGCCGGTTTCCAGTTAGAAAAATCTCAAGAAAATTGCTAAATTCGATAAGTACACGGAGCAACGATAGCAGTCAGAAGGTAAGTCAACTTATCTGTGGCACCGGGAACATGATTACCACGGCAATTATATTAAGGGTAATTTGATTTTGTAAATAAGTCAGCCAGACTGTCCGTTAAGACTTGTCTCAGACTATTAGAGGAACATGAACTTTATAAAACTTCGTAATTACAAGAAAATCGTAATAATATAAATGATATACACTCCTGGAAATTGAAATAAGAACACCGTGAATTCATTGTCCCAGGAAGGGGAAACTTTATTGACACATTCCTGGGGTCAGATACATCACATGATCACACTGACAGAACCACAGGCACATAGACACAGGCAACAGAGCATGCACAATGTCGGCACTAGTACAGTGTATATCCACCTTTCGCAGCAATGCAGGCTGCTATTCTCCCATGGAGACGATCGTAGAGATGCTGGATGTAGTCCTGTGGAACGGCTTGCCATTCCATTTCCACCTGGCGCCTCAGTTGGACCAGCGTTCGTGCTGGACGTGCAGACCGCGTGGGACGACGCTTCAATCAGTCCCAAACATGCTCAATGGGGTACAGATCCGGAGATCTTGCTGGCCAGGGTAGTTGACTTACACCTTCTAGAGCACGTTGGGTGGCACGGGATACATGCGGACGTGCATTGTCCTGTTGGAACAGCAAGTTCCCTTGCCGGTCTAGGAATGGTAGAACGATGGGTTCGATGACGGTTTGGATGTACCGTGCACTATTCAGTGTCCCCTAGACGATCAACAGTGGTGTACGGCCAGTGTAGGAGATCGCTCCCCACACCATGATGCCGGGTATTGGCCCTGTGTGCCTCGGTCGTATGCAGTCCTGATTGTGGCGCTCACCTGCACGGCGCCAAACACGCATACGACCATCATTGGCACCAAGGCAGAAGCGACTCTCATCGCTGAAGACGACACGTCTCCATTCGTCCCTCCATTCACGCCTGTCGCGACACCACTGGAGGCGGGCTGCACGATGTTGGGGCGTGAGCGGAAGACGGCCTAACGGTGTGCGGGACCGTAGCCCAGCTTCATGGAGACGGTTGCGAATGGTCCTCGCCGATACCACAGGAGCAACAGTGTCCCTAATTTGCTGGGAAGTGGCGGTGCGGTCCCCTACGGCACTGCGTAGGATCCTACGGTCTTGGCGTGCATCCGTGCGTCGCTGCGGTCCGGTCCCAGGTCGACGGGCACGTGCACCTTCCGCCGACCACTGGCGACAACATCGATGTACTGTGGAGACCTCACGCCCCACGTGTTGAGCAATTCGGCGGTACGTCCACCCGGCCTCCCGCATGCCCACTATACGCCCTCGCTCAAAGTCCGTCAACTGCACATACGGTTCAAGTCCGCGCTGTCGCGGCATGCTACCAGTGTTAAAGACTGCGATGGAGCTCCGTATGCCACGGCAAACTGGCTGACACTGACGGCGGCGGTGCACAAATGCTGCGCAGCTAGCGCCATTCGACGGCCAACACCGCGGTTCCTGGTGTGTCCGCTGTGCCGTGCGTGTGATCATTGCTTGTACAGCCCTCTCGCAGTGTCCGGAGCAAGTATGGTGGGTCTGACACACCGGTGTCAATGTGTTCTTTTTTCCATTTCCAGGAGTGTATATTCTCCTGTGAAGCGCCAAGTGATCTCTGTATTCGCTCGTAATGGCGTTGCTCAACAAGTCGAGCGAGTCCCCATGATATCTTGAAACACACGTTTTCCATACACACACACACACACACACACACACACACACATATATATATATATATATATATATATATATATATATATATATATATATATATATAATACGTTTTTTGCAAGAACTTCTAACTATTACATTCCGTGGAGCATTCTGGACGATAGAACATAATGATGTGGAACGAGCCATTTTACATTTACATCGCAAATTAATTTGCAAATACGGTTACACGCTGAACATATATGTCGATGGCAGGCGATGGAAACCTCGTAACTCCATATGTCTGTGACAACCTCTTACTTTTAATAACCAGTGAATCCATTTCTCCTAGATAATTACACTGTAAAAACTTTATCTGTTTCACTTAACATCATTTTTACGAAACCGTTTTCGCTTCTCCTGGAAAATTTAACAAAATTCAGTTAGAGGATTTCATTGTCATATCATCAATATATGACTCGTTCCACGTAATAATGGTTTACCGTGCAAAATGATCCATGGAACATAAAACTAACTTTAGCAAACTCACGTCTCAGCGCTAGATCTTAATCTACAGAAAGTTACCTTGCAGAGCAAGTCGTCTTCTCCGCCATTAGGGAGTGTTGCCAACTCATTTTCGACCATTCCTCTACACTACATGTGAAAAACTCTCTACGTTCGCCTTGAAAGTCTACAGATATAAAAAAAATCTACACTGACGACAAAAAAAGAGACAGCCACGTATTGGGTAATAAAGCTTCCCCTTTTTTAACAGTTTTGTACACTGAACTGCCACCGTTTTCAAACAAAATATTCACAGTGTTATTTGGGAACTCGCTGCTGTTAGTGTTTTGAGCAGTCTTAGAATCGACGAAAATGTGTTTTATGAGCTCACTTATACACTCCTGGAAATGGAAAAAAGAACACATTGACACCGGTGTGTCAGACCCACCATACTTGCTCCGGACACTGCGAGAGGGCTGTACAAGCAATGATCACACGCACGGCACAGCGGACACACCAGGAACCGCGGTGTTGGCCGTCGAATGGCGCTAGCTGCGCAGCATTTGTGCACCGCCGCCGTCAGTGTCAGCCAGTTTGCCGTGGCATACGGAGCTCCATCGCAGTCTTTAACACTGGTAGCATGCCGCGACAGCGTGGACGTGAACCGTATGTGCAGTTGACGGACTTTGAGCGAGGGCGTATAGTGGGCATGCGGGAGGCCGGGTGGACGTACCGCCGAATTGCTCAACACGTGGGGCGTGAGGTCTCCACAGTACATCGATGTTGTCGCCAGTGGTCGGCGGAAGGTGCACGTGCCCGTCGACCTGGGACCGGACCGCAGCGACGCACGGATGCACGCCAAGACCGTAGGATCCCACGCAGTGCCGTAGGGGACCGCACCGCCACTTCCCAGCAAATTAGGGACACTGTTGCTCCTGTGGTATCGGCGAGGACCATTCGCAACCGTCTCCATGAAGCTGGGCTACGGTCCCGCACACCGTTAGGCCGTCTTCCGCTCACGCCCCAACATCGTGCAGCCCGCCTCCAGTGGTGTCGCGACAGGCGTGAATGGAGGGACGAATGGAGACGTGTCGTCTTCAGCGATGAGAGTCGCTTCTGCATTGGTGCCAATGATGGTCGTATGCGTGTTTGGCGCCGTGCAGGTGAGCGCCACAATCAGGACTGCATACGACCGAGGCACACAGGGCCAACACCCGGCATCATGGTGTGGGGAGCGATCTCCTACACTGGCCGTACACCACTGGTGATCGTCTAGGGGACACTGAATAGTGCACGGTACATCCAAACCGTCATCGAACCCATCGTTCTACCATTCCTAGACCGGCAAGGGAACTTGCTGTTCCAACAGGACAATGCACGTCCGCATGTATCCCGTGCCACCCAACGTGCTCTAGAAGGTGTAAGTCAACTACCCTGGCCAGCAAGATCTCCGGATCTGTCCCCCATTGAGCATGTTTGGGACTGGATGAAGCGTCGTCTCACGCGGTCTGCACGTCCAGCACGAACGCTGGTCCAACTGAGGTGCCAGGTGGAAATGGAATGGTAAGCCGTTCCACAGGACTACATCCAGCATCTCTACGATCGTCTCCATGGGAGAATAGCAGCCTGCATTGCTGCGAAAGGTGGATATACACTGTACTAGTGCCGACGTTGTGCATGCTCTGTTGCCTGTGTCTATGTGCCTGTGGTTCTGTCAGTGTGATCATGTGATGTATCTGACCCCAGGAATGTGTCAATAAAGTTTCCCCTTCCAGGGACAATGAATTCACGGTGTTCTTATTTCAATTTCCAGGAGTGTATGACCTACTGTTGACAAGGACAGCGAGCGCTCAGCAAACGCTGTCACTAATCTTATTTCAGCAGCTATGGTGTCCTCTGTGCTTAAGACTTGTGGTGGTTGCATATTAAATTGTGACACTATACTTTTGTGTGAATCGCGATTTACGAGGCTCAAAAGTTCGCTTCTTCCAGCACACGAACTAATATCACACGTCCTGCGACGAGCAAGATAATTGTCTTTGGGATCTGCAGTTAACCGCCTTTTAAACTGTTCTTCCTCTTGTCACACTTCCCTAAATTTCTGTTTTCGGTTTTTTAACTCTTTTTCTTTTTCGATGCTGAAACCAAAATAAAAAATACTAGTACTAGAGTTACACACTCAAAAAAAAAAAAAAAAAAGAAACGTTAGAACTTTAGAAGCTTATGTTAAGGCTGAAGTAACTGATCTGATCTACGCGAGCTGTTTATCCTTTATTTTTCAACAAGTGGACACACAACAAAGAAACAGTCGCCACTGCGGAAGTTAAGAATGTAACTGTGGAAGTAACAATGGTGCACAATTACAGTGGAAGCGTTAAAATTTGCCTGATGGACCCCTGGTTTTGGTAGTCGCGTGTCGGCCCGATTAGGAGCCTTCGTGTTGGTTGTCTTCTATTCACAATTGTTCTTATCTTCAGGGTTTCCTCAACAGTGACCATTTTCAGAATGAGATTTTCACTCTGCAGCGGAGTGTGCGCTGATATGAAACTTCCTGGCAGAATAAAACTGTGTGCCCGACCGAGCCTGGAACTCGGGACCTTTGCCTTTCACGGGCAAGTGCTCTACCATCTGAGCTACCGAAGCACGACTCACGCCTGGTACTCACAGCTTTACTTCTGCCAGTATCTCGTCTCATACCTTCCAAACTTCTTCCCAAGTTCGAGTCTCGGTCGGGCACACAGTTTTAATCTGCCAGGAAGTTTCATATCAGCGCACACTCCGCTGCAGAGTGAAAATCTCATTCTGGAAACATCCCCCAGGCTGTGGCTAAGCCATGTCTCCGCTATATCCTTTCTTTCAGGAGTGCTAGTTCTGCTAGGTTCGCAGAAGAGCTTCTGTAAAGTTTGGAAGGTAGGAGACGAGATCCTGGCAAAAGTAAAGCTGTGAGTACTGGGCGTGAGTCGTGCTTCGGTAGCTCAGATGGTAGAGCACTTGCCTGCGAAAGTTGGAGGTCCCGAGTTCGAGTCTCGGTTGGGCACACAGTTTTAATCTGCCAGGAAGTTTCAGTGACCATTTTGCTTCTAATATTGCTTTGTATTTTAACAACATTAATTTACGTTCTTCGCTGCAAATAATTAACGCATTTGAAAAATTATTGTCTCGTAATGCTCATTCCCGGCTGTTACTTCCGTCCGAAATTTGTTCTTTAGGAGGCAGAAGTTCATCGTCACGAGTATTAAGCAACAAATATGTCACCATTTCCTCTGTCACGCACCCTCTTCAGACAGTGGCTAAAATACTTCCCTTCTTCACTTCATTTCGTCCCTGGGTAGGTCCTTACTGGCCAACTTTCCGTACACAGTGGTGACAGACATATATAATGCCTAAAAATTTTACAGTTTGGCAACTTTTTCTTGTTTCATTTCTTATTATGTAATTTTTCTTTCTTGGACAAGAAGTCACTCGTTTTACGCTGGGATCGAAAATCTGTCCCTTCATTTTGGCAAAAACAGCCAGAAGTCCCTACATGTAGGGATATGCCCTACGACTGGCAGCTATGCAGTCAGTATCTTCACTATCGAACGTACTTAGTTATGCGAGAGGTAAGGAACATCCTTTTTATTTGGAACATTGTTGAAGTTTTGGCGATACTGTGACTCTTTTCTGGACAATTGTTGTTATTATACTCATGTTATGCCAAACCCAGTGGATATTAACCTTTAGTAGTAGCATAATATCTTACGTAACAAACACCATGAAGTAAGAAATACTCCAGGCTCGTCCACAGCCTGGGAAGTCGTCCCGCAAAGGCTATAGTCTGCACGAATCAGCGGAACATAAGTTTTCGCGCGCTGTTTACACCGAAGTTATAACCACTACGAACTGCAAATGATAATGTGTAAGCTAAAACATTCTAGAAAATAATACAACCACACGAGTTATTAGGTGAGAAATAGATGTAATAAAACAAACATATAGTCTGCAACACCTGAAATGTTTTCGACCCAAGATCGATATTCGACAAGTCAACTATTTAAAGTGATAAATTTGGACATTACACCGCTATTCGTCAGAAGTTTATGTAAGTACTGAATAAGTTAATAAGCAGCGTTTGTCTAATGACTTCTTAATATTTCCAAATTGGACTTTCTTTTGTTTTTCTTTTTTTGTAGCGCTACTGTTTCCCCTACCCCCAAATGAATTTCCATTTGTCCGTTAGGTTTCACTCCATAATGAGATGAGAATGTATCACTAGAACCGATACACTTTTACTGAAAGTTATGCCAGACAGAGAGGTGAGAAGTAATTATTCGGAAATAGTTATTCGATAAATCCTAGAGGAGTCGCGTGGAAACGAATACCATCTCGTCTTCAATTTTGTGTCACTTTCGGCAATTCGATCAGTCAGAAAACGGAAAATATGTGACCAAATTGACACTGTACTTCATGTTTGGATACCGTTCTGGCGAAACATTTTCCACTAGCATTTACATTAAATCTGGAACCCCCCCCCATAAATCGTGTCACGTAATTGCAATGGGTTTTTACGATTCAGACTGGTAATAATTGTGATACGAGTCAGTTTCCAGTATAGAACAATATAATGAGAAACATAGTGAACTGAGGTACCTGGGGATCCCATTACCTTATCCTCACCTAAAAATCCCCCCCCCCCCCCTGCCCCGTCCTCAACTGCGCCAATGTGTGCCTGGATTGCAGTATAATGAGAAATATAAGGAACTGACACACCTGGAGTGCACATCCTTCTACCTTATTATAAATCCTTCATCCGCCCCATCCACATCTACGCCACCGTTAGCTGGATCTCTGCCTCCCCGAAATTCTACAAGTCCCTTAAAATCCTGGGAAAACGTCTGCACCGTCTCACCTTCCGCATCCGCCTGCCTTCCCCGACTCAAATTCTGAACCAACTCATACACTTCCCACACCTTCTCTTCCTAGGGCTCCCACAGATCTGATCCATTAATCTCAAAACATAGTTCTCAAACACAATTTTCCACCCACTAATCGTCAATCCAGGTACCGTGCTATGCCACTACAAACATATTCCGCCATCCACGCATCTTCATGCCTTATCTATCTTCTGTTACCAGAATTTCAACCAACAACTCCCCAGTGACAAAGTCCATCCCATATACAACCCCATTCACAACATGCCACCTCACATCACCCTTCCATTTTCCTCCACCCCTCTTCCTCCACCTTGCTGATCTTAGTCACACCCTGTGGCTCTACTGGGCTCCATAGTCATACTCATCATTCTACCTTTGCCATAAGCATGATCTTTTTCATATGTCATCAGTGTCGCCATTACATCATTCACATATTGAGTGATTTTATTTCAATTGTAATACAAATTCATCCACGAAGTTTAAAAAAAAAATAGAATATTGGCCCCCAGTGTATTTTGTAAAATCTTCAGTCAGTCATCCATTTTTCTGTAACTATAAATTTTGTCCACCGATGTGTTTTTAAGAAAAATAATGACTTATTGTCATCTGTCTTATGTATTTTAAGCCGTTGTCATTTAAATTTATGTAATCTATGGCTGGAAAGCACTTTTATTCATTGCCAGCTCTCGCCTTCTTTGGAACTGAAATAACAATAAAGGGGGAAAAAAATAAAAAAAAAGTGATGTATGTTATTGGATGTGAGGATGATAGAGTAAAGACATACCTACACATTAAAGGTGTACTAACAGCTTTATAATTGAAGAGTGAAAATTTCATTCACTTATATACCTGTATCGTTTACTGTTAGGTAACGTTAAATTAGATATACCTGTATAAAACATAATTCTCTCTCTCCCACTTCTCGCCTTTATCAGTCTAGAAAAGGACAAACTTGTATGCAAAGGTTATTCCATATTTTATCGTATATAATTTTTTTCATCGTACATTAAAAAATTGAAGATACAGCTTTTGTGTGGTGTTACATAAATGGAGAGCACAATTTTTGTGTGCCATACTATTTCCTACATCTGTAATTTTCTTTGTGTATAGATGCAGGTCTAGAATAAACAAGCATGTAGTAGTAGTATCTGGAACTTTTCCCCAAAATTTGACTGAAAAAGTAACCTTCAAGTATTGTGAATAATGATGTGCTGGTAATTAATTATCTGTTATTAGCAAACATGGTAATAATGGTATTTCAAGTGATTTTTGAAAAGGAATTTGCATGAGTCTTAGGCTGTTGTGTTTTCCATTACTTTTTGATTTTATTTTGGGCTGTGAAGCGATTTCTGCAAGTAGATATGATATGCCAAAAAATATCTTTTATCACAATAATGATTATTTATTATGTGTATTTTTCACCATAACTGATTGATAGTATGTTTCCGGTTCCATCCAAGTTGGCAATTCCATTTTTGTTCTTGATCTATCGTGATGACTGACCAAGTGCTACAAGCAGTTGCCTCATTATATACTCATTACCTGTGCATAAAAATCATACTTTCAACTTGAACAGAAACTCAACAACTGCGTACAATGAATAAGCTTATGTATATTTTTTAATATTTCCTTCATTGCATATACTACTAGAGTGATTATGCAGTAACATATGTACTTCCTTTCTTACTGCTTTAGTTTATGTGAGTATCTATTCCAGTTTAAATTTACATAAGCTCTACCTCTAGCCGTGGAAAGGGATCACTGGAGACTCAATAATAGTCCACATAAGAAATGAATAAATCACAAAAATGATGGAAAGGGAAGGGATAATATTTGAAGATATTTAAAGAAAAATACTACTATGGCGTAGCCATTTAGAACTAACAAATGATAAAAGATGGCCATATAAAGTACTTAATTAGATGCCATGAAGTGAAAAAGGAAATGGGTCAATTGCCTAGAAGATGGTTGCAGGTGTCATGGAAGAAGATTGAGGAGTGAGAAATGGCATCAGCTGCAAATACACTACCTGGAAAAAATAGGGTGGGGGCACCCAGAAGGGGAGGAGAAAATGAAATAAAACTTGAGAGGATAAGCAATATCATTTCAGTGATTACAACATTGAATCAAATTTACGAAGACTTTGTCAGTGTGATCCCACTTAACAGTGTGACACTGCAGCCCATCTGACCAGGATGCATGCACTGATTTGGTTGGGAATGGTGTCTTAAAGCTATTGTATTTTCTCTTGAGGTAAATTGTCTATCTGTTGTTACAATTGGTCCTCGATATCGTGGATTCTGAAACATGGATGGCGTTGACATCTGAGCTGGTCCCTTAGCCTTTCTATTGGGGACTGATCTGGGGATCTTGCTTGCCACAAAGGTACTTGAACATCATGCACACAATTCATAGAGATAAGTGCCATATGTGGATGAGCATTGTCCTGTTGAAAAAGGCCACCATAATAGTGTCGCATAATAGGTGAAGCCTAATGACACAGGATCTTCATGACATACCATTGTGCTGTCAGTGTTGCCTCAGTCATTACCATCAGCACAGCCGCAACCATTATAAGCCATGACCAAATGTCATACTCGATGGCTTTCCGTATTATGATGCCACCACTCTGCCTCTCCAAAACATTGGAAAAACTGGACCTGTTCCAAAGTTGCTGCCATAATCACCAACAATGGACATTTGGGATGATGCAGAATCCTGATTTGTCGTTGAACACAATCTGATGACATTTGTCAACAGTCTGTACTTCCCCATCATGGCAGCACATCAGTTGCAGCCATTAGTGTTGTTGTGATGACCACGAACTATGTGTGGGACAGTGATTCTCTAGTCCAGCTGCAACTACTCTCTGACCATTGGTGCAGGGTGATGTAGAATATGAGAGGTATTAGGGATAAAGTTAGTAAACTGCTTATAGATGTTGCCTCTGATGTTATTGGTATATTAGAGCACCACTTAAATAATTTGATAATTCAAAGGCCTCCTTTAACGGGATACAGATTAGCTGCCTGTTTTTCATGGATTTCTTTGTGGAGTGGGGGAGTGGCCATATATATATATATATATATATATATATATATATATATATATATATATATATATATATATAAACAAAGATGATGATGTGACTTACCAAATGAAAGTGCTGGCAGGTCGACAGACACACAAACGAACACAAACATACACACAAAATTCAAGCTTTCGCAACAAACTGTTGCCTCATCAGGAAAGAGGGAAGGAGAGGGAAAGACGAAAGGATGTGGGTTTTAAGGGAGAAGGTAAGGAGTCATTCCAATCCCGGGAGCGGAAAGACTTACCTTAGGGGGAAAAAAGGACGGGTATACACTCGCACACACACACATATCCATCCACACATTTACAAACACAAGCAGACATCTCACAAGCAGACATTTGAGTCTGAAGAGGTATCAAAGCCTGCACTGAATAGGTATTTCAATGTTGAGCTGGGGCAGTTGAATTTAGTAGAACTAAGCTTCTAATTGTTGTTATTTGTAGGTCCTGCAACTCTGACTTCAAAGCATTTCTGCTCAAGGTAGAGAGGGTTCTTAGTTCACTTTATGGAAAGCACCAAAAAATTGGTCCATATGGGTGACTTCAATATTAATTTTGTGTTGTGCAAGAAAAAAGATGTTGGAAGATCTCCTAAGTTCATATGATCTGATGCAGACTATTTTGTCCACCCAGGGTGCAGGGGAACAACAACACTGCCGTAGACAATATTTTTATTCATTCTTCATTACTAGATGGGCATTCTGTTAGTAAAAGGGCGAATGGCCTTTAAGACCATGATGTACAAATTTTAACACTAAAAGGTTTTTGTACTCAAACAACTGTTGTATATAATTACAAACTATGCAGAAAAAATAATCTAACAGCAATAGAAAACTTTTTAAACCTCATTAAGGAACAGGAGTGGTGGAGTTTTACAGGGCTGATAACATAGATGATAAATATAATGCTTTCCTTAATACATTTTTCATGCTCATTGTAAGTTGCTTTCCATTAGAATGTTCTAGACAGGGTACTAGCAGTAAAAGGCAGCTTGGGTGGCTGAGTAGTGGGATAAGCATATAATGTACAACAAAGTAAGAATTATATCAAAATGTTAGAAGTAGTCACAATCACTCTACAATAGCCCATTACAAACTGTACTGTAAGGTGATTAAAAATGTTATTAGGAAGGCAAAGAGTATGTGATATGCAAATAGAATAGCTAATACACTGGATAAAATTAAAACTATATGGTCAGTCGTGAAGGAAGTGTCTGGTCAGCACCATGAGGTCAATGCTATAAAGTCAGTGTGTAGTAAAAATATTTCTGTTACTGATAAGTCAGATATATGTACAGTAGTTTACAATCCCTTTCTTAACATTGCTGGTGAATTAAATAAAAACTTAGTTTCTACAGGGAATTGTACAACTCTCTCGGAAAATGGCTTTTCAAGACTGATATTTGAAATGCTCCTCTGAGATAAGGACAAGGGGAAGATGGAGTACTAAGGATCTCATGGATATGATGGAGTATCTATCAGAATGTTAAAGTATTGTGTTGCACATAATAGCCATATTTGTAATTTTTCCTTTAGAAATGGTCAGTTTCCTGAACGAATAAAGTTATCGGTAGTAAAGCCACTGTATGAAAAGAGAGAAAGGGATAATGTAGACAGTTTAGACCTATTTCTATGTGTGTTTGCAAAAGTTATTTAAAAGGTTGTGTTTGTATGGATAATTGATCATTTATTTCACATAGTTTGCTATCAAATATACAGTTTAGTTTTGGAAGTGGTTTATCAATTGAAAGTGCTATGTTCTCTTTTCTCTGTGAGGTACTGGAGAGATTAAACAAAAGGTTTCGACCACTAGGTATCTTTTCTGATTTAACTAAGGCATTTGGTTGTGTTGATCACAAAATATGACTCCACAAGTTGGACCATTATGGAATACATGGAGTAGCTCACAATTCCAGAATGAGATTTTCACTCTGCAGCGGAGTGTGCGCTGATATGAAACTTTTTGGCAGATTGAAACTGTGTGCCCGACCGAGACTCGAACTCGGGACCTTTGCCTTTCGCGGGCAAGTGCTCTACCATCTGAGCTACCGAAGCACAACTCACGCCCGGTCCTCACAGCTTTACTTCTGCCAGTATCTCGTCTCCTACCTTCCAAACTTCACAGAAGCTCTCCTGCGAACCATGCAGAACTAGCACGCCTGAAAGAAAGGATATTGCGGAGACATGGCTTAGCCACAGCCTGGGGGATGTTTCCAGAATGAGATTTTCACTCTGCAGCAGAGTGTGCGCTGATATGAAACTTCCTGGCAGATTAAAACTGTGTGCCCGACCGAGAAAGGCAAAGGTCCGGAGTTCGAGTCTCGGTCAGGCACACAGTTTTAATCTGCCAGGAAGTTCCTTGAAAAATTAAGCTGATTGCTTTTATATAAACTTGTGGCTGGTCATTTTTTTGGATTCATAAACATTTTATTTTATAAAACATTTTATTTTATCTGTTCTTACTTTTCTATTGTAATTTCATGTGCTGACACGTTCTATGACCTTGCAGATTGGCTCCTCAGTTTGGTCCTGCAGATCTAGACATGTAAAATAAATAAAAAGATGCAGGAAGTCCACTGCTTGTTCTTGGATGGCAGGCACAGATATGAAGCTATTACAATATGCTTGGTGCACCGTAGGATGATCTTTGCTTGTGGCGGTCAGACATGGCTGACCGGACCATAGTGACAAGTATGCCTGCCCTCATATTTTCATGCAGTTGTATATCAGTCCACTGTCGCATCCAAATCCCCCACAAATCTGGATATTGCATGATTTAACCACTCTGCCAAAAGGGTCATATAGTGAGCCGCCCCTCAAATTCTGTCAGGGTGCTGATAATGCCACCTCAGACAAGTGTGTAGAATCTCCGTGTCCTTGACAATGATCAATCAACATCTGATACAGTTCACACCAATTATACATCCTACCAAGCTTGGTAACTACATTAAACACGAACAGCGCTAATGCACTTTGGTGATGGTTCTACCTCTCACAGTGAATTGCAACTCTAATTATGTGCATGTGTGAAGTTACATTAAAGTCCAACCATGTCTTCTGGGTGCTTCACCTTTTTTATTAGATAAATGTAACTCATTAATCACAGGGAAATGTATTACTGTTTCTGGTTCAACATAATGATGTCCTAAAACTGCCATCTGGAGAAAAAATACTGTTTGCTGGTGCCAGCAAGATAAAAACTATTGATAAGAGACCAGAGCTACTATTACATGAAGGTAATGACACACTACAAGAGGTCAAAGGAAAAGAGAGGTTTTAGGGTTTTACATGCAATCGATGATGAAGTCGTTAAACAAGGAGCACAAGCTCAGGTTTGGGAATAAACCATCACGGCATTAGTCTTAAGCAGCTCAGAGAAATCGCAGCAAACCCAAATCTGGGTTGTCAGCAGGAAATTTGAACCACTGTCCTCCTGAATCAAAGTCCAGTGTCTCGCCAATGTGCCACCTCTCTCTGTCTGAGGAAAATAAAGTAAATATGAACAAAAAGATGGGCAGCAGTTTGAATGTTCATATAACCAGGAATAAAAACAATATCAAATTAAAATTATTTGAGAATTTGGTAATCTGAGTAAGTAATATGAAGTTCTTAGTAATCTGAATGAATTGTCAAGTAAAATCAAAAGACTGTATTAAAGTCATAGGAAAAGGATTTTCATCAGCACGCTATAGCACAAGACAAGAAACTTTAAATCAGTGAATTGTAGTATATGTATCAAAGAATGGTAATATGCGTGCATACACTCAGTTTGATGCTAATTCAATGGCATCCAACCTTACAGGATACAGAACAAATGTAATTCTCCAGAAAAAATCTCTCAGAATAATAATATTTTGCTGTGAATATATGTTCCAAGTGTTACTGTATGATACCACAAGCATCTCCATACATGAATGCCACTCAAAACCCAGGGATTGCTTGCACATAGAAAGAAAACATAAAGTAAGTTCTTAAAACATTCCACAGTACCGAGGAATAAAACTGCAATAACTTACCAAATGAGATCAAAGAAATATGTGAGCTGTGTTGCTTTGGGAAAACTGCTAAATAATATCTGTTAGAAAAAAGTTGTTATATCCTTAATAGAGTATTTAACCGTCTAGTGGGTGCACTGTTTTTCATGACACAAGACAACATGCGGCATTCTTTGTACACATGAAGAAGAGCTGTCTTTATGTTAACAAGATAAACTTGTATGAACAAAGTCACAGTTTAATCTTATTATAATTAAACAATGATAAAATAAACTTATACAAGCTGAAGCACTGTTTGATTTGTGGCAACTATCGACCAAGTCGCGGTTAATATCTTTGTTTTTGGCAAGCTCTTTGCTTAGTCTGTGGTCGCGCGCGAAAGTGTACGGACGTGTACCGAGAATTCAGGATGTAAACAACTGTATATGTGTGCTTACGAAAAATAAAAACAGTGTTTATTACATGTGGTGTAGCGTGCATCATTGAATTCGGCAACCCTAGTATGCTAAACCCATACTGGTGACCCCGAATTTTGTTCGCGAGTGCTACAACGAAACCTTAGACCGTCAAACAGTACACAATGGAGCGCTTGCCGCCTGCTACACCGACCACGTGCCAACTAAGTGTTCCAACGGACGCTTCGGCATGGTTTTACAACTATCCACCGGGCGTCCGCAATAGTTCTACTAGCTGTACTCAACAGGACAGTGTTTATACAATTCCACAGCCACGTGTTCCGAGTGCTCAACAGCCGACACAATGTGCTCAAACCCCAGTGACTATGTTTACAGGTTTCCCAAGTGCAAGTGTGAATTTTCCACCCGAATCAGTGACTGTACAAATCGAGCCGGACGCTCAAGACTGGAGAGTTCATATTTCTGCCGGAACTCCGGATTTTGCACCAACCCCCCCTACACCACCAGCGTCCGCTTTACGAGTGTTTCCGACGGCACACGCCGTTCCTGCCGCGTGTGTTCCACAAACATTAGGTGATTTTAACTATTTTAATGCACCTGTAGGGGAGGGGCCCGGAAACTGTATTCCGTCGTTCGCCGCACATCGGTCGACTACGGTCGATTCTACCGCGCCGGTCCATTCTACGCCCGTCGGCGTTACTCCGTCGACCGCCCGATTCGTTGATTTCTCGACCAAGGTCGAGCCAGCCGCGCCTACCGTGCCGCGTGCCACTGACAGTGGCGGAAGCTGGTGCACCGCTACTGCACCTGAGACAATTATGTTGCAGAACTATGGACAGGGAGAGACAGTTTCTGATAAACATTTACGTCAAGACTTTCCCACCCGTTGGCCGAAGCTACCACCCCTTCGCAAGGATCACCCACGCACATGGTTTGCCTTGGTCGACCACGTCCTGCAGCTACATGGCGTCGCCGACGACAATTCGAAGTTCCTATGCTTACTGTGTCACCTCCATGACGAACTGGATCTGATCTGCGACATTGTGGCTTCGCCCCCCGCTACGGACAAATATGCGTTCGCCCGACGCACCATCCTCGAGCGACTATCCACATCGCCAGAGGAAGCTATCCGCCTCATCAGTCAGGAATCGCTGGGATCCAGGTCCCCGTCGCAACTCTGGCGTCATCTCCGCGCTATGATTGACACACATCACATGCCGGACATTACGCTTTGGACCATCTGGTTGCTGAAACTTCCCCAGCAAGTTCAACTTCACCTTCTACATGTAACTTCGGCCCCACTAGATGCCAAACTGAAGATCGCAGACCAGGTTTACAACATTCTGCCCCCCCCGCATACCCCCCCAGGGTGCCCTCAGGCCTCAGGGGTTGGCACACCTGCGCGGCAGTTCCCATCCTGCAGTACAGAGTGCGCACGACTCGCTCCACGCATGCGCGCGGAGCCAACGCCGCCTGGCAACCGCCGCAGTAACTCCTCTCCTACCAGCACTACTGCAGCGTCGCCATCGGAGGGAACTACAAACAAGTCCCCCTCCACTGCCGTTTCGACCTCAACCAGCACGACGGGCGACGCCACGCGCCGCCCCGCTTGGTGTTATTTCCACTCCCCCTTTGGCGACGCGGCTAAGAACTGTCGTTCTCCATGCGCGTTCCCAAACTAATAACGCGACCCATTTCAGGCGCTACGGGCCGCGTTGAACCGCACAGACGCCTATCACTAAATACTTCTTCTCCTCACGCGCCAGGACGCTTGTACGTGAAAGATGCAGTGTCTTGCCTTTCATTTCTAGTCGACACGGGGGCCGAGGTTAGTGTGATACCTTTGTCCGCAGGTATTAAATTCGAGCTTCAGCCTTGCCCCCCGCTTCGAGCCGCCAATAATTCCCTGATCCGCTCTCATGGAATAACGAATTTAAGCCTTAAACTGCAGGACATTAATACGCCCTTACAGTGGACTTTCGTTATCGCGGATGTGGATGAACCCGTGCTTGGGGTAGATTTTCTCTTAGCCCACGCACTGTCACCCGACCTACAACGAGGTACACTAACCTTTAACTCGGGAGACCGTACCACCGGTTCAGATATCTTACCCCTCTCATCCGAAAGCGCCATTCTGCTGTGTGAGCTAGCGGAAACTGCTGTTGCAGTGCTTTCTCTTAGATCACACAACGACGAACTTCGGGACAGCAATGGGGCCCTCCGCTTACTCATCGCCGCCGTGCAAGCCAAGCTCACGGACACGCGTAAGCGGACCGCCGAGCTGTCGCACACGGCCAAGCCCCCAACCCCCGCACCACTTCCTCGCACCGGCAGCCAACGCCGCGTGACATTTCTACTGCCGGACGGAAGCTGTACCCGCGACGCTACCAGGTACCCCACCGAGCTCTTCGACAAGGACTACCAGTGGATCACCGCCACCGCTGCTGAACTGCCGGCCTTGGACACACACACGTGTGCATTACAGGTTAGTCACAGTGCAACGGGTGCTGGTCCAGCATCCCCATCGGTGTTCGCGATCAATAACGGTACTGTCCACAGAATAAATACCACAGAAGGCCCACCGGTACGTGCAAAGGCTAGGCGTTTAAATCCGGAAAAACTTAAACACGCTAAAGCTATTGTTCAGGAACTTTTAGATAATAAGACTATCCGCCCTTCTTCTAGTTGTTGGTCGTCACCCATTCATTTGGTGCCTAAGAAAGATGACACTTTCCGCCTCTGCGGTGACTATCGGACGCTTAACGCCAGAACAATTTTAGATAATTATCCCGTCCCAAATATTCAAGACTTTGCTTCCCAGCTGCATGGGACACAAATTTTCAGTGTAGTCGATTGTCATAAGGCGTACCACCAACTGCCAATGGCACCTGAGGACGTTGAAAAGACCGCTATCATCACCCCGTTCGGGTTGTTCGAGTATTTGTTTATGCCATTCGGCCTTAAAAATGCTGCACAGACGTGGCAACGGTTCATCGACTCGCTGGTTGGAAAACTGGACTTTGCATATGCGTACCTGGACGACTTGTTAATTTTTTCTTCCTCCCTCGAGGAACATGAACAACATTTAAATACAGTGCTCCAACTATTAAAAGCAAACGGTATCGCAGTGAACAATACTAAGTCACAACTCCGCCGCACCAGTGTCACTTTTCTGGGCCACAGAGTTTCTGGCGACGGCATCCGCCCCCTAACTGAACGGGTGGAGGCCATTAGTACGGTGCCTTTGCCCAAAGATTTTCAGGGCCTCCGCCGCTTCCTTGGAATGGTAAATTACTACCGCAAACATATTCCCCGCGCCGCCGACATACAAGCCCCACTGACGGATGCCCTCGCAGGAAAAAACACATCAGGGTCTCGGGCGGTCACGTGGACTCCAGATATGCGTCGCGCATTCGATAATCTAAAGTCAGCCTTACAGACAGCTGTTACGCTTGCTCACCCCATTCCTGATGCTCCCATCTCGCTTACTACAGACGCAAGTGATACAGCAGTGGGGGCAGTACTTCAGCAATCCGTGGGTTCTGTTGTACAGCCGCTCAGATTTTTCTCCCACAAACTGACCGCTTCCCAACGTAAATGGTCGACCTTCGACCGGGAACTGTTTGCTATTTACGCTGCTATCAAATATTTCCAAGACGATATCGAAGGTCGCCATCTCGTGGTATTTACCGACCACGAGCCATTGGTTTACGCTTTCCGTAACCCAGGTAAGGACTCATCCCCGAGACGTTTTAGGCATATGGACCTTATATGTCAGTTTATGAATGACATACGTTACGTCAGAGGCGCAGACAATGTCGTCGCTGATTTTCTGTCTCGGGTGTCGGTTTTATCTTCACAACTGGACCTCAGTGAGCTCCCTAAATTGCAGACAGAGGATACTGAACTCGCAGCATTGCGTTCCGATATCAAAACAGGACTCAAACTAGAGTTACGGACACTTCCTGGGTTTTCATCACCCATCTGGTGCGACATTTCAACAGGACGCATACGCCCGGTGATTCCTGCACCTCTCCGCCGGGACATATTTAATAGTATCCACGACTTGGCACACCCTGGCATTCGCGCCTCCGCACGTCTGGTATCTGAACGTTTTGTTTGGCCCGGGGTGATAAAACAGTGTCGCAGTTGGGCACGAGCATGTGTGGCTCGTCAGCGCGCAAAAGTAGGACGTCATGCACAGCCCCCCATGGGTACGTTCGATGTGGCAAAAAGAAGATTCCAGCACATACACATCGATATCGTCGGGCCCTTACCCCCCTCAGGCCCCTTCCGTTACATACTGTCCGCAATTGACAGGTTTACCCGCTGGGTAGAGGTAATTCCTCTCACTAATATCACAGCCGATGCAGTGGCCCGAGCCCTGCTGTTAATGTGGATCTCGCGCTTCGGCTGCCCAGTCTCTGTCACCACCGACCAGGGCCGCCAGTTCGAGTCTGCCCTCTTCCGACAGCTTTGTGAACTGTGTGGGGTGAAACGATTTAGGACTACAGCATACCACCCCCAGAGCAATGGGCTTGTGGAACGCTGGCACCGAACGCTTAAAGCTTCCCTGATGTGCCACGGAGGTGAGTGGGCCGATGCCTTACCATGGGTAATGTTAGGCGTTCGGGCCGCGTACAAAGAGGACCTTGGCGCATCCCTGGCAGAGGTACTGTATGGAGAACCCCTCACACTCCCAGCAGAGTTAGTCGAGCCTTCACTTCCTCCAGATCAAATCTGCGACTCGACATTCGTCGGGCAGGTCAAGGAGCTAATTGCTAACATCCGCGTGCCGCCTCCTCGACCACACACGCCCCCTCCCGTATTTCTGCATAAGGACTTGGCGTCGTGCACTCATGTCATGGTGCGAGATGACACCATCCGACCGGCACTCAGACCTCCATATACGGGCCCGCACAGAGTCATATCACGGCGTACCAACACGTTCGAAGTGCTCATTAACAGCACGCCTCAAACGGTATCCGTCTGCCGCCTCAAACCTGCATGGACTCTGGGAGAACTGCCCGATACCCCACCCAGTCAGACCCCATCCCCTGCTGCACCCACCTCGCATGAGGCATCTACCGACAGTCCATGGATGAGCGACGCCCATTCCCGCACGTGTGACGTTCCCCACTCCCAGTCGTGTGACAGTGCTACAGGTGCGTGTGACATTCCTATGCAGAGTGATGCGTGTGATGACTTACCCTCCTACAGGCAGCCCCTCGCCTCTCCCCTGTTAGGATTCAGTGATGTATCAGGGACCAGCCCCAGAGCGTGTGATGTCACCGATGACGACTCGTGTGGAGATTCTGTCAACCCGTATCAGGAAGTGGTAGTGAATGTCAACACTGATCTTATTTGCAGCTCTAATGTGTTTTTTGTTATACAGCCGGGTAATCTTCTACGAACAAGCCAGCTTCCCCAGGGACAACTTAACTCACATTCATCTCCTCCAGTCTGTCCCCTTGCCTGTTGGTACTGACCCATCAACGGTCAAAGTCCTACGTACCGCCACAGGCATTCAGATCCGCTATCCTGGCCCCTCACAACCCACCATCCCCTCCCCAGATCCCTCAACTGCTGTACGAGGATTCACCCGGTCAGGCAGGACCATCCGCCCCCCTCGCTGGCTCGAAGACTTCAATAACTAACGTAATGTAATGTAAGGTATGGTTTCTGATTAAACACCCTCTCCCTCCCCCCTGGGTGTTCCCTTTACATGTATGCCCCAATATTTATGTTTGTGCTCCACACTCTAAGGGGGGGGGGGGCTAATGTGGCGACTATCAACCAAGTCGCGGTTAATATCTTTGTTTTTGGCAAGCTCTTTGCTTAGTCTGTGGTCGTGCGCGAAAGTGTACGGACGTGTACCGAGAATTCAGGATGTAAACAACTGTATATGTGTGCTTACGAAAAATAAAAACAGTGTTTATTACATGTGGTGTAGCGTGCATCATTGAATTCGGCAACCCTAGTACGCTAAACCCATAGATTAAACAATAATAAAATAAACTTTCATAATATCATTCTGTTGCCACTTACAAGTGTTACCCCATAATAACCATCCAATCCTAGCATTAAACGGCGTGGTTGCATCAGATCTGAGCCAACCGCTTATTCAATTATCTTGTAGACAACTGCCTCATTGTCAGATTCTGCTGCTAGCTCATCATCTGAGTCATTTTCTTGCATGAATTGTAAATTTTTTCTCACCTACCTCACAGTTTATTTTATAATGCTGCTGTTCACTTGGACGTATGACAACATGACTTATCGCTGTATTAGCTGAAGCAACAATGAAGGAACAGGTATGGACTTGAAATTGTAAAAGAAAAATGGAACAGTACAATACAGTGTTATCTGTGGCTGGCACACTTTATACATAGAGGTACACCCACTTGAGGGTTAAATGAAATGCAGTAAGCTCATTTCAAAATGTAATAAAGTTAGTGAGCAGTATATAAATGCAGGTGAAAACTGATGCCTTAGCAACTATTGTTGTATTATTCAAGAAGAAAAACAACTAAAACATCTAAGTCATTAACCACCAAGTACAATTACTTTCAAAAATACAGTTAACAATTTATAAATTCATTAGGTCACTAAAATGTGGCAATTATTTTGGCTGTTATGGTGTCCCCAGCAGAGTATTAAAATCTTGCGCTAAGTTGTTAATTATTCATGAGATATTTTGTAATCAATCACTGACTGCATATTTTCTGACAGACTTAAATGTGCTGTACTAATGCCCATCTATTAAATGGAGATAAGCAAACTACCTCAACATTCAGACCCATTTCACCCATTTTCAAAAGATTTTGAGGGAATACTGATTCATTTTCCTGTGCATGAGCTGTTAACTGCCTTTCAGTGTGGCTTTCATTTGGCTTCAAGGCACGAACTCTGCTCCTCCCAAATCTGAATCCAATACATTCACTGGCTTAATCATCTCACTTGGTATATGATTAGGAAAGAGAACCACATATAGTTAGTCCACAAAAATATTACAACATATCCACATGGAAAGCCAAACAAGATCTCACAAATGAAGTCCTGTATTCGTGGTTCATAACAAACATTGTAAGTCTTAATCTCAAAAATATTCATACTATGCTACTTCAAACAAAGAAAGGTTATCTCCCAGTACCAGAAGAAGACATTGAAAGGATCTACATTAAATGAACACTGGGCATAAATATCTTTGGCAGACAACTGCATACAGATTAAAATTATGTCAACATACAGATAAACAAATGCAGAAGCTCAGTTCGACATGGTTTGCATGTACAAGCCCTGTAGATTAGATTAGATTCAGTTTTCATTCCATAGACCCAAAAATGAGATGATTCTCATGGGTGTGGAACAAGTCAGAAAGTAAAACATAAAAAACATAAAACACCTGGATATAATACTCACTACACTGATCATTTGTCAGGAGACTGACACAATACGTGAATACATTAAACTGGAACTGCTAATATTTTCAGAATTAGTACTCTGTCAGAATGAAACATACTTAACTTTTAATAAATTTATCGTACACAAAATACTTAATCTTGACTGTTGTGACCAAGTGCAGTCAAAACTGAAATCTAACAGACTTTTTTACTTAAGCTGTTCTAACTGTCACTCTGAAGATATTCATCTATAGATTAGAAGGAGTTGCCTATCAAAAAGTCTTCCAAATTCTGTATAAACTGTGCTTTATCTGAAACCAAGTTTTGTGGTTCCTGGCAGTTTATTGAAAATATGTGTTCCAGGCTCAACTACTGTTGGCAGAAGGACTCCGCCAGCTGTCAGATACTTCCAACCTACAAACCTTGCCACAGTGATCCATTCCAGAAATCCAGCAGGATCTCCAGTCACTACTCAATCCTTAGGCCCATCCCAGAACTTCTCCCCAGAGTCCATCTCTCTACTCATCCCTACCACTCCGCCACACTCCTACCTGAAGTCCATAAACCTAACCACCCAGGACGCCCCATTGTGGGCAGTTACTGTGCCCCCACTGTGAGAATCTCAGCTCTCATAGACCAACGCCTTCAACCTATTACCCAGAACCTACCCTCCTACAGTGCCCTGCTCGTCACTATTGACGCCACCTCCCTTTATACAAAGATTCCCAATGCCCGTGGACTTACCGCTGTTGAACACTACCTTTCCCAACACCCAATGAATACCAAACCAACAACCTCCTTCGTAGTTGCCATGACCAACTATATCCTCACCCACAATTACTTCTCCTTTGAAGGCATTACCTACAAACAAATCCGGGGCACGGCTGTGGGTACCTGCATGGCACCGTCCTATGCCATCCTATTCAAGGGACATATAGAGGAATCCTTCCTAAAAACCCAGAATCCTAAACCCCTCACCTGGTACAGATTCATTGATGGCATCTTTGCAATCTGAATTGATGGTGTGGACACCCTATCCGCATTCCTCCAGAACCTCAACAACTTCTCCCCCATTTGTTTCATCTGGTCCTACTCAACCCAACAAGCCACCTTTGCTAGATGTTGACCTCCACCTCAAAAATGGCTACATCAGTATCTCCATCCATATCAAACCCACTAACCACCAGCATTACCTCCACTTCGACATCTGCAACCCGTTCCATACCAAGAAGTCCCTTCCGTACAGCCTAGCCACCTGTGGTCGTCGCATCTGCAGTGATGAGCAGTCCCTCTTGAAATATACCGAAGAGCTCACTGAAGCCTTCACAGACCATAATTACCCTCCCAAACATGTACATAAACAATCCCCCATGCCTTATCTTTCTAGTCTCCCACCACCTCCCAAAGTCCCACCGTCTGACCACAAAGGAGCTTTCCCCTCATAACTCAGTACAAACCCAGGATTGGAGCAGCTAAATTACATTCTCTGCCAGGGTTTCGATTACCTTTAGTTGTATCCTGGAAATGAGAAAAGTCCTCCACACTATCCTTCCCACCCCTCCCACAGAGTGTTATTCCACCTGTAACACCATAGCTCTAATGCTGTACTGATTTATTTTGCTTTTGTTTTATTTGATGTTACATCGTTGAGCTTCTGTAAATGTTGTTTGATTGAATCGATAACAGAAAATTGTATACTCCTTTCTTTTGTAAAAACTTTGATTCTATGAAATGTAGTGTATCTGTCATTTAAATTCTTTGTCTCAATTGGAGGGAGACAAAACTTACTGTAAGCATTTGAAATTTGTTTAAATAATTTTGTTTAGAACTACCTATATGTGCAAATGATATGTTTTGTTTAAAATGATTGTTTGCTGTTCTGTAAACTGCTGATCCTCACTTAGGGTTCTTAGTCATCCTGTATGTAAAAGGTGTGGTTCCCCTCGGGAACGGAACTGTGTAGCGCGCGCCAATTGTGGTTGGCCTAGGTAGGAAAGGTGGAACAAGAGTCAGTCGGGGACGAGCTACCAAACTGTGCACTGCCATGTAAATGTTGCATTTTGTGCTGGTTCCGAGAGAGGCTTTTTCTGCTACTTTCTAAAGCCTCATTTGGATGGATAAACAGCTGGAATGATTCTGTAATTGGTATTCATCATCGCCACCAAGAAGGCCCAGAGTTCAGCAATTCTGCCTGTGAATCCACCTACCAACATGCAGTTGCCACCACATTGCGCAATCACTGTAACGGAATACTATAATAATGAACAGTGAAGGATCAGCTTATTGGGCGATTTAGTGTGCACAAATATAAGGTAACTTATAACTGAATTTATGTACCTACCTTAATTTTTTCCGTATCATAACATCTCTCAGGTTCCTCTCCGTTTAAACTAAAGTGATTACCGAGTGTCCCTACTGAAAGAACATTAAAGACCAGTGTTTTGCTAATTAATGCCTCTTGAACGTAGTAAAAAGAAAGTTAAAGTTAATGTGGCAAGAAAGTGGGTTAAAGTAAATGATACTTACTGAAAACAAATTTCCTATTAAAACTGCTTATTAAAGTGTTGTTGCCAACTTCAAAATTAAAAGTTCTTAAAATTGAGGCTTATAAAGTTTTGCTTAGTAAATGATTACATTGCTGCCTGTAGTAAATTCTAAAAGGTGAGTCAGTTTCTTGCAATTTTGTCAACATTGTGTTTCACTGTAGTAAAAGTGGAAAACTGCAATAGTAGAAAATTATATGTTTATGATTGCTAAGTGTTTGTCTCTCTTGTGTATTGGAAGTGCATATTAATATAATAACGGGATCCACAGTTTGTCTATTGTACTAATGCTAGGTAACAAGTAACGGGAAGATTACTATTTATGAAAACCATAATTTCTTCATTCAAAAGATAGTGAGAAGCAACCTGTT
Source organism: Schistocerca nitens (assembly GCF_023898315.1). NCBI lineage: Eukaryota > Metazoa > Arthropoda > Insecta > Orthoptera > Acrididae > Schistocerca > Schistocerca nitens. Next base: position 512,778,315 of record NC_064621.1, read on the forward strand.
AGTGGATTTCAATTAACTTCAATTTCAAATAGTAAAGTATTTAACTGAGAGAGACTTAACCTATGTCCAATTTATGATCCTGCAGTGAATGTAAATAGTAATTTTATAAAGACCATTCAGTTTGAACAAGTCCTGAAAGTAATAGTGTGTCTCAGTATCTGTTATATTTTTGCCAATAGTTTGTGTTGCTCTAGCTGTTAGCTTCAATCTTACTGTAAACATATGTATGTGTCAGAGTTCATTGCACTCGCGTGTGGCCAAGTATAGGTTGTGTTTATCTGTTAAAGTTACTCATACCTACTTTCTTAAATGAGAATGTTAATCTTCTCTTGCCTAATTGGGCTGGCGACCGTTTTCCTTATTCTTTAAACAGTATAGCTAGGCAAAAATATTGTTTGGTACTGTTTGAATATTTACGTAATTCTGACTTTCATTTCCGATAAACCATTTCCGTTAGGTACAACACGGTCAACCTAGCAAAATTCCTCTCAGGGGGTAACACTGTTCTGTTGCGTTATACCATAATTGCTTTAATAAGATTGTTTTATTTCACAACTTGCTTCCAGCTTTAAGGTTATGGTATAGCAGTAGCAGACGGTAGTGTTATACGTGGCTTTTCCGTGACAGGACTAGTTGTTCTGTTGGGGCATAGTACGTAATAAACCAAATTTGGTATTTGATTACACAAGCTACGTAAATGTTGTTGCAGTGTTATACTCTGTCCATCGAACCTACACAATATACTCATCCATCGTTACACAACCCTGCTCCCAATCCCTTACCTAACAGTCCATACCCCTGTAATACACATAGATGCAAGACCTGTCCCATATCCTCCCACCATCACCTACTCCAGTCTGGTCACTAACATCACCTATCCCAGCAAAGGCAGAGCTACTTGTGAAACCAGTCATGTGATCTACAAGCTAGGCTGCAATCAACAAGCTGTCTGTTAGCATGAGTGGCCACCAACAAACTGTGGTCAAAAAACAAGTGGACCACTCTGTTGCTGAATATGCTGCCAAACATGACATCCTTCATTTCAATGATTGCTTCACAGCCTGTGCCATATGGATCCTTCCCACCAACATCAGCTTTCCTGAATTGCACTGGTGGGAACTCTCTCTGCAATACGCCCTACCAGCACTACACAGCCATCATCCCACCATCACACTTCTCTCCTTTTCCACTACTCCCCACCTCCTCCCCACCTTTCCCTTGCCCTCCTTCTAACCTGTAGTACTTCACTGTCCACCACTCCCACAATACCATGCCTCCTCCTCCCCAACCCAGCCTCCTCCTTACCGCCACCCTGTCATCACTCCCATCATGCACTGGTGCTGCTTCTCGCAGTGTGGTTTCAGTTGCCTAAGACTGCAGTCGTGTGTGTGTGTGTGTGTGTGTGTGTGTGTGTGTGTGTGTGTGTGTGTGGTTAAGGGCCGAAAGCTTTATTAATTTGTGACAGTCTTTTTGTTGTGCCTATCTGCGACTCAGCATCTCCGGTATATAGTGAGTAGCAACTTTCTTTTTCATAATATTGTTACATTGAGCTATTCATTGGAAATAGATATGTATTACTTGCAACAAGTTTCATTAAGGAATAAATATACTGAGAAGCGTGGTTAGAATATAGAGTTCCTTGAACAGGTGTCTACATGATGTTCTTGAATTTGCACCACAAATGAATCTTATTATCCACTTTTGCACACTAAAAACTTTTGCTCAGTTTTGCAAGTTGCCCCAGAATATGAACCCATGTGACGTTATAGAATGAAAGTAAGCAAAGTGTGGAAACTTTTTATATTTGTGTCTCATCCGTCTGACATCATTCTCACTGCAAATACAGACTTGTTTAGGTGCTTCAGCAATTCTGTGGTATGTTCAATTGAATTTATTATGAAGTTGTAATCCCAGAAATTTAACATTGTCATTCAGTTCGATCTGCATGTCTTCATATGGTATATACATGCTTGAAGAAAATCTCTTACAGGTTCTGAACTGCATATAGTGGGTCATTTCAAAGTTTAATGACAGTGAATTAGCTTTATACCATTTATTAATGTCACTGAAAATTTGATTAGCAAACTTTTCTAAATCTGTACTGGACTTGCTACTTATTGAAATATTTGTATCATCTGCAAACAAAATAAACTTAGCATCTGGTAATGTAATATTAATTTCACAAGAAAAAGCAGTGGACCCAAGGTGGAACTGTGAGGAATACCACATGTAATTAATTCCCAAACAGAGGAAGACTGACTGCTTACTGCACAGATATTTCGCAACAACACCCTGATAGCCTATTAGTTACATAAGACTCAAACCATTTCACAGCACTACTGGTGAAACCATAATATTCTAATTTACGTACGAGAATGCTGTGATTTACACAAAGGCTTTTGACAGGCCACAGGAAATGCCAGTAGCCTCTAACTTGTTGCGTAGTCAATTAAGTACATTCTAACTGTATGTGTAAATGGCTTTCTTTATATCAGAACCCTGAAGAAATCCAAATTGTGACTTGGACAATATATTATGTGCAGTCAAATGCTTAAGGGGATGCTTACATACCCTTTTCAAATATTTTTGAAAAAGCCAGCTAAAGTGAAATTCATTGATAGTGTCTCGTTATCCCCCTTCTTGTAAAGACGCTTAACTTCGCATATTTTAGCCAGCCTGGATATATTCTGCTGATAGGAGATTGATTACTCAAATAGATTAACATAGAACTCAACTTGCATGAGCACTCTGTGATTAGCTCTGTTGATATATTGTCATAACCTCTAGAATGCTTAGATTTAAGGATTTTATGATGGATACTACTTGTTTGGGATACATGAGTGTCATTTCCATTTTACTGAAGTTATTTGTAAAGACTGTTCTCAGATACTGCAGTGCCCTGTTTACTGAATCTGATAATCCCAAGCTGTCAGTAACAGAAACAAACTACTTGTTTAAGAGGTTAGCAACACTACATGCACTTGTTACCAATGTCTCGTTTATTTTTAGAGGTAACGTTTCCTCTTCCTTTTTGGCCCCACCTGTTCTGTCTTCACTGTATCTCTTATAGATTTTATTTTGTTGCCTAATGTAATTATCTTTTTCTCATAACAAAGCTGCTTAAATTTCTTGATTACTTGTTCCAGTATTTTGCAGTTTTCTTCATAATACATTACAATGCTGACATCAGAGCTGTTTCTAGATAGTAGATACAGTCTCCTTTTCGCCTCACACAATATCTTTATTCCTTGTGTAACCAATGTTTTATTTTTAGATTTCTGTTTGACTTGAATTATCTTTAGGGGAAGACAATTTTCAAAAGAGAAAATAACTTTATTAATGAATGCTTTGCATTTTCCATTTGAGTCAGAAGTACTGTAAACATACATCCAGTTCGTGTCTTTGGACAGTCTCCTAAGCATCTCAATTTTTGACTGATTTATTACCCTCCTGTACTCAGATTTAACAGATTTTTTTATCCTGACAAGTTTCAACATTTAACACAAGACACTGCATGTCATGATCAGATAGCCCATTTACTACTGGTTTTGTGATATGACTTTTTTTTCCCTATATATACAAAGATGTTATCAATAGGATTCTCAGAGCATTTACATATCCTAGTTGCAAAGTTCACAGTAAGAATTAAATTGGATGACAGTGTTATTGATTGAAATAATTGTTTACTGACAGCTTTTCAATAAATCCACATTAAAATCACCAGCAAGCAGTATTTCTTAGTTTTTTACTGTGATGTGTTTTGCATCTATCATTTGTATAAATAATTGTTTGTAATAAACACAAGGGTATTGGATTAATATAGTGATACTAACAATAGTAGTTTTATTGATCCATATAGCATTTTACAAAGATTATAGGCCTATTTATTATTTGATTTATTTATTCATCCTTGGGCCATACAGTAAAACAGTACAGGATGTTTCATATACAAACAGAAATAATAAATGCATAAATAAAACAGAAGCAAAGTAGGAAAGTGAAGCACCCTCATACTAAGGAGTCATCAAAGGCACATTAAAACAATATCTCTTTATTAAACAAAACAAAAGTCAATTTTAATGTCCTTGGATGACTATCCACACAACTACTTACAATAGAAATGTCTCTCGCATGACATTGTCTATGACAATCTTACACGATGAACCTCAGTCGTAGTAGGCAGTGGTGTGAAGACATGGGACGTTACTGGGCCAGTGCTGCTGCTGTGACGGCTGGCAGGCAGGTGAAGACCGTGACAAATTGGGTCAGGTCTGCTGGCATGGGGTGTTGAGATGAAACTGCTGGTACTGCCAACTTTTAGTGCTAGAACTGAACTGCTGATGCAGTCAGATGGAACTGCCATCACTGCCAACTTGAGGCATAGGTCATAACACACTTTGCACGGTCCACTCACGGTCTAAATAGTAGAGCACAGATGGATCGTTGGCCTATGAGGGGACGTGATGTGGGGAGCAAAATAGTGCCCAGCTGACAGCACTCTCTGCTCTGACAGCCATGCTGCCTGCTGCCTGTTGGGGATGCTGGTGCCCTCCAGGTGCTGTGCGGGTGGGGGGGATGTGTAACTCCATGCCATACAAGAAAAATATCTCAGTGTTCATAGAGCCATTTATGCACATCCTCATGGTGAGATTGCTGCCCTCAAGGCCTGCCTGGTGTTCGGAGGAATCAACTACCTGGTGAATATAACAGACAGGGTCAGGCAAGGGTAGGGCAGGAAGTCGGCCAGAATCTAATCAATAGAACTATCCCACCATTTGCCTTAGCAACTTGGGAAAACCAAAGTCAGGATGGCCAGACAAGGCACAAACTCCGTTCTTCCCAAATGCGAGTCCAGTGCATTCACTGTCTTAACCACCTGACCCAATACTTGATCAGGAAAGAGAACCACATATAGTTATTCTACAAAGATATTACTATATGCAAAAGAAAGATAATTACTTACATAATTAGAACATGATACTTTATATCTAAAAAGAAAGATGATGAGACTTACCAAACAAAAGCGCTGGCAGGTCGATAGACACACAAACAAACACAAATATACACACAAAATTCAACAGAGAGCCAAAATGACAACATGTAGTGAGATCAGTACAACAGCACAGAGATATCATGACCGACTAACTGAGAAGCTGTGATACTGGCTTTAAACCACAACTGCAGAATGGGCTCCATAGACAGTGCTGAACAGTGAAAACAGTGCCTGCAGATTATAGCAGTGCCTTCTAGTGACCATAGTACAGATCCATGCCTTCCAGTGTTCTTTCAAACTTATCAGGGCAGGACAGTGGATCTATAAAGCATGGCAAGCAGTGCTGCGTTGCAAACAGGCCTCTTTTATTACAGCAATAGGTAATGATTTTCTTTAGAAAACATTGGTTTATTCATACATATATTTATCTGCCAGTAGGAACAGCTATTTCATATACCTGAAGAAGTATCAGCTTTTTTCATAGTTAAAGCTTTTCTGCCGACTAGCTAAGTTACATTTAGTTGGTGTAAACACAAACAGTACTAAGAAGTGTAGTGGTTATTTATTGTTGAAATACTATAGAGATTAAATTTTAGTGTTCGCTTCTGTCTTGTTAAAGTACATCTTCCCACATTGTACATTCCCAAAGTTACAGAACACAGTGAGTGTATAATTTTTTTAACATAGCTGCAGTTTTCTTTTGACAAAAGTGTTTGTATCATTTTCAAAGTCAACATATTTCTGGGAAGGGCTGGAAGCCATTTACAAACCTCGAGAATTTAGACTGAAACCAGAATGGAACATTCAGGTACACTGTATGTAGTTGTGTAACTATGTATTCTTTAGTTGAGAATAGTATACCATTTTGTTTTTGAAGGATTATTTCTAGTATTGGATTTCTTTTTTCTAGGTATAACTCCAAACAGTCAAGTGACAACATCCCAATACTTATACACTCAAATTTTGAAAGCAATAGGCAATGACATATCACACCAAATGCTTTTAATATTTTTTCCCCTGCCAACTTGTATCCATTACATCTACATGTAAATGCCTGCTCTGCTAACTACTGTGAAGTGCATGGCAGAGGGTACTTCTCATTGTACTCCTTTCTTCCCATCTCATTTGGGATATACTGTGTGGGAAGAATGATCGCTGAAAAGCCTCTGTGTGGACTGTAAATAGTCTAATATTGTGTTTGCAGTCCCAACAGTTGTGATACATAGAGCACTATAGTATATTCTGAGATTCCTTGCTTAATACTGCTTCTTAAAATTTACTATGTAGAACTGACTTGATAATGGAGCACAGCAATGGGACTGGACCTAATTGCATTAATAGCCAATGGTGTCTAATGTGGGCTGGACTTGTGGCATTCAGGCCATTCCATTAGAGAAAGTTCAAATGTCAGACACAATGGGTGTTTGAACACCATAACTGGCATCCTAAATGACTGTTCTTTATTGTTTTCTGATGCTTTCCAGTTCAACCTGTCATACAGTAATAGCCAAATACATTTAAGAAACTACTGTGGAGGCCACAAGATTACATTCAGCAGTGCCTTAGCAGATTCTTCAGATACCATTGCATACAATATTGAATGACTCGTGTATGTTAAGGTTGATCTGAAAAGTAACTTTACATCAGGGAGCTTTAGAATCTAATGTACTTCCCTCCATCAGGCAAGTCCAAATCATATTTTAGTAAAACAATGCACAGCCACATATGGCAAGAAAGAACAATGGCTACCTCACGCTTCTTTTGGTTACATTCTTGCCTAAGATGTTATCCATCATACATAGAGTAGGTTATGTTTAGTAAGCAAGATGTCTTAGTCCTTTGGCTACAACTGTTCACACTTACTGAACTTGTATACAGAGTGAGTGGAGGGATATTCTCTAGCAACATATTCAGGCCTTCTTCAACTCCATACCACTGTATTTAGATGCTGTGGTAGGAACATATAGGGGTTAACTCTGTGTTGTTGTTGTGATACTGTTGTAGTCATTGTGATGGGTAATTGGAAGCTATTTGCATTGGAACTTGCTTATTATATTCAAGTCCTTGGTCTCTTCTATAATTTGTAACCCTTTTCCCACTCCCTGCCTGTACCAAATAGAAGTTTCATTAATACCTCAGGACGTGTCGTGTCAATCAAACCCTTCCTTTTGGCAGGTTGTGCTGTACACTTCTTTTTTCCCCAGTTTGATTCTGTACCTCTTCAGTAGTTATTTGGTCTACCAGTCTAAACTTCAGCATTCTTCTGTAGCACCACATTTTAAAAGCTTCTGTTCTTGTCTAAACTCTTTATTATCCTGTATTCTTAAAGCAGAAATTGTGTACAACCTGTAGTCCTAGTCATTTGTATATTGTTATGTGTCTAATTTATTGTATTGAGTTCATGTCAGCCACATATATTCTGCTTTGTACTGCAGTTTTCACACATTTCAGTATAATTTCATTGTTCTGTGCAGTCATGATAGCTGATTGGCTCTGTCTTCGGTACCCATGAGAGAGATTAAGAATAAAAAAGGCAATTCGAGTGCCTAACAGAAAAGAAAAGAAAAGAAATAATCCATTTAAAAGATGCAGTACACTTATTATTTTATTACTAGTTACAAGTGAAACTGTTGTTACTATTTACTAAAGTTCCTTTTCCTCAGAAAGGGATAGATAATACTATCGTAAAACTGTTCATTCACTTTCCAAATGACAGGATGACTTAGACAGAATTTTATTTGGTGTGATGACTAGCAGCCTGCTCTACATGTAAGTTAATGCAGCTGAATAGGAAAACCAAACCTGTAATGTTCGAATACAGTATTAGCAGTGTGCTGCTTGACGCAGTCACATGGATTAAATATCTAGGTGTAACACTGCAAAGAGATAAGAAATGGAGTGAGCACGTAAGAGCTGTGGAAGGGAGAGCAAATGGTTGACTTCAGTTTATTGGGAGAATCTTAGGAAAGTGTGACTCATCTGCAAAGGAGACCACATATAGAACACTCGTGCAAGCCATTCTTGAGTACTGCTCGAGTGTCTGAGAACAGAGCTGTAATTTAAGTGAATCAGTGCACTAATGCTGTGGTTCCTAAAAATGACAAAGAATTCTAGAAGCTTAGAAACTATACATAAAGCAAGACATTTTTAAAACATTAATAAATGGTTTCCTCTTATCACAAGTAATTTAATTTTTCAGACCACTGAGAACCTGAAAAAAAATCCACAAATTTTCCTCATCTATGGGAGATTTCAATTTACTTTTGTATGTAATTTACACAGAGTCATGAGAAATCCTTATGGTGCTGGAACTTTAAAGGCCAGATGACGCAAATCTTTCTTGAAACTAGCTGTAGCTAATCAAAATTCCAATTCTTTACTATAGTTCCGGATTGATATCCCTCGACTCTCTCGATGTTATATGTTGAACTGTCTGTTGAAGCACGGCCTGAGTGTTAGACATGAGCTCATTTTCTCTGTTTTCGACAAATTTTCCTGGGAGAGAACTTGACATTACTGTTGAAATGTACCCCCAGTCACCGAAGGCGTAACTGAGAAATCTTAATTTGTCTGTGGGAGACTCCCTACTCCTTAGATCCAGAAAGGGATGCAAGGCAGAAAAATTTGCAACAAATATTTGCATTGCATGTATGCATTATCCAGCAAAGAATAGACTAAGTGAAGATGATAAAGAGAGATCCACATTTACACTGTGTTGCTGTACTTTGATTTGGTAATATTTTTGCCTACTTAATAAATAAATCTGAATGCATATGAGGTATGCATTCATTTCTATAAAATGACTGAAACATATAAACCTGAAAAGCCCAAAAAATAACCAGCAAAGAGTAAACCAAAAGACTCCTCAAATGTGAAAGAAATCATCCCAATCATTGTTTTGTGTGTCTGCTGTCAGTTCCCTAGTCATTAAAGTCACATCTCCATTACAATTAAACTCAATGCCTGTCTTCTCTCCATGGCTCATTTGTAGTTTGTTGTTTCTCTCCTGCCTTGCTAAATAGCAACTGCAGGATGCAATGTCAAGACCCTTTGAGTTAAAACAAGTGCCTGCCACTTCCTTCTTTGCCTGCCCTAAAAATGTAAGATGTAGACTTGGTCACTTTTGTAGCTGCCCAATTTGTTTGATGGTTCTTAAGATTTGTTTTTTGTTCTAATCCCCCATGAGTACATCACACGATGACTGATACAACAAACTTTATTAAGTCTTGAAAACAATTTATTGTAATGGGTACACTTGCCATGGAGTAGCTAACAATAACAGTCCAATAATACATATGCAGAGGTAAACATATAACTGAGTTAGAGCTAGCCAGACCTCTTCTGTAAAAGCTGTAAGGCAGCTGGTAGACTGCGCAAGCGAGAGGCTGCATGTGCATCCATAAGTGATGGCCTCTGATGGTTGTTGAATTTCTAGCTGTGTCTGCTGATTTCTGTGGTGTGCCTTACGGCTATGCACCCGGATCTCAATTGTGATCAGTGCAGGTCACTACACCTCTCCCACATTGGGAGAGCATTGCTGATCCCCAGGGCAAGTTGTGGACAGCTGTGATATGGATATGGCATCCACATCCATGGAGGCCCTGGAGGCAAGAGGAGCAATCAACCCCTGGTTGCTGGAGACCTGGGGATATGAGTGTAGGTGGCCAGTGCGAGGAGAGATCCAACAACCCCTCCGTCAGAGCACAAGACAACAGTGCTGGTGACGGCAGTCCGAATTGGGATCCATGGCGATGCCTGGAGTCAGTGTGCAAGGTGGAGTTGACACTACTACAGGTGGAGCCCGGTCCTGTGA